>NC_041012.1:52375263-52975263 GCF_004193775.1 Glycine soja | reverse complement strand
TGGTGGCAATTTAAACGCGAAAAACAGTGTGATAAAGACATTTATTTTTGTTTCCTAACGGTTTAAAATGTTATTTTGTGACATTTTATACTTTTTAATATTTTTGAGTGGTTAGAAATAAAAACAATATATTTTAAAATTAATTCTATTATTATTAAATATTTATTTTTCTGTTTTCTATTTTTACTTTATTTCACTTTTACTAAATAACCTTATTGTCCACCATTTTTCTATATTAATTCACTTCTTTTTATTCTTCATTTCTCACAACTAAACAAAGTGTTTAGTGTAATCTTTCTCCTAATTACGCATTTTATGTCTGGTTTGGAGAAAGAGGTGGACCAACACATTTGACAGGGACATTTAATTCACTTCACTTACTTTTATTAACACCCATATCGCGATTCTTTACTCCATCTCATAATATCGACATATCGTATCGCAATCATGGACTGTATCACGTGATACAATAAGTGCCATCCCTCCATGGCAGACACCGTAATATTCTCCAAACACTGAGGCCAAATACTTTGGGGACCCGTCCGTCCGAGATACTTTGTTGTTACTCGAGGGCAATTATCCTCTCCTTTTCCCAACAACTCTTCGTCGCTTATCATCCCTACGATCTCTCAAATAATACTTCTCCGTCAAGTGAAATTCTGAATCAACGCTACAGATCTGAGATAAGACCCTAGGTGTGGAAGTAGAAAACAGTACCCATCTTCTAGTTTTACTCCGAGCCGATGAACAGCTGTCAGCTCGAGATTCCGAGCCGATTTTTTAGACAAAACGAAGCCGGCTTAGTGGGCCCCGCATTAAACTGCACTTGAAATATAAGCTATTGTGCTTCTCTTATAGCTTATTGACACTACTGATAATCACTAGTTTATAAGTAATTCTACTTATCATCTCCCTTCCTTGTCGCCTCCTATATAAAAAACACCTACTATTTGAGCAAGTTCATGTGTCCTATATATATATTTAGAGAGAGAGAGAAAGAGGTAATTAGAGATAGAGTGAGTGAGAGTATATTAGGACATTTCTTGCAGGAGAGAGAAAGTGGAATAGAAGAGAAGAGAGAGAAAGAGAAAGGTTTGGTCTTTTGGTGTTTTTGGTCTCTTCTCTAGTTGTGTTGTGGAGTGGTGGTGGTGGTGGTGGTGCGTTCTATATTCTTCGGGGGACCTTTCTTTCCGTGTGTGTGAGAGAGCTTTGAAGGTGAGAGTTTCTCCAAACCAAACCCTTTCTCTCTCTTTCAAGTTTCCGAATCTGTTGCTTTAAAGTCTGTAACTTTTATGTGTATTTTAATTTCGACTTTTCCTTGTTTGTTTCCTTTTATGAACACTTTTTGATTTTTTTCTCTTGCGTCTTGGATTCCCTCATGGGATTAAAGCTGCTTTCTTTTGTTGCCCTTTGATCTTATGGGATACACTCAATTTCTTTTGCCCTTTCGTTTCGTTTTTGCCCCTATTAACCTTGATTTTTCGGACATGGAAGGTTTTCTTCCCTAAATGCTTTGCTGGGGCTAGTCAAATGATTCACTCTCGGTGTGGATTTTCTTTTCTGCATTTTTCGTTACTGGTCGACGTGCAATTTCTCTAACCGCTCATTTTTTAAAATAATTGTTTTCCCGCAGATCTAGTTTATAGTTGCTCATTTTGGTGCTGGTCTAATCGAAGACGAGGCGGTTACGATGTCATCTCTAAGTAGGGAGTTGGTGTTCTTGATCTTGCAGTTTCTGGATGAGGAAAAGTTCAAAGAAACTGTTCACAAGTGGGGCTTGTTCCATTTCACTTTTGTTGTTGTTGTTGTTGTTATTATTATTATTATTATTGTTTATCTCTAGTGTTGATTAGGTTTTATCACATTATTTGACCCTTTTTTTTTTTTCTTTTTTCTTTTTAAATAATAGGCTTGAGCAGGAGTCTGGGTTTTTCTTTAACATGAAATATTTCGAGGATGAAGTGCACAATGGTAATTGGGATGAGGTTGAGAGGTACCTCTCTGGTTTCACCAAAGTGGATGATAATAGGTATTCTATGAAGATATTTTTTGAAATTAGGAAGCAGAAGTACCTGGAGGCATTAGATAAGTAAGCTCACAACAAGTTCACATATGTATTCTATTGACACTCAGCATTCTTTTTTAATAAGTATTGAACTTGGCTGTTGTAATTAATATTTTGGTAGGCATGATCGGTCTAAGGCTGTAGAAATATTAGTGAAGGATTTGAAAGTCTTTGCCACATTTAATGAAGAACTGTTTAAGGAAATCACACAGCTTTTGACATTGGAGAATTTTAGGTATGTATATAATTCTTAGCTTGGTGTAAAACTTCTGTAAGAAACAGAAAATGATTTCTGGCATTATAGGGAAAATGAGCAATTGTCTAAGTATGGTGATACAAAGTCTGCAAGGGCAATCATGTTGGTTGAGCTCAAAAAGTTGATTGAGGCCAATCCCTTATTTCGTGACAAATTGCAATTTCCTAACCTTAAAAACTCAAGGCTACGGACTCTAATCAATCAAAGGTAATTCATTCAAAGTCTAAGATATTGTCAATAAATATACAACAGTACTTTGTGCACTGCATGTAATAACTTACTACAGGCATGAGATTGCTTTTGGTATCTTTACTTACAATTGAAGGAGCTCATCTTCCATCTTCCATATTTACGTTTTTGTTTTATTTGGTTAGACATGCCTTATGTTGTTGTTATCCAAGATTCCAACCATTCAACTCCTATTGAATTTTTCATCAGTGATAGGATGTCTGGCACCATTGTTAATTTTATTCATAGAATTTTTTATTATGTATCCGCCAATTCTTGGCTGCATAGTTCCTGCCTCAATGCTTCTTTTCATTAGATAATTTGTATGTAATGGAGCTTCTGCATGTAGAGGGGTTACTGCATAGACTTTTTGCATTGTATTGCTCTATAAACAACTGATTAGACAATCTTATATTATGAGATAACTGATTTTTTTTTCCTTCATTTTCCTGTTTCCAAATTAAATTTCAGCTTGAATTGGCAGCACCAACTTTGTAAGAATCCACGGCCAAATCCAGATATAAAAACTCTTTTTGTGGATCATTCATGTGGACAACCAAATGGTGCACGGGCTCCATCACCTGCTAATAATCCACTACTAGGATCATTACCAAAGGCTGGAGGATTTCCTCCTCTTGGTGCACATGGGGTGGGCTACTAAACTGATTTGGTTTCATAAGAATTGTATAATATGTTGTTATCTTTTGGTTCTTATTATGTTGCTGGACTCTGTGCTGTGGTTCATGTGTATAGCCTTTTCAACCCACTCCAGCTCCTGTGCCAACACCCCTGGCTGGTTGGATGTCAAATCCAACCACTGTAGCACATCCTGCAGTTTCGGGAGGAGCTATAGGTCTTGGTGCGCCATCAATCCCTGGTACTACATTCATTTTCTTTCTATCATTCTCCAACTCTTCATGAGCTATGTTTGGTTTGTATAATCTTTGATCTCTGATGCTCCTTGTCTTTTTAAGCTGCTTTGAAGCACCCTAGGACCCCTCCAACTAATCCTTCTGTTGACTATCCATCTGGTGATTCAGATCATGTTTCTAAGAGAACAAGACCAATTGGAATGTCAGATGAGGTCTGGTGTCATTTATGGAAACATCATACTTGGTCTTGGAACTCATACCAATACAAGTTATTATCTCACATTTCTGCTATCAATCTTTATTTTGTGCAGGTAAATCTGCCTGTCAATGTTTTGTCAGCAACGTTCCCTGGTCATGGTCATGGTCAGGCTTTTAATGCACCTGATGACTTGCCAAAGACTGCCATGCGAAGTCTGAACCAAGGCTCATCTCCTATGAGCATGGACTTTCATCCAGTTCAACAGACACTGCTTCTTGGTCTGCTACTCTTTTAAGGCCTTTTGTTAGTGTTATTGACATGATTATTTGTTAGACGTATGTACTATTCGTACTGGAAATTGACTGAATTTTTTTCTTGATGCAATGTGTCAGTTGGTACGAATGTGGGGGACATTGCTTTATGGGAAGTGGGCTCTAGGGAGCGATTGCTCATGAGGAACTTTAAAGTTTGGGATCTTAGTGCTTGTTCAATGCCCTTTCAGGTTGTCCTTTCTCACCTTTATCCATTGATATTTGTGATGAATATTTGTACCAAACCCTGAAACTTGTAAGTTTGCAGTAACTGAAAATAAAACTAATCATAATCAATTCAGGCTGCTCTTGTCAAAGATCCAGGTGTTTCTGTCAACCGTGTGATTTGGAGTCCTGATGGGGCTTTATTCGGTGAGTTTTTAAATTCTTCAAATTTAATCTATTGATCCTAGTAATATTTACTCTCAGAACTCAAATATACAAATCACTTATTTGTGAGTTTTTCTGTTAAACAGGAGTTGCTTACTCAAGGCACATCGTTCAGATATACTCTTACCATGGCGGGGATGATGTTGGACAGCATCTGGAGGTATTCATGCATGCAAACACTTGAATAATGAATAGTTCTTTCTACTTTAGGTTTTATGTATACTTTTTTGTAATTGTTTACTTGTGAACTTTTCTAGATTGATGCTCATGTTGGTGGAGTAAATGATCTAGCGTTTTCTCACCCAAATAAGCAACTATGTGTCATAACCTGTGGTGATGATAAGACCATTAAGGTAGGTTTGTCAAAGCATGAGCTTGGATTTCTTAAGTGAAGAACTGAAGATAATATGTCACTAACTAAATTATGCAACTTAAGGTTTGGGATGCTGCTACGGGTGCGAAACAGTATACTTTCGAAGGTCATGAGGCTCCAGTTTATTCTATCTGTCCGCATTATAAAGAAAACATTCAGGTACAAGTTGACTTTGATACCTATGGGAAAACGTTGGTTGAGTTTGTTTCCATATGATTCCTTTAGCCCTATTGGTAGAGTGCCCCATAGAAAATCCTTTGACAATGTTTCTAATTCGTTTTCTTGTTGAAACTCTTTCTTATGCTATAGTTCATCTTTTCAACGGCATTAGATGGAAAGATAAAAGCATGGTTGTATGATAATTTGGGATCTCGTGTTGATTATGAAGCTCCTGGACGATGGTGTACAACCATGGCCTATAGTGCTGATGGTACAAGGTTTATATACCCAACCATGGCTACTTGTATTATTGAATTATACTATCTGTTTTGATCTATTTTTGCTCAAACATTTTCTTTTTGGCTTGAATGTATTTTATAGACTCTTCTCATGTGGGACAAGTAAGGAAGGGGAATCCTCTATTGTTGAGTGGAATGAAAGTGAAGGAGCTGTGAAAAGGACTTATCAAGGATTTCGGAAACGATCTTTGGGTGTTGTACAATTTGATACAACCAAAAATCGATATTTGGCTGCAGGCGATGATTTCTCCATTAAATTCTGGGATATGGACAATATTCAGCTTTTGACAACTGTTGATGCTGATGGGGGTCTCCCTGTAAGTTCATTATTTTATTGCAAATTGGATAGCCAGTCTCTGCAAATAGTAGTTGCTAATTGTAACCTTATATTCTAGGCAAGCCCACGAATCCGTTTTAACAAGGATGGAGCTCTTTTAGCTGTTTCTGCAAATGAGAATGGAATTAAAATCTTAGCCAATGCAGATGGTATTCGTTTGTTACGCACATTAGAAAATTCTTTATATGATACATCAAGAACATCGGAAGCCATGACAAAGGTAGATTTATATAGATTTTATACTTTCCTTTCCTCATATTAATAAAATCTAGTCTGACATATTATATTTGTGACAGCCTACAATAAATCCAATTTCAGCAGCCGCCGCTGCTGCAACTAGTGCTGCACTTGCAGAGAGGGCCTCGTCTGTGGTAGCGATTACTGCGATGGTCTGTTTATCTTCTCTATATATCAGTGGCATGTTATTGACTTGAATGCCACTTGTTGGCTTTTTTTATGATTTTTTTTTGCTTATTATGCAACTCCTATCCCAATGGAAAAGTCAAAAGTGGATTAACCGATAAAACCTGTCACTGTGATTTTTTAATGTATTTATTATCGTTACTACTTACTTTTGTTTTTGTTATTATTGATACTATCTGTCAATTTCAATTACTTTTGTTTTTGTTATTATTGATACTATCTGTCAATTTCAAATCATCAGAACGGGGATGCCCGAAACTTGGGTGATGTTAAACCTAGAATAAGTGAAGAATCCAATGATAAGTCGAAGATATGGAAGCTCACTGAAATCAATGAACCATCTCAATGTAGATCCTTGAAGCTGCCTGAGAATGTCAGGGTGAACAAGGTATTTTATTTACTTAATAACTGTTTTTTTTAAGTGTTCATGTCATTAATTATATCAAATACCCATTCCAATTTTCATAGCATTTTTATTTCATTGAAATTCATCTTTTTCAATGAACTTGGTTTCAATTGGACAACAAACGAGCAAGGAATATGTAATGTCTGTATATTTCCTTTATAATATACCTTTAATTTTTGTAACTTTGTGGACTAGGAGCTCATCTATACGTAGAATACTTTGTGTACAAGGTCATGGGTTCTATCATCTGTCCTTTATTTCTTTATACTGATGAATACTATGTTAAGACCACCATTGAATTTCCTTCTTGTAACCTGATACCCTCTCCAAAACTAAAATTGTTCTGATTATCCGCATCTTTGTTATGACAGATATCAAGGTTGATATATACTAATTCAGGTAATGCTATCCTGGCGTTAGCTTCAAATGCCATTCATCTGCTCTGGAAATGGCAGCGAAATGACCGTAATTCAACTGGCAAGGTTTGGGGAATGTGCAAAATTAGTCTTCCAACTACCTTCTCTAATCATATAATTGGGAATGGGAATTATATTTTATTTGATGATATTCATTCCTGTAGGCCACTGCCAGTGTGCAACCCCAGTTGTGGCAACCTTCTAGTGGCATCCTGATGACTAATGACATTACTGATAACAATACCGAGGATGCCGTCCCCTGCTTTGCTCTGTCGAAAAATGATTCTTATGTAATGTCAGCATCAGGAGGGAAGATTTCTCTGTTCAATATGATGACTTTTAAGGTGAGCTATGATCCTTGGTCATTATTCAAGACTGTATTTGGTTTGCAACTAATAATCTATTTCAATCTTCTCGGCTAAGTGCAGACAATGACGACATTCATGCCTCCGCCACCTGCAGCAACTTTTCTTGCTTTTCATCCTCAGGATAACAATATTATTGCTATAGGCATGGATGATTCTTCCATTCAAATATATAATGTCCGTGTAGATGAGGTATCATTGCTGCCCATAAACATTTCCTGCTCAGTTTTTATTTGAGTAATAAGGTGTTTATGCATTTTTTTTTCTTCTTTGCAGGTTAAAAGTAAACTCAAAGGCCATACTAAAAGAATAACTGGTCTTGCTTTTTCTCATGTGTTGAATGTGCTAGTTTCATCTGGGGCTGATGCTCAGGTAATAATTATCCACTGGAGATCTTTCTCCGGAATCCCTTTTCTATGATTAAATTGCATTAAAAGACTTAGTTTAGTATCTTATAACTACTTTTCATCAATTATGGCTCCCTTTGAGCATGCTGTTGGCAATGCATTGCCCCTTCTATATCATATATATAGAGTTATCTGTCTATTGTGCAGATTTGTGTGTGGAATACTGACGGATGGGAAAAGCAGAAGTCTAGATTCTTGCAACTTCCTGCTGGGAGGACTCCACCAGCACAGGCAGATACCCGTGTACAATTTCATCAGGACCAGATCCGCTTCTTGGTTGTACATGAAACACAGCTTGCCATTTATGAAGCAACAAAGCTAGAATGTTTAAAGCAGGTTAGTTCATTCTGTTTTATGTTGACTGTAAATAATGAAATTTATCTTTTGTCTAATGTATGAAACTTGAGTTGTAGTGGTTCCCACGGGATTCATCAGCACCAATATCACATGCAACTTTCTCATGTGATAGCCAGCTCATATATGCCAGCTTTTTAGATGCAACAGTCTGTGTATTGAGTGTTTCAAACCTTAGATTACGCTGTCGAATCAATCCTTCTGCATATCTTTCTGCAAGTGTCAGGTAATGCTTTGTTTGGCAATTGACAGACTTCTATCACACTTTGGATGATACTTGTTATTGTTTTCAGTTTTCTCAATTTTAATTTATGACAAGTTACAAAACATTATTAAATTATTTGGTTGAAATTGTGTATTAAGAATATGAATTCTTGATAGTTTTTCATTTTCTTTTGAAGCAATTGGGTTTGAAGTCATTGAAAATCCCAAGTAGTTGTCCTTCAACACGTATTCTTTGTTGTCTCATTTAGTTAATCACTTAATCTGTTTTAGTATATAAATCTCATTGAAATTGGGAACATTTTACATTTCATTTACCGATATCCTTTTTGGAAATTTAAGTTCTTTGAATTTCCACACTGAAAAAAAATATTTTCTCTTTACACTTGGACATTATGGGTATACAAAAATCATTGCGTGCTTACAGAGTATAATACTATAATGTGAATGATTTTAAAGGTATGTCCAGTATGTTTTGCTATGTTGTTTCTTCTAAAAAACAATGGAAAAAGGGATTTTGTCTATAACAAATCTAGTCTAATTAACATTGCAAATAATTCTTTGATTCTTTATGAAGTTTATTCTGGATTACTCTAAATTCAGAATTTGCTTGTTTTATGTCTGCAACTAACAATCTTTTCCGCACTACTTGTTGAATACTGAGTACCATGTTGGTTTTTATGCTGCAGTTCTAACGTACAACCACTTGTTATTGCTGCACATCCTCAAGAACCAAACCAGTTTGCTGTAGGACTGTCGGATGGCGGAGTTCATGTCTTTGAGCCCCATGAGTCTGAAGGAAAATGGGGTGTGCCTCCACCCATTGAGAATGGGTCAACGAGCAATATGGCAGCTACTTCAGTTGGAGCTTCTTCAGATGAAGCTCAGAGATGATCCATGTCAGCCAAAGACAAGTTTCTTTTACATACTTGGCTTGCTGGCCATTTCAAGAACTAGGTATGTATTTGAGATAATGCCATTGTGTTGTCTGGCCTTTGTGCAGTCACATACCAGAACAATGGACCAAACCCGAAACCAAAATCTAAACCTTGTAATTGCTAAAATATGTGAAAATTTCTTTTTAGTCTAATGCTACAGAAGCAGCAGTTCTCGAGTTTAAACCTTTTCTGGCTATTTATTTAGATTGGTTTATCCTAACTTCTCTTTTGTAATCCCATCCAGTCTAAATGTAACTTGCTAGGATAATCTTGTCTTCATCGCTCACAGTTTATCTATATATAAATATATAAATTTTTTAAATGGTGTAGTTTGTTGTTCATGGCATGTAGTTTGTAACACGAAGAATGAAGTGCCAGGTTATAGATATTTTTTCGCCACTTTAACTTGTGATCGTCGTAACTAAACAGTTTTTTGGCTTTGTAAGTTGATCAAATGTTAACCAGTGCTGTAAAAAAATCAATGTAGATTTTTTTTCTCTTTATTGAGAAATGTTATTAGAATATCTTCAATAGAAGATCAAGATTTGTGTTCTTAATCAATAGAAGATCAAGATTTGTGTTCTTAATCAACTTTTTAGTGAACCTTGTGTTGTCACATCACTCTAAAGATTTCTTTAATTTTTTGTTCCAATAAAAAATTATATTTTGTGATCTTAAATCACTTTTTGTAAGTTTTACAAGGAACTCACTTTCTAAGCTGACAACTTTTTCCAAAACTTTTCCCTTTCACGATTCCGATGCCTCTCTTTATTTCAACTTCTCCCCAAGAGCAACTCTTCTCTCTTCATTTCACTTACCAAGACACATTGTTGTTGCCCCCAATCCCCATTGTTCCTTTGCTGTGCTGCGATGGTGCCACCCTCGCCCTCCAAGTGTTGTGCCCCTTTACTCCCTCCTCTCTGCTTTGTTGTGCCATGACGATGTCATCCTCACCCTCCCAGAATCGCACCTCTCTCCTCCCTCCTCTTTGCTATGCCGTGCCACCCTCATACTCCCTCAGATTTATAATTTTGGTTTTTAATTTTTTTTTTTCATTTTTATTGTTCATCATTTTTGGGACTATTGTTGACTATGTTGGTGTTGTTTATTGTTGATTTATGAGACTATTTTTGTTTGTGTTCTTCTTATTCAGTTTTGTTTTTCAATTTTCCTGTGGACCACCGTGGAGGGTTGGATTAATTTTTTTTTTTCGGATTTGCATGCTGATCTTTGAGTGTTCTTCTACAAAAACAGTCTTGTCATGCCGGATATCAAGCCCCTTCCTCCAAGAGAAAATCTTTGCAAAGACCAGTTCTTTACATCTAAGATTAAGGTCTAAGAACATTTATTGGAGGCTTTTCTATAATGGGCAACCTTCTTTGTTTTTTTTCTTAAAACAAAATCCATGAAAATAACTACTTTTCTTTTATTTTTGGAAATTGCTTAACAATACTAAAGAAATTTTGCACGGAAATAAATGAATAGCCACTCATGTTTCTGTCGAGTTTCTCTTTATTTTTCCCCTTTTTCTATTTAATTTTTAACCGATACACATAAGGAACGTGTTTTGTGCAGAATTTCGTAATACCTTCGTTGTTATGCATAACCTTACTCTTTCTTTTTTCATAAAATATGAAGTCCAGTTTTTTGAGTTTATATCAAGAACGAAAGCAAATCTCCCTGACATGTTTTACGATTATGAATTATAAAAATTTCGTTGTCTGTCAAATGAAATAAAGACAAGGTACTTCCATATTTATTAATTGAATAAGAAAATATAGGTACTTTCATCGGTTATTAAAAAAATAGAATACACTGGAGAGGAATAATAGGAGGAGAAAGATTATATAATAATGAAGTACTAGTATTAAGTTAAACTCTAAAATTAATTTATGTTCATGTTAATTCTTTAAAAATTATTTATGAATTAGTTGAACAAACTCTAACATCCTAAATCCTAATCCCAATGCAAAAACTGAACAAACATATATACCAAAATTGCCCTCATTCCTCTCGAACTAGTTAAACAAAGGCATTATGCATGCATGTAAGCAAGAGTGTGTCCTTATAAAATTATTAGCATGATCCCGCTCTCGACTTCGACTGTGACTGTCAGGAATGGATTACATCAGCGAAGACATGAAACTGTTTGTTGAGTCGGTGAATACAAACTTACCCTCTGTCGTACTTAGCTGCAAAACTCTTGTGGAGTTCACATTCATGTTCTCACGTTTGAAAGCTTTTTCCTCTGTTGATCTTCCCTTCCTTAAAATCCTGCATTTGCACCGTGTTTCTTTCTCAAACTTGAGGACATGGAACTCATTCATTTAGGTTTTGCTAGCTATGTAAATGTAACTGAAGCAAATTATGGATAAAGATTCAATTCCACTGGAAGTTGTTTCCAATGTTTGGTTCCTGCGCATGAATTTGGTATTGAATACTTATTTGTTTGTCATCTTTTGTGTTTGATCAGGTTTGCTGAGTTTAAAGCTTTCAAGGATGATTTTATTTTATTTTAATAATTTTGTGTTTACCAATTTTACGGCATGTATATTGTTAACAGGAGTCCGATAAATTCTTGGACGATGATAGGAGTGATTGGCAATATCCATTCTGTGTTCCTTGATGCAATCTCATCACACCTTAAAACACGCTTTAATGATTATGGTGGCTATAAAACAGAGTTTGAATTTGCAAGATATATCATGCTGAATGAAATAGTATTACATGACATGACAAATAAACGGCCAAGGCTTAAACTGATGAAAAAATTATCCTTGTGCACAATGATCTCTTAACTTGTGCACAATGAAAAAATTATGTTGACGTTATGATTGTAGTCAAATTGACTTCTTAAATTATATTTTTTTCTTTTCAATAATTAAGTTTGCATTATATATTGATATCTGTAATATGCAATTAGCATGAGTTTTTTCTCTCAATTTCTGCCAGCTTGTTTCCACATAAGTGTTATATTGATTAAAATTCACGATTAATGAAATCTCAAATTATGAACCCAAAAGAGAAAAGGTTATCTACCTTTGGAGTTAATGAGAAAGCTGGCATCAACCTTTGAGCATGTCATATCTCATGATAGAGCCTTTCTTTTTTGGGAGGATCAGTATAGACTTTGAGAGACACGAGAAAAATAGTTCAAGGTCAGGAAGACAAATCTTCTAAATGGAGCCAATTGAAGAAATATAGTATACTTATTATTAAAAGAGAAGATAGTGCTAAAATGGTTAAATATAAGATTGACTTTGGAGGCATGTTAAATTGGGTAGTGGAGAGGAAATAAGGTTCTGGGAGGATATTTGGGTGGGGATTGAGGCCTGAACATTAAATACAGTAGATTGTTTGTTACATATGCAGCAAAGCAACTATGTCAAAGATATGGGAACTTGTCAGAGGTGGAATGGTCATTGGAATCTAAATTGGAGAAGGTCCTTATTCATGTGGGAAAGCAATGTGTTGAATAATCTTATTTAGAAATCAGTACAGTCATACTGGGGGTAAAGTTATTTGCAACATGGGCAAATTTTCTTAACAGTGCCAAATTGGGGGTGTAGTACAAAATATCCGTACATGTGTTAGAAAGAAGCAAACATATTTTCTCTGGTTCATTTTCACTGAGTTATCAGTGTAGAAATTGCAGGGTTCGTAGTGTACCGTCAGTACATGTGGCTGGTATTTTGTTAGGTTCCTAATTGTAGTATCTTGTTTCAATTATAACTAGTGACCTGTTGTAGAGCTTGAAGAGACTATAATGATTCGTATTTTCCTCTTTGATTGTCTTTTACTATTATCATGTTGTTTGCTTAAACAACTAACAAAAACCTCTGTCCCCTACCCTTTTTATCAGTTGTCCTCATGGCAGGTTGATCCCAAACTATTCCTTTGTTTTGTAGATTGAAGTTTACCAAACGAGATCAACCTTTATTTTTTCCTCTAGTACATAAAGATGGTTTTGTTCTTTCAGAGATTGATCAGAATGGCCAAACTCGTTAACTGCTATACAGGCGAAAAAAATCAATTTGAAAATATTGGACCAATTACAAATAGTTTACACCATTTTGTTTATGGAATAGTGCATGCTGATTTACGTTCTATACACTTCTACACAGACCCACTTGAAAGTTGAAATATAAAAGCTCTAGGCATACTTCAATATAAAATTAAAGAAAGCTTCGAACCAAATTAAGAGGCAATAATAATTCTAACTTCTCTTGAAGGCATTAGCCTATATATACATAGTATATTCAATTTGAGGTCGTCTTTCCATACTTTTTCTGAGGTATGCCAGTGCAAATAGAGATTCTTAATATAGACTACAACATGTTGGGGATACCTCCCCAATTACTGTGGCCGGAAGCTTACCAGATTGGGGAGGTCTGTTGATTGAAGTTTCTTAATGCCATTTGCTGTCACCTTACAGGACTCCAATGATAGAGACCTCAAATTCTTGAGTGTTTTCAAATGCTGCAGCCCAGCATTTGTGATACCAGAATTTGAAACGTTCAAAGAAATCAAATCAGTAAGCCCTGAAATTGCATGGATAAACTTGTGAGCTCAAAGTGGCAAATTGCATTCAAAGAACCTTGAGTAGCAAGTATCACATAAACACATTTATTTAAGTTAAATCTATAGTCCAAACCCTGTATATAACTTCCGTTTTGGTTTTTATTTGTTTGTGATTATTTTGGTTTTACCACTTGGTAAGAGGGAAAACAAAAATGACCCCTTGTGTTTTTGAAACAAAACAAAGGTCAGCAAATATACCAGAAATTAACTCCAGGGTAGTGTCTGTAAGGTTGCAGTTTTGTGATAAATTTAAGCTCTTCAGAGATGAAAGTTCTTTGATATTTTTCACACCATCATCAGTCAATTCTCCACCGCATATTTCCAGCAACCTTAGGTTCTTGAAGCCTGTTTTGCCATTAACATGTAATTAGCTCTACAGAATACAGATGATCACAAATGGAATAAAGATTATGCCATAACTTTTACATGAGACCAACAAATCTTGATTAGGAGAGAAAAGTATTTTGTAAAATAAATTTCGAAATCTAACTTTTTAGAAGGGGTGGAAGAGAGCAAGTGGTAGAAGATGGAGAAGTACAAGGACACTATAAAATTGGAAGTAGAAAATCAAAATAGCATAGAAATGTTCTAGTTTTTATTTTTAAAACTAGAAAAGAGGAATTCTTTTTGAAAATGGTTTTCAGAAAGTACTCTGTTCAAACATTTTTTTTGGTTTATAGAACTAGAAAATAGTATTTTTAAAATAAGGACACAAAAAAGTCCTGAATATTACAGCTACCAAAAATAGAAATTTAGTGTTTGAATCAACTTATTTTAAATTAAAATCACTTATAATTATAATCAGCTTTTGAAAAGAAAGAAAATATTTTTTCCAAAAAATTAATTTAAACTAAACACATTGTCAGGTTAAACTTATAAGCCCCAAAAATTAAATAAATATTCAAATTCGTGGAAGTTAACAGTAATAAATAATTATAACTATACTTATTTCTGTTTCTTGTAAGTTCGAAACAAGGAAAGGTTATAAGTTATAACCATATTTCAGCTTCCAGTCTCGTGAAACCAAAATTACTTGGATTAATGGTAGGAAAATCATATTAGTACAATATTTTATATTTCATACATTTTAAATAGTTTGTTCCAAAATCTGTTATTCGTGCACCAAACAAATCCAGTTCTGTAAGCCCAGTCAAACCTGCATCAGTATTAGTAATGTTATTAGTGGTAATATTCCAAACCTGAGATTAATAAAACATGTAGAAGCCTGTGCAAAAGACAAACCATTGTTCGAACTGTAAATTTGCATAGAAATACCGAACACATACTTGTTAAGGATGCCAATCCAGTATCGGTAACTTGGCGAGCATCCAAATTTAGTGACTTAAGAGATGAGAGTCCACACAGTTTGCTTAAACCACTATCATTAACAAAAGTGAACGATAGATTTATTTTCTCCAGATTAGACAATCCTACAAGAAATAGAATAACAAAATAATAATTTAAAAAAAGAAGGGAAAAACTAAAGTGCATGAGGAAGATGGTGTGATGGTCAGAGAACTCTACATCACCATGTTCATGGTCATGCATACAAAACTCCTTTATAAGTGTACTAGTACTTCCATTACAATGAAAGTACCATAAGTCTATAACTATAAAAGCATACAAACTTTGGTTGAAACTGAAAGTAATGTAAGGCATATTTAACCTGATAAATGATGTAGTCCATTGCTTCCAATTCCCGTATCAGAGAGTTCCAAGCAATTCAGTTGCTGATGACCTATAAGGTTAAAGCATAAATTATGGCAAGTTAGAATAACCGGAGAACAAAAAGGTTGAGTCAAAAAATGAGAGCCTGCATAAGATTTACCTGCCAGGTGGACCAACCCTTCATCTTCAATCCTACATGAATCCAGGTTCAAGCTCTTCAACTTTGTCAATCCTGCTTGAAAAATATAAACGTTAAAATAAACAAATACAGTAGTTGTTCTCGTAGTTTATCTTTTCCAAAACTAGTTCACCGTTTCATTCAATTTGACTTTGGTCTTTCATGGACCAATACCTTAACAATTGGAAACTATAAAAACTAAACTATCCTAATGGAATGAATCAAGATTATGATCTTGAAAGTTGAAACTTAAGAAATGGTAAAATATTAACTTTGAACTAAAAGATTAGTGTGATCATATATTTCTAGAAAGCTGGCCTTTTCAAACAGTTAATAAACTAGAGTAAAGCTACAAGTCCCTAATGTTGTATCAAAATTATTGTCACGAGACATTCCAAGTCAGTGCTGTAACGTCATGAATCAAATTTAAAATGATATTGATGTGAGGAAAGTTAAAGAACATTTACCATAAACCATTTAACTTTAATTGTTTTATAACTAGAGTAATTAATGACTTGACAGGACTAGTCATGAATGAATTAAGTTGGGCAAATGGTTCGCAAGGACAGGTGTTGATGGGTGGAGAAGAGAGAGAGAGAGAGAGAGAGAGAGAGAGAGAGAGAGAGAGAATTGGGTTCACATCTCAAATCACCTTTCAAGTGTGCTAAACATGCATCTGTTATGTCATTAAATCCCAAGTTTAATACTTTCAAATTTTCCAGTCCTGAAAAAAAAGAAAACAACGCCACAAATTTAGTACCCCAGGAATTGTTATGGAATCTCAATAAGCAAATTCAAAGTAGTTGTACAAGTGTTAACTTACGTGAAAACTTTTCACATCCATCGTTAGAAAGATTACATCTACTAAGATTCAAGTTTGACAGGGCAGGAAGCTCTGGCAGAAAACATGACATTGTCAAATTAAAACTTCAAAGCTTATTTTAAGCTCATCATTTACTAGAAAGAGGCAATCAAGTGAACTTGTTTACAAATGAAGTTAGCTGAAAATAATGATTAATGAGAATAATAGCAATTGGTTCAAAATAATATGCGTTTTCATATAATAAAATTCAGTTGACACCTTTTCTTTTTAAATTAGTTAAGCAGAGAAAACTAATATTAGAATCTCAAAACTATAAAGGATTCGGATGAGTGGCGACTGCAGAGGATCCCCCCCTCCGCCATCAAGACAGAAGGAAGATCTGCTGGTTAGTAGTAAGAAAAAGGTTCAGATGATCAGAAACAAAGTTCGTATATGGAAAAGCTTATGGATTTTAAAGGACCAAGCGATGGTACCCAGAAGAATTCTGAAAGCGAACGCGGAAAGTCTGTGGAGCAGCACTATATCATCGTCCAGCGCTGGCGACCCTTCTTCTTGAACAATGCTGAATCGGTTAAGATAGACAAGATGAGGGCCCGGATATGCGTAGAGATAGCTTCTCATATCATATCATGGTTCGAGGAATTCCCATACAGCTCAAATATGAGGGCTTACACTCAATCTGCTTTCGCTGTAGTAGATATGGCCAGGCAGGAGAACTCTGTGAGCCTAGTGGAAGCGAAAAGGGGAGGATGAATCAAATCAAGGGATTCCCATGAATGGGGATGCTGACAGAGCGGGAACAGAGGCAATCATAGAATTCTTGGTGTTTGTATTTTGATGGAAACTCAAAAGTCAAAGCAAAGGGCATATTCGATAGTAAAAATGCCGAATTTTGATTCAAATTTTATTATTGAGTCTGACGGTCAATCAAGAGGAATTTGGTGCCTATGGAAATTTGATATATATTCCATTCACCTTATTTCTCACAATAGACAATTTATGCACTTGAGAGTTGAAGATAAAGGAGGGGTTCAGTGGTTCCTCACTGCTGTTTATGGAAGTCCCTCAAGAGTAGGGAGGGATGGTCTGTGGGACGAACTTTTAAACCTTTGGGAAGATATGGAGGGGCCTTGGGTTCTTTTGGGTGATTTCAGTACAATCTTATGAGCGCAAGGAGGACCTAAGAGGGATTCGGAGTTCGAAGGGTTTGTTCGCAGGATCAGGCTAATTGATGCAGGGTTTAATGGGTCAATGTATACTTGACAGAGGGGATTTGATGGAAAGACTAGATAGGGTCCTTCTTGATGATAACAGGAGAATTCTATTCCCTCAACCTGTGGTGGAACACCTACCTCAATTTCAATCAGACAGAGACCCTTACTGGTCCATATTGATTTTGGTACTTCGCCTAACAGAGGACGATGACCTTTCAGGTTTTTTAGTTTTAGCAGCTTAGATGTCACATCATGACTTTCATAGACTTATGATGGATAACTGGAAGGAATTTAGTGTTTGGTATAGGCATCTTGGGGAGTTTTGGGGAGCTCTCAAAACATGGAACATAGACGTTTTTGGATCTTTTCAGACAAGGAAGAAACATGTTCTTGGTCGTCTGAAAGGGTTGACCAAGCCTTGTCAAAGAGTCAGCTTCAACACCTTACCACTTTAAAATCAAATTTGTGGAGACAATTAGAAAAGATTTTGCACCAAGAGGAAATCCTCTGGTTCCAAAAATCTCTAATGAGAAGGATAAGGAATATAGTAAGCCAACTCCAAGATGAAAGGGTGAATGGGTTTCAGACCCAAAACTGATTGAAGGGATGGTTACAGATTTTTATAAAACTCTTTTTCACTATGATGGATTATATGATCAATACTGTCTCACAGGAGCTTTTCCCATGGTGGATGCTGATAGGCTGGCAAAGTTGGGAGTACCCATTACGGATGACGAGGTTAGGCATGTTGTGTTCGATATAGGTAGTTTTAAATCCGCAGGGGAAGATGGCTTCCAACCAGTATTTTATAAATCCTAATGGAAAATAGTGGGGGCTCATCTTTGCGATCTGGTGAAGGGATTCTCTAAGGAATGTAGCTTTGTTCCTTACAGACAGAGCAAAGAGAACACTCTCATCCCCCAAGAGGTGATCCATTCAATGAAGAAGAAGAGAGGGAAGTCAGGGTGGATGACTATTAAAATAGACCTTGAGAAGGCCTATGACAGGCTAAAATGGGAGTCTATCTGAGACACACTCAAGGATATAGGACTTCTAGAGCAATTTGTTAATGCAATCTGGTACTGTATCTCATCTCCAACTACTATTATGCTATGGAATGGGGAAGTGTTATAGGAGTTTAAACCTTCTAGAGGCATCACGCAGGGTGACCCTATATCACCCTATCTATTTGTTTTGTGCATGGAAAGACTAAGTCAGATGATTGAGTTAATTGTAGAACAAGGATTATGGAAGCCTATTCAGCTAGGGAGGGGAGGGCCAAAACTGTCCCACTTGGTGTTTGCTGATGACCTAATCCTCTTCTCAGAAGCCTTTCTGGACCAGGTGGAGGTGATTAATTCTTGCCTAGGTGCTTTCTGCTCTAGCTCTAGGGAGAAAATTAGTAACGAGAAGATGAAAGTATACTTCTCCAGGAATGTAAGTTGGAATGCCCGTAACCAACTTAGTAGTGAACTTGATTTCAATTGTACTTCAAATTTGGGCAAGTATCTAGGGGTGAAACTACATCACAACAGAGCTTTTTGTTTCCAAGACATTCTTGTAAGGAAAAGAAACGCCTCAGTACTTAGAAGAGCAAGAATCTGTCTATGGCGACTAGACTGACCTTGACCAAGTCAGTGCTCTTCGCTTTACTGGCCTATACCATGCAATCTGCATATATTCCCCGTTCGATTTATGATTCCCTGGATAAGATTTGTCACCCGTTTCTTTGGGGTGATGATGATGGTAAAAGGAAGTTGCGCATGGTGTCTTAGAAGAAAGATTGCCAACCAAAAGGGGTTGGTGGCTTGGGTTTACGACTGGCTAGACATATGAATGAGGCTTTTTTAATGAAGCTGGCCTAGGATATGTGTATGAATAGAGAGAAGCTTTGGGTGAAGATTATTCGGGGCAAATATAGGTGTGGAGGCTCTGTTTGGCCTCATATTTGTAGGAATATCCTGGGTTCGAATGCTTGGAGAGGTATATGCCTAGTCTGGGAGGATTTTAGTAAGAAGATATCTTGGCACATTGGGGATGGTAAGGATGCTCGTTTTTGGCTAGATCAATGGGTGCCTAACACTGGGATGCTTATCAAGAAGGATACTATGCCTCTGCATGAGTCAGATCTGACCAAACTGGTTGGTGAGGTAGTGGACGATTTGGGGGCTGGGACTTCCAAAATCCGTCTGTCATATGATTCTAAGGCTTCCTTCTCTTGCTTTGGAGGATTTTCAAGACTACCTTCTCTGGGACAGTTCCAAGGATGGTGAATTCTCTATAAAGGCTGCCTACAATAGCATTAATCAGGGAGCTTTTCTTCAAGAAAATCCTCTCTGTAAAGCTCTTTGGAGATGGCACGGTCCTGAAAGAATTAGAATTTTCCTTTGGAGGATTAGCCAATAAGCTCTCCTCACCAATTCGAAAAGACGGGAGAGGCACTTGGCTGATGACAACTTGTGTAGTATTTGTGGGATGGAGGAGACTGTCATTCATGCTCTACGTGATTGCCCTAGTGTAGTGGCTTCGTGGAAGTCAACGATAACCTCCTCTCGGTGGAATGCGTTCTTCAGTGGGAAACTCCAAGACTAGGTGTAGAATAATATTTTGAGTACTCTAGTTGGTGACAAGGATTGGCCAATTCGGTTTGGAATAATATTTTGAGGAACAAATATATTTTTCAGAATGAGTGGGAACCTGACGCAGCTATCATTGCTAAAGCTACCAAGCTGGCAAAAAAGGTCCTAGTTGTTTGTTGCAAAATGAATTGGCTCCCTCCCTCGGAGCATTGGGTAAAGGTGAATTGTAATGGTGCTTTCTCGGAGACGACTCGTAGGGTAGCATGTGGTGGAGTTATATGGGATGATAGAGGTTAACATTTAGCATCTTGAATATAATCCTAAAACTATATTCTCCTAACCAAGCGAGCCTAACTCAGTTGGTTGAGTGGAGTGCATCAGTGTTATAAATACCTCATACCGTGTTCAATTCCTACACATAAAAAAAACTATATTCCCTTACTTGACCCCACAATTTTCTCAGATCACAATCTTCTGGGGTGATATAATCAATGCCCAACAAAGATAATGTGGTTCGGCTTTAAGCTTAAAAGCCTTCATGAGGCATTGCGCAATAACCAAGATTATAGCCAGAAAACTAGTTAGTGCAAGTAAGCCTTGATGTCATCATGAAAAAATTAACAAATGCATAAAAATGTCAATTAAGTAAATCAGCCTGCAAAGGAATTCAATATTTTAATGACAATTAACAAAATCAGCATAAAAAATCCATGAAGTAATTCAACCTTCAAGAGAGTCCAAGCATGCAGTTGTTACTTGGCAGCCTTCCAAATTTAACAAATTAAGCTTTTGTAATCCTGAAATCAACAGAGAAATTATTGAAAATGGAAGAAAGGAAGATGAATATCAACCATTAACACACTGTAAAATCAAAATCCCTGCATTTTGGAACTCATGGCATTCAACATGAGTATTTTAACATTGCCAGAGTTAAAGACTGCAACTTGTTGCTAACCATCTTCATAATTTCAACTTAGAAGGATAAGTAGTCAAATTTCATATCATTAAAGAAATAAATTTCAAGAATGTCTTTTCCCTTTTCCCTAGTGAACTCTAGCTTTTAAATAACTAGAAACTACATGTTAAAAAAACAATGAAGATAAAAGGGAATTGACCAATATAGGTTTTTTTTAAAAGTAAATACTACTTTGGGGTGATCTTTAAACAATTCATTAGACAGGATCCACATAGGCAATTGATGGCCTCAATCAACACAGCTCAACCTGGTGGCCAGGACAGGCCCAAGGGTAAAGTAACTAAAGCTTATGTTTTAGGCCCACAAGCAAAAAAATATTTCTTATTAGTATTTATAAAGTAACAAAGGTCTCATGTGTTGATAAAAAAAATGTTAAATATGTTAGTAAAAAGGCCCAACACATTTAATGTAAAAAATCTCTTCCAAAATTTACTTTAGGCCTCATTTATCATTAGGTCAGTCCTACTAGTGGCACCTCTCCAAAGAGTGTCACCAACTCAAGTGTGTGAATGACTTAGTCGTGTCACCCTTGATGGCTTCACCCAATCAAACACATTTTTCATTAGATGCACTTCCCAAGATGCATGAAAGACTACATTTGGTTGAAATACCTGTTTGACTATAGGTGAAGCCACCTAAGGTGGCACCACCAAGTCATTCACACATTTGAAGTGGTAACACTTTTTAGAATAGCGTCACCAAGTGGAATTGTGTTGATTGGCGCCATCAATTACCTACGTGATAGGAATCACTCATCTGATAAATTGTTTGAAGACCACCCCAAAATAGTATTTAGTTAAAAAAAAAACATTTTGGTCAAATTCCAAATAGAATATCAAACTCAACTTTTTTAAAAAAAGAATTAAGTTGATCTTTTAAATCATACATCTGAGAGATGAAAAAGCTACAAATAATGAAGATGAAAAAGCTAGTTTGAACTTATCAATTTCAAGCCTCACTTTCCAGGACAGGAAATATCAAATGGTACATTTTTTAGTTACAGAACGATATAAACCTTTATGAAGACAAAAAGCTTTAAGAGAAACAAAAATCAAAAGATGATCATATATTTCCTAATGCTCTGAAACACCAGAATAAGACAATGCAAGGTACAATACCTTTCAGAAAACTGATCCCAAAATCTGTGACCTTATTGAAGGAAATCTCTAGGCTTTTCAAGTTTGTAAGCACTGGAAGTAAATTAAGGAACATGTGCCATTAGTCATTGAACTAAGTATCCCATTTCAGCTGATGTAATACTGAGAATGCAATGAATATGCTTCTATAAACTCGACTGACTATCAGTTGCAACACTGAGATAATTGCATTTATTCATTTATTGTCTTCTAGTTTTAACACCAAACGAAGGCAAAGAGTGAAAGACCTTCAAAGGTAGCATAGTAAGTAGCAACAGACACAGGGCAAGAAAAATTACAGTTCTTTGCAGGATATTCCTCTAATAAATCAAGATAACTCAATATCATGTAGGGCTTAGTGCTCTTTTGACTATACACTCTTTGAATGAAGAAAACTCAATACCATGCAATAATAAAAAACGTCTGAGATTTTTACATCTATAGACCCAACATAACCAAACACCCTAATAAGCTATTCCTATTCTAGGCTGGAATGGAATAATCTAAAATAAAATAAAATCCCCAAAATAGACGATAACAATGAATAACTCAGATCAACAAAAACTAATAACCCATAATCCATCTACATGACTACAGCATATACATATGCATAGTATAAGGCATCCTTTATAAAACCAACATCTGTTATAATGCAATGAGCCATTATTTGACAGAAACTACATTCTTCATTTGTTAATTTGTTTTTTGTAGTAAGTTATGCATAGTTCTTAATGGAGGTGATATTAAATGGGAAGTAGTTTTTAGGATTTTAATTTTAAAATTAAGATATTTTATTTGGGGTTATTTATTTTGAGAATTTATCCTATTTTAAAATCAAGATATAAAATGGGAAGTAGTTATGATATAGAATTTGGGTTATCTTGATAGGGTGTTTGGTCTATAAATAGATCATAACTCTGAACATTTGCACACCTTTTGCATAATTATAATATTGAGATTTCCTTTTCCTTGTTGAGCATCTAGGAGGAGTACTCTTATTGTTATGTATTTAGAAGGAATGTGAGACTGTCAATAATTATACCAAAACTACTCTAAGGTGGAAAACACGCTAACTGCATAAAAGAAGTGGAGACAATTAAACTCCAGTAAATTTTCAGTTTCTCAAAATTTCGGTTTACTGCAGTAAAAGGGAAGAAAAACGTGACTAACCTGATAGAGGCTTCATATCAACATCTACTAAGCAGTTACACCAATTTAGGTTGAGAGATTCCAACATGGTTAAACCTGATAAATAGTTTTTTGAAAGTTGTATGAGTAGTGGGGTTATTTAAGTGCACCAGAGAACAATAGTTTTCACACAACATTGCATATAAGATCCAACCTTGAATATGAACTAGGCTTCCGTGAATCCCAGGACATCTCTCCAAATCCAACTTGACCAAGTTAATAAGACCAGAAAAGGTATTCAATCCTTGAGCAGATATTGCATAGTTTCTTCTAAAACTCAAACTTGCCAAGTTGGAGAGACCTGATTTTAAGATTCTGAATATGAGCACATTCAAAAGCACACAAAGATGATGACAAATTGGAAAGTATTACTATTATGTATAAAATTTCAAGTCAGATGACAGAGGAGGACCAATATAATAAATGATACTGCAACCATATCATGTGATGTTGCACGTGATGTGCATAAATAACTTTCAACAGCACTTTGCAGAATTCATTATGTATGCCAGATGAATAATATATTGAAAAGAATACCAACCGCTGATGCACTCTAGTCCATGATCTGAAATTTGGTGACAGTGATTAAGATTTAAAGAGATGATATTTGTGCAATGTCCAAGAAAGGTGAGACCATGATCAGTGACATCAGAGGCAGAAAGATCTAGATGAAGTAAAGAGGATCCCTGTGATGAGATGACATCCATCCAGGCATCATCCACAATTGCAGCAGCAGCACCACCACCATTTGCATATTCATATTCTCCCAAGCAAATATCCTATAAAACAACAAAATAATTATAATAAGAGTAAGAGCTGCAATGAAAATCAAAATCAAATAACGTAGATGAGGGAGGAAGGAACACAAGACATTTAGAAATTTAACCTGGAGGGCAGAATCTCGAAAGGGTTGGAGGGAAGCAGGTGTGAGATAGGAGGAGTAAACCATATTGTTGAAAATTCGCTGACTCAAGTCCGGTGGGAGTGCAGAAAAAGTGTTATATTTATGTATGTCCTCCTTTGAAAGGAATGCAATTTTCAATTCAATCAGATGATCAAAATAAAAGTATAAAGTAATAGATCGAGTAGAGTACCCGAGTCAGAGTGTGAGTGATTTTGCGGATGCACAAGTCCAACAAGGATGGACATTGAGGTAAGTGGAAATGAGTAGAAGGATGTTTGAAACTCACACGTCTGGGAAAGGAAAGAAAACACGTGGTAGTAAGCAATAGCAATAGAAAAGAAAAGAAAAGAAAAGAGGGAGATCGAGTGTACCCTGACTGACATGCTGCAGTTACCATTGCTTATTGCTTCAATGCGAATCTGAACGACAGTAAACAGAGTTGGGGTTGGTTCACACTCAAATACATACAACAACAGATATATAAGATTGGTTTACTAACAATGCTAATAATTAACATTTGTTATAAAATAAAATACGTACAACAACTGTTTTTGTTTTTGAGTAAGATGCCATTTCTCTTCGTACACGTAACTACCAACTTGAACTTGTGTTTTGATTCTTCATGTGATTGATTGAGTGTACTACACATAATTTGATCATTACGTAATCGGTAAACTCGATCACCATGTGGTCCAAGCAAATTAGCGGCTAAGTATCGGTTTTAATTTAACATTAACAGCTAGACTGGAGTGTTGTATCCGCCATGAAGATTGAAAAAGGAATTGAAGGAGGTTTCATTTCATCTCCCACGTGCAAAATTTTTCGCTCAAGCTGCACAAAAACATTTAAATAACAACATTTTAAGAAAATAAAAGATTCACATGTCTAAGATTATTTGGGTGTACGCGGGGAGTCAGAATCTATCTTAGTACTCTTTAACCTATTATTTATTTTATTTTTTTATTATTTTATAAATAAATATTTTATTTTATTTCTTATCAAATGAATAAATCAATTTTTTTTAATTATTATTTTAATAAAATTATTTTTTTATTTATTTAATTATAAAAATCTCATATTTTTTCTAAAATTCTATTTATTTTAAATAAAAAAAACATTACAGACTCACATCAAATTATTATAACTCAGGATAAGACAACTGTAAATTAAAATGTCATTGTCGGTACTTTTCCTTAAAAAGAAAAAAAAATGGTGAAAACATACCGAGAAGGCGAGAACAAAATCCACCCCGCGAGAATTTTTATTTTTTTTTATGTCCATAGAATTAGAAGGACTATAAAAGAAAAGATGTAGTAGGTGCAACGTTTGAAAACTAAAACCAATAATCTACTATATTTTTGGATTAGTCAACTTCATTGTGTCGGCATTTATACGCATTTTTTTCCTGACTAAGTCAAAAATTATTAATCAATTATTATAATCCTAATCAGATAAATTTCTTTATATAAAATATATAAGAAAAAGTACAATAAATTCATATACTTAAATACAATTACCAAAAGGAGTATAGCTCATTTGACATAATTGATTTAGCAGGATTAAAAATATTATAAATATTTGACACCCTCTTCGGTCCCTATAGATAAAAGAAAGAGAAAAAGGAAAACAATTTTGATTCCTACTTTTAGTATTTTCTGTGACTGGGGCTAGTTGTCCCTTCCTATCAGAAAAAAAGATGTGCTGTAGCATAGGCAACGTTTAAAAACTACAAATAATAATATACTTCATATCAAATCAACTGATTTTGTTCGAAAAAAATATTCAAGTCAACGATTATTTTGTGTTTGAACTTTGAATATTCAAAGGACAAGTATAGAAGGTGCTCAGAATGAGGGGGAGCAGTAATCAATCTTCTTCATTGTGTCGCCATTTATGAGCATTTTTTTCCTGACAATTTCAATAATTTTTAATCAAAGATTATAATAATACTTAAGTTTTATTTAAATGAGTTTCTCCGTAAAATTATGTTATGGACAAGTTAAAAATCATATTTTTAAAAATACTAAATGATTTAGTAAAAAAAATACTAAATGATTTTAACTTTTTTTAAAAAATATTTTAATTTATACATAAACTAATTTTAACTTTATAAGATAAAATTATTTCATTTTTCCAGTAAGTAACTTATATAAAAACTTATTGAAACAAGATCTTAATTCTTAGTGTATGTTTAGAATTTTTTTCTTTTAAAGAGAAAAAAATGATTTTTTTTCCCAAAAACTTTGAAAAAGTTGAAAAAAAATTAATTATTTCTCTAAAATATATCAAATCATATTTACCTTTGTTATTTTTTACTTGTAACTTTAATTCTCTATTGTTTTAAAACTTCAAGACGACGTTGACATTAATTGTCGTCGTGGGTATGCCTCACTCTTTAATAATGCATATTCAATTTCATTCACCAATAACATCTACTCGTGAAACTTGTTAATGTGATTTCTTTCTCTAACAACTGCAATCAAACTTCCGTAAGCTAGGATTAAGTTTTCTTGACGTCAAATTTTATCTGCTTCAGGGACGAGATTTCTCTATCAATCGGTATACTTTACCACCTTCCTTCATTTGGTGGATGACAATTATTGTCCGCAAAGTGCAAACAATTAGAATTTCATTTGGTTTTCAAGAAGAAAAAAAAATCTTCATCCCTTTTTTTTTGTCCAGATCTTTATCCCTTTTAATGAGCTCAACTGATTAAGCTGCAAAACATAACTTGGACAATCCCCTCAATGCACACCAACGCTTTCTTATTCTCTTCTCTTCCCTACCCCTTTTTAAAGGCCTATTGTCTATGAGTTTTTCCTTGGACAAAAGAGACATCATTTCTTATATATTTTTTCTTTTTTCTAGGGTAAACAAATCCTAATATATAAAAGGGATTGAACTTCTATCGAGTATCCTAATACTTTGTAAAAAATTATCTTGTTTGGATAACAAGCTAACCAAAATAGAAAGGTGCAAAGACACGCAGCAAACAACTAGAAGGGTAAGAAACTTGAACTTGGAAAATTCATCCAACAGTTAGAAACTTCGAATAAAAAGAACTACCTCAAAACTGAATCCAGGAGACACAAAAGGTTGTATAACACGTCAAAGAATGTGAAAAACTAAATCATGCTCGAGCTTCTCAAATTGGCTCTAAAACAGCTAGTGGCTGGAAAACAACAGCATTACAAGAATCCCCAGAAGAAGGGGGACAACAGTATTTGTGCACTTTTCATTTCCACGTGAAATATGTTACAAGAATCCTATGAATAGAGTTTACAATTTTTATCTTTCAAGAGAACAGGGAAAACTGCAGGTAGTTTCAATCAACAGGGACTTCAACATCCATTTTTAGGTCAGATTGACCAAGAACCTGTGACAAATTAAAATTAAAATCCAAATCAAACATATACAGAAATAAAAGGCCAAGCCAAATGGTGTTGTATGATCTATATAGCCAATCTCATCTAGTAGGATAAGGCTTAATTGTTGTTGTATTGAATATACAGAAATAAAAGAGAAAGAAGAGGCTAAAGAAGAGTCTTTTAATACAGAAGTTCTTGGTGACACTATCAGATCTTGATGAAATGCTACGTCAATGAGTCTTTTAATACAGAAGTTCTTTGACATGCAATAATGCAAGTAATCAAAATTCTTAGTATACTACAATGGAAAATTTTTATATATAAAATAATCTTGTTTGTATTCAAATATCTCATCATTTACACAATGCCCAATCGGGTCAAATTTCTGGATGAAGAAAGCACCAGGCAAGTTGATTTTTAATTGCTTTCACAATAGTAAAAATCCCTTAATGCAAGACTTTTTTTTCTACTTTTTTGCCCCATTCACTAGTAAGAACCATTTCCCATAAGCCCTCCCACAGTGGCCAACAAAGTATCAAGGTAAATAAAATCAATTGACACAAAGTAGATTTCATTTCGTGACCCACAGGTCTGAGGATCAAATGGAGAAAAAAAGGCTACAGTTTATCTATTCTTCAATACTTTTTGCGATATTCATTTAAGAATTGTCCAGAGGAAATATATAAGAAAATGGGCAGACCTTAATGAAGTCATCCAATGTCAAGTAGGAGTCCTTTGTGTATCCCGCTTCCCTTAGAACCTGGCTGAGAACTTCCTGCAAATCGAAGAATAGAAGACAAAATTAGCCAAACTCCAGTTAAGTCTAAATATAATACAAGCATAACCGAAAAGGTGTATGGAGAAAAAAATAGTTTTCATTAAATGGAAATGCAATTAATCTATAGCCTATAGGTAAATAAAAAAGCACAAACAAACTGGATCGTACAAAAACTAGAGAAATTTATTGGTTACCATTTTAGCCAATAGCTTCCCCTTTAGAGAACATGAAAAAGAGGTGTGCCCAAGAAATAAAAACTAACCATCCAAATTTTATAGTGAAGAAGTTCTCCATGTAACCCACAATGAATATACTAATCCTAGGAAACTGGATGATACTAAATCCAGACTTCAGCATACCAAACTTCAAATAGGGATGTCAAACTAGCAACAGTTGATGCACCTTAATGAAAACCTAGTTTTTTTATTTAGCAACTCCAGGTAAAACTGCTTCATGATTAAGCAATACAGGGAAGCGTACAGATTGTTGATGATACCTCTCTTTGGTCATCAGACATGAATGAACCCGACAAATCTTTTAGCACTTCCAGCATATCTTTGAAAGACACCTTTCCATTGCGGTCTGAATCGTATACTTTGAAAATAACTGTGAAAAACTAGTAACTATTAAGTACAATGATAGTGGTAGAAGATAGTATTATAATTTATTAAGGAAAAATTTGACAATTCCCTTCCCCCAAAGGATTCCCTCTTTAAACAATGAAAATCATTGAATAATTCATATCATTTGAACTCCTCCCTATTTGCACAAGCAATTTTTCACTGTTCAACTAACTTTATTGTTTATCAGCTCTCGGAAATACATTAACAAAAATTCTGAAGACTCTACATAGGTGCTGAAATCTTTTAACCCAGGGTTGGATCCTACTCAATAAACTTAAATCATATTATTAGAAGTATGTTCTAACTAATATGACTACATGTGACAAATAGACAATTTTATTTGTGAGATGCAGAGACATCTAATTTATCCAAATGCAAAGCCTGAATCTCTTTAAAGAATCATTCAGAACTAATAATGGAATGATATCAACTTAACAAGTATGATCTTTGCATTAAAAAAATTGAGAAAATTCAGCATTGCTAAGTGTTTATGTTTGTATCCCACTGACCAGCCTAAAAGTTACTTTTCTTTTCTTTAGGACACCCATAGAAACTTTTGTTAGATTGTCTCTAACACAGGCTTGGGAATCCTTATAAAGATGGATTTATAACAGTCCCAAATTTAGGATTCTTGTGGTGAAATTGTTTCAATTTAATGACCGTAATTGCTTATTGGTTGGTCAGCAGAAATAACTGAAAGGCTGGGAGTTATGTCTATATAATTGAACACGATCAGTTGGTTGGTGGTAATAATTGATAGGCTGGAAATTATGCTTAGCTTTTTTTTTTAATCCAAAATGAATTTAACTAACATTGCATTCAAGTTGGACTAGATAAAGTTAGATAGGTCAGCCCAAAATTTGGGTAACCTATATGGCACTTCCCAATATAGTCGGGTGGGTGGTTATGTGCGAGAAGTCCAACCCTTTTCTGACTGAGAATGTGACCATAACTGTGAATTTCAGTCTTGGGCTAAGCAACAGAAAACGGCATCTTCCCTTGAGTTGAGACCAAAGTCAGAGAGAACTTAGGAACCTTGAGCAAACACTGAGAAAGCAAAATCAATCCCTAATTTACAACTGCATCTTCTAACTCCCAAACTTATAATCGATAGCATTAAAATAACTAAAACGTACGCTCAATTTTTTGTTGTGCGCTGGCTTTGGCACTGAATGCAGATAAGAAGGCCACAAAGTCTTTAAAATTCAAGCCGTCGGCCATCTTTAGCAGCCTCTGCAGACAAGCACAGTCAGAATCCATCAGCTATGTAGTGATGGGAAAAGAAAACAAGGGTCGAAATAAAGTATAAAAAAAAAAAAGTGTGTGTGTGTGTGTGTGTGTACCTGAGAAAGTGGATTCATGGCAAATTCGGGAACAGACAAGAACTCATCTGCGGAAATAAATCCCTTGGCATTGCGGTCAAGTTGACAAAACCTTTGATACAAGGACACAATTTCCTGCTGGGAAACTGAGTTTGAAACCCAATTTTCAGATCTTAATTAAAGAGAAAAGAAGAATAATAAAGGGAGAACAAGAGAGAGGACCCACATAAATTATTGCAGTGTTCCTGAACTTCCTCGATGTCGTATTGAGTTAACATAGATGATGCAGTCCCCATATCACTAAAACTAATTTTGGGCTTCAAACCAAAATCTGAAGAACCATCGACTATTACCTCGTTGTACTGTAGTTGGCGTAATCAGACCACCTGCGACTGCGAATATATACACGTGCCTTGCCTTGTCATCATCGACTCTCTCGAACGCACCAATGCATCGCTACTCGCTACCCGCAAACTAGTGTTGTGTCGATGGATCGTTCCTTTCACATTTATCTCTAATTAATTAATTAATTCCTTTCCTTTCCTTTCCTTCTCTATTTAATTTTCCTTTTTTTTCTAAAGCCTACATCTTTTTTATACCTTTCTCGTCTATTTTTTTTTTATTTCAAACAATAATATGTATTTTTTTTTTTTAATAGCAAACAGTCTCCATACTCACTTATTTTTGTGCTCAATCTTTGTTAGCCACATTTATTCATTTTCTGATTTATCATGCATTTCTCTTTTCTCAATACATCTTTTTCGCGTAAAAAATAGTACTAGTACAGTATATTTTGAGAACTTGATGAGAAAAATTGAAAACTTGAGGTCAGTTTTATTCTATTTCCAATAAGTTGGTATAACTTCTACAAACAAACATAAACGTTAATGAGAGGAAATTTTAAGCTAAAAGGACTTTTACTAGAATGGATTAAAATTTAAACATTTAGCAAAACATAAGTAAAACTTAGGATTATTCAAGGTTTACCTCTTGTTTGACTTTTTTTACTGTTTGACTTTTTTTAATTGGAATTATTTTTAAATGATTATTTAGAAGAGAGTAAGTCATGACAGGTGTCACTGAATATTTTGTATTTTTCTTTTAATTGAGGTCGTAAAATTATTTACAAATTCAGATAAATTTTTTAATGACTTTAAAGTCGTAGGAATATTTTTTTTTCTTTTACAACTTCAAAATTGGAAAAGTTGTTTTTTCTATTTTATGACTTTGAAGTCGTAAAATATTTTTTTTAAAATGTTAAAGTTATTTATTTTTTTAAAAAATAATAGTTTTTATTCTTTTATGTTTTTTTAAATTTTTCCAAATTATTAAAAAATTATTTATTTAATTTTCAAATAAATAATTTTAATTTTACTTATTAATAGTTTTTATTTAATATGGTATATATTTTTTTATGGTTTTATTTTATATGTTCTTAATTTATTTTAATGTTTTATCATTTAAAATATATGATATATTTTTAATATTTTTTTATTTTAATGTTTTGTTTTTTTAAAATTTAGATAATCTATTGATAAAAATACATACTAAAATTAAAAATAACATAATATATTAATATAAAATAAAAAAATACAAATTAAAGAAAAACGTAAAAAGTAAAAATTATATTAGTCATGTATGGACAATTAGTACGATTATGTCTTTCACTTATATACAAGAAGCATTCCTTAGACTTATTTATACTTGATTCGTCTATTTCATTATATATTGAAGTCCATATTAAAATTAAAAACAAAATAATACATTAATTTTACTATGTATTTTTATTAATAGATTATCTAAATTTTAAATAAACAAAACATTAAAATAAAAAAATATTAAAAATATATCATATATTTTAAATGATAAAACATTAAAATAAATTAACAACATATAAAATATACACCATAATAAATAAAAACTATTAATAAGTAAAATTAAAATTATTTATTTGACATTAAATAAATAATTTTTTTATAATTTGGAAAAATTAGAAAAAAAAGTAAAAAAAAAACTGTTATTTTTTAAGAAACAAATAAATTTAACATTTTTTTTTAAATAAAGGTTTTTTTTACAACATTAAAGTCGTAAAGGCAAAAAATAAATGCTTACTACTTTAAAGTAAAAAAAAAATTAACTGAAGTTATATAAAATGTCATGACTTTCTAACTTAGAAGTTGTGACACTTGTCACAACTTACTCCCGTTTGAATAATTACTTAAAAGCGACTCCCAGTTAAAAAAAACACCCCTAAACAGTAAAAAAGCCTATCTTGTTCAGTATATTCTTCAATGCGGAATCTCTTTCCTAAAATAGAAGATTAAAGATTACTTCAAGTGGTTCATATCATTGATAACTCCAATGGAATTGTGTCCGCGTCCTTCGAGAAATCCAATAATCAAAGCCGAAGAATATACCACGTATGTCGGTACTTATTCAGGATTTTGTTAAAATCTAATAACAAGAATGATACTGATACGGGAAAGGAGCATGTTACCATGCTTGGTCCTGTCAAGGAATTACCCTGATTGTCAGCTTTGGTATTCCTTAAACAATCAAACTTCATTTTTCAATCTATCATGCCAGGACCGGAATACCCTTTGGCCATTATCAAGGAAGTGAATATTGCATTGAACATGATTGCTCTCCCATACCATTGTTGATAAATCCATTCTACACACCTACGCGGGTAATGCATTTCACTTCTTAACTAAATTATCTTTCATCGTAATCTCAAATTTCATTCATGATGATTAATGTACATAGTACAGAAACGCATAGATAACGCTGGTAAGTAATAAACAAGCCAAGAAATTTATGGATGGCGTTTATGGAACAAATTTTTGAAACGGAAGCCATCCAGGATGATTCATACAAAAATTGGTTGAGCATCTAACAGTCTGACAATGTTTCAATTAAGGCAAGCTCCAAGACATGCAAGCCTCACATTATTGAAGGCAAAAAGTATACAACACTTCAGCAGGAATCCAGGTCACGGCAGGGAGGAGGCTTGGGCTCACTTAACAAAGTAGTGTTCCCTCCTTCAGGTCCACTCTTAATTCGGCGGGGATTTTGGGTGCCGTGCTAAATAAAAAGAAACCAGATTCATAATCCAAGAAGGTGTAAGTTTCTAGAACATGGACAATAATGAAATAGATCATGGCCAATGTCCTTACCGGTGGCTTCTCACCCTTTCTCAGCTTTTCTACTATCTCAACTACTTTCTCTGGGGTTATATCTTCCTGAATTCACATCAATATGACATGTTAGAGTGTGTTTCAGAAGCAACCTCCCCACACCCAAAATAAAAAGGGAAAAAAGAGGAAAGACAGACAAAGTAATTATAAGTATATCCCTCCGATCCATTTGAATAATCGGCCACTGTAATCATAGGAGCATTCACACAGCATCCCTGCACAACACCAATAAATTCAATCTTTCACCATTGTTTGATCAATAAAATTATGCAAGAACATCAAGTTACCACTCTAGAGACTACATATAGGAGGATACAGAAGACAAGTATGCACCTCTTTCACATCCTCTTGGATTTTATTTTTCACTAAATAACAAAAGCTGTATACCACAATAGGTGATTCCTTTTTTTCCATCAGTTAGTTATTAATGTCCCATTAATTTTGTTTTAATCTTTCTTATGCTAACAATCCAAGGGATTTTTAGGATAACTTAATATTACTGGGAAAAGGTTAAATATATCCAAATTTATCACAACACTACTTGCCAAGCAGTTTTGAACTTTGTGTAATTCTTTCCACTCAATACAATTGTAGTGCCAGGGCATATCAAGCAATGCTACAACTCTAAAAACAATAAAAAAACTTCGTACCCCATTGCCCAGAGGCTCTTCGCTATGTGAAGGTATGGGGGAGGGATATTGTACGCAGCCTTACCCTTGCATATGCAAAGAGGTTGTTTCCGGATTCGAACCCATGACCAACAAGTCACCAAGGCACAACTTTACCGCTGCACCAGGGCTCGCCCTCAACTCTAAAAACAATGAATTCAATGAAATTAAAATAAGGCTCAAACAAAAGACTTACCATGCATTCCATTTCTCCAACAGAAAACAAACCATCTGGTGTTACTTCTGCAAATCAGAGGAGAAAGGAAACTAATTATTAGTAAATGCATATAGTTCCAATTTGTCATGAATAAGATCTGGTTCGGTGATATCCTGACAGATAATGAGAGAAATTAAGACAGGCGAACCAACCATTGCGCTTCACTCCCAAGTGTTTCAATAAGGCTTCTTCAATTCCTCGTGAACCTCTTATCATACAAGGTGTTGTTCCACAAACCAACAGATGGTACTTCCCAACCTGAAAGCAAGTTGGTCCAGATAAGCTTTGGCCTGTATTAATGTGGATTAGCAACATTGAAAGCATAAAAGCATAATAAGCTTTCACCTTAGCTCGGTTGAACATGGAGTAAAATGTGGCAACCTCATAGACCCGTATGGGAGGAACCTCTACAATCTTAGCTACCTGAATAATCCATAACACTGATTGCAATTTGTAAATAAAGAGTTATATAGCTTTTTGCATTATTAAAAAAAATTTAAATTGCACTTTGCAAACATTATGTTAATTAGGGATTTTCACTGAAGCATCAAAGTCGAGAAGCTACAAGTAAAACTCAATGAAATAATGATGAGTACTTGCATAGAAGAAGAAATAATCTGTATATCAATAATCAAACCTTGTTGCATGCATATATTTTAGAAATGGCATGTATGTCAACCAACAGAATGATGCTTTAACAAAAGGATGTGCACAACAAACTATAACAAGCACAACTTCACTTTGACGGGATCATCTTTGCTGTAAATATGTAAATATATTTTGCATCCTGTTACAAGAATGTCAAGACAACCATGGGAATTATTAAGGGTCTTATTCTAATTGGTACTTAATAGACATTATCTATTTGGCACAATAACACCTTTTCCATGCAACAGGAGTACAGGACCTGCTCAGAGAATCAGACATAGTCCTGTGATATGTTTCTAGATGTTTGAAGAAGAATACTTCAAGCAGAAGGCCAACATACCGCATCCATTGCAGAAACAGGGAGCCAGCCACCATGCTGCTGCTGGGCAAGATCCAAAAGAGGAATTGTAGCAGATTGCTTATAGTTGGATGGATAGTGAGACAAAATCTCCTTAACCTGTAATTGTCACAGATTTAAATCATTAAATGTTTTAAATATGGGCTACATGCCAAAATGGATCATACATGTAATGTCCACATTGAACTAAAGATCCATAACTCTTGGAATTTGGAAACAATATTGACATAGAACCAATCAATCAACAAGGCATCAAATCATATCACTCTACACTTTCTCCATAATATTTTATACTTTAACAAGCAGCCTTTAACTCTACATGTTAAACCCAATTGATCAAGTAATCAGGTGAAAGAATAAAGCTAGTCATGCAAAAGAGTAATAATGGTGGGGCAAAACAAACAATACAATACTGCAATAAGTTGCAACACAACACCTACTTTTCTCGTACACCAATTTTTTTATGTCCAAACCAAACTCAGATTTACTATAACAGAATATATATAATTCATTTCGTTGGGCTAAGTAGTAAAGTAATAGAATATGAAGAGTTTGTAAAGACAAAACGCTGATAGCATTAGGCATTACCCCATAAAAGCAAGATAATTGGACTGATAATCTTCAGCAGTGCCTGTCGCTACATTCATTTTACTTTTTGTATTTCGATACTTACGATGAACTATACAATGGCAAATGATCACAAATCCGAGTACCCGCATTTCAAGTGCTATGATGAAACATTACCTTTGCTTGATTGGCCTCGGTGAATTCCCATGGAAGTTTAGGGTTGTTGTCCGGTGTGTCAAGGTGCTGTGCCAATCGAAAATGGATACATCAACAGTCACAATCACGAAACGGAACACGGAGAAAATTGAAGCCAGAAGGAATAGCACTTACGTAGTTCAGAGCGGTCGAGAAAGCCCTAGAAGGCTGACAAAGGGGGAAACCAAAAATCAGAATCAGAAATCGGAAAAGGAAGTGAAAAAAATGGGAGGGGAAATGGACGGAAAACCTGACGGAAAATCTGACGGATCTCGTTGAAGCGACTCGCGGCGAGGCGTGCCAGCATTTTCGAGGAGCTAGCTACAACACGAAGCAGATCGCAGAGAGAGAGAGAGAGAGAGAGTAGAGAGGGTGAAGTGAAGGGTGTAGTGTAAGAGAACATGGAAAGGTGGCACCGTGCTGGCCGTTGGATCTCATCAATGGAACATTCACACGTTCATGGATGGGATTTTGTTTGGGCCTTCAATCACTGGATAATACTGTGGACCTTTATGTACAATGAAAAATATGCTATTCACACTCCCTTTTTCTTCTTCGCATCCTTTGAATTTTTTAAAGGAAAATGCTAGATTGCACGAATCTCACGAAACCTTTGAATGATAACCGCACCGCCTGATATTTTTATATATATTTAGCCTCCGTTCATAATTTATCAGAAATGAGCTATCTCTACAAGTTACACACTCCTTGACATGAGAGGTTCCCACGTGGTGATAAAAATTAAGCAAGGTACGTTAACAAAGAGAGAAGTAGTAGTAGAACAGTTGCATAGGTAAGGAAGAGGAAGGTGTCTGAGTCATTGATCCAATATGGAAGGAATTTCTATAGCTGCTATCCAAGCATGTACAAGAAATGGTCCAAAATGGGGAGGAACCACCTCCACCTTATGTTTGCCTCCACCTTATGTTTGTAGAGTTGATGATGTTGGAATTTTAGAAAATTCTTATAAAATATCAATAATCACTAAGAATTACGTTAGATTATCACGAAAAATTTTAAGAATACTTGAATCTATAATGATTAATTAAACAAACGCATCGGAATTTGAATACATAGGTGATTTTTAATCTATGTATTTATTTTTAGAATCTGATACGAAATGATATAAAAAACAATGAATAAGTGGTTAATAGCGTAGCTGGTGATTTTATGGTTCTCTTCTTCAACCAGAGTCTCTTTAATCCTTAATAGGATTTTAGTAACTCTTCCGATGAAGAAAAAAAAAATTACATGTGATAATTTGGTATATTGAAGACAATAATCTTATAGTATATTAATTTAATAGAATTTTCATCATCCCATAATATAATTATCTTATAATATTAATACATATTAGTTATTAGAATAGAAAATTCTAATAAATAAATATACACAAAACGTGCCTTCTGCGTCATGTTCACTACCCATCATTGATTTCGGCCTCCTTTCTTCACCAACAAAACAAAAACAAGAGCTACAAAGACTAAGATCGGCTCTCTCTTGCTGGGGATGCTTTGTGGTACATACATACCATATGCTTTAACTTATTGACTTAAAGTATGTTTAAGATAATAATAAATGATCGAATTGTATTTTGAATCTATATCTAATATTATTAATGGTTGTAATTTGAATATATTAATACCTAATTTATTTTCAGCTTTTAGATATCACATGCACAAAACAATCCTATAACCTTTGTTTTCTGGAATTTCAGGCAATAAACTATGGAACATCAAGCTCACTTTTGGATAAGGTTCGTCAAGTTGCAAGGGAATTTTTCGAGCAGCCAATGGAACAAAAGAAGATAATTTCTAAAGGAGTGGAAGAATTTGAAGGGTATGGTGCTGATCCAGTTCCTGAAGAAGGCCAGTCTTTAGATTGGTCAGATCGTTTGTTTCTTGATGTATCTGAAGACACAAGGAAGCCAAGCCTCTGGCCAGAAAATCCATCATCCTTGAGGTCAATAAAAACTGAATATTTTACCAAGGAGTAAAAAAGGGCTGTCTTAATGCTAAGTGCTAACTAATTATGCAACAAACAAATGTTCAAAATTAAAGGTTGGTAGCTGCCTTGTTTATGTTAAAGTATTATTATTACGTAAGTCACACTTGTTGTGCAGGGATGCTGTGGAAGAATACAGCGCAAAGATGAGAGAGGCAACAAATCTTATTTCTAAAGCAATTGCAAAGTCACTGGATTTAGAAGAAAATTGCTTCCTGAATCAATTTGGTGAACAAGCTCTGCTGCAAGTGAGGTTCAACTACTACCCTTTTTGTACACGACCGACCTAATCTTGTGCTTGGACTTAAACCCCATGCAGATGGATCGGGGTACATCATTATACTGCAAGATGATGTTGAGAGACTCCAAGTCCACCATGATGGAAAATGGTTCACAATTTCAACAATTTCTCATGCCCTTTTAGTTCTCATGGGAGATCAAATGGATGTACTTGTTAATTTGTTTTTATAACTTTTTTTGCCGGTACATATATAAGAGATTTGAACACTTGACCTTGGGTAAATTAATGGCCCAATAGTGGCCTTTAATTAGGACAACGTTCCAGATAGAACGAACACATCATGCGTTGTACCTGTACCCAAATATCCAGTTTTTGTTGCTTGTTGCATATTTGAGCATTTTCATCAATATTTCAACTAATATAATAGGGTAAATAGTTACTTTTGTGTCTAAATGTATAATTTGTTAATAAATACGTATTTGAAAGAATCTCAGCAAGTGTAAAAAGTGCGATAAATATATTCGAACCTTAATTATAGATTATAACTCATTATTATAATTTGAAAAATTTTATAATAATGACAACAAAAGAATCAAATTAATAATTTAATATTTTTTTAACTTAACTCATCTCAAATAACAAACTAAAGTTAGTATACATTTAAAATTTCAATTTGGTTGTTAACTAAAATTCACAAAATATAATAAATAATTTTTTTTGTATTTGCTTTATTAACTTTAAATTAATGATAAAAACTCATAAATTAAATTGAATTTAAAAGAAAAAAAAATACTTGTTTTATAAACTTGTAAATAATTTTTTTGTATTCTAATGCTTGATAAAAGGTTTAAGTAAAAAAATGTTTATTGTAAAATATTATAGTTAAATTAGATCTATGAATAATTTTTAGGAAAAATTACAATTATAATGACACTTTTAATTTGTAAAAAACACTCACCTACTTTGGAATGATTTTTTTAAGATTATAATTTGTTGAATGACCAGTCAATAAAAAATAAATGTATATAATTTAAAAAATTAATTTAAAAATCAACAAACTTGTATTATAATTTATAATTTGACAGCATTGTATATATTAATAGACATTCATATTTTATTATGAAAATTTATAATAAACAATAATTAAATAAATAATGTTTAATTAAACAGAAATAGTAATTTTTTTATCATTTACAGTAAATTATTGTTTTTTTATGTTGATAGCTTAAAAAATATATAACAGAACACAAACATTTATGAGTGTGATACAACTCTTCAAAAATTTTGTCATAATCATTATAATTTTTTTTCAAATAATAATAATTATTCACAAATCTACTGTTAACGTCTATATATATTTATCGCACTTTTTACATTTTTAAGGACTAAATCTTGTATTTTCATCTTCCAGGGACGCATTTCTCAACGGGGTAGGAAGACGAAAAGTAAAAAAATATTATATGAGAAATATGCTCCTAGGTCGACAATTAAAGATGGTCAGGTTGACAGTCATTTAAATGACAAATTTGTCCTTTTTTGTCACGTAAATTATTTTATTAACAGTGATGGACGAAAGTTAACGACGGTATATATTTGTCATACTTTTATAATTTCAGAGATTAAATTTTATATTTTCATATTTCAGGAATGCATTTATTAACAAATTACATATTCAGAAATAAAAGTAGTTATTTATCCAATATAATATTACAACTTAACATGACACTCATTTTTTACTTTTTTCTGAATTTCAATTTTGTTGTCTACCCTCTTAAAGTTACTACTTTTTGCTTAACTCTTAGAGATGACATAGCGTGGGTAATGCACTTCAAGGATCATACATGTGACAATAGTAATGTTCCTTTCTAATACTGCAGATAATGACTAATGGAATTTTCAAGAGTCCCGTGCATAGGGTACTAGCAAACTCCAAGAGGGAAAGAATATCTGTTGCGATGTTCTATACCCCGGAGCCAAACAAAGAAATTGGACCAGAACAAAGTTTGGTGAATGAGGAACAACCAAGATATTATGCTGATACACATTGGAAATACTATCAGCGAGGAATGAGAGCAATCCATGTAGCAAAAGATATCACAGTTGTAGCTAGACTGCTAGAGTCTAGAGCTCTGAATAAAATAAAACCTATCGATGCTAATTAAGTGAGTATGTACATGTATTTAGATTAGATCTCCTTTTTTTGTTGTTGGAATATTTATTGTGTTTATACATTTACGGTGAGGATTGAGTATTTTAAAATTTAAATGCAAATTATAAATAAAAAAATTAAATATTTTATTATATTCAACCACAAATGTTTCATCTAAACTACAACAACAAAGTTTTATCCGAAGGGTGAAACCAGACTTCAACCAAAAGAGGGCAACCACACATATTTTGAGAATGAATCAAATTATATTAGTATACTTTTATCTTTATATTAGTTCCTTTAATTGTTTAAAAATATTACACTAATATCCCTTATATTTTATTTCTTTTGGTATTAAATATAAAAATAAAAATAAAATATTTTTCTTGTTATCAAATATAAAAAAATTTAAATAATTTTACCTTATTTAATGTCATTATATTTAAAATGTCTTTCATTTGATTAAAGTGTTAATTTTAATAATTTTTTATTATCCTTAATATCAAGTTCCAATTAATGATAAATTAAAAAAAAATAATTGAAATCAACGCAATTAAATATGATTATTTAACTTTATTAGTTAACGTATCATTTTTTTGTTTGAGAAAAAAAATATCAATATCAATTTCTTAAATGTTTAAAAAATATGATTAGGTTGTGTATTCCCATCCTAATAGAGTTTAATGTACTGGACATAAAATATATGTGTAATATAAAAAAATTTCAAAAAATACCAATATAATTTACTCAAAAATAAGATTATTGTTAATTTTATAATTTAGAAAAAGTTAGGGATTAAAAATTTAATTATATAATAATTTAAATTTGATTAAATATAATATTTAAATAAAATTTCTTAAAAGAAGTGTCTTATTTATTTTTAATTTAGAAAAGTCAAAAGTAAAAACTGATTATATAATAATTAAAAAGTGACAAAGCATAATATTGAGATAGGATAAATCTTTTTATGATTTGATTAAGCACGGAAAACAAATAAATAACGTTAATTGATATAGAAAGAGATGATAACCTAAATCAATTTCCGTCGATTATTTCATGTTAGTTTCCATTTCTATCAATTGTAATACAATCTACGTTCGAATAAAAACATAGAATAGCATAAATTTTGGAAAAACCAACTAATTAGTGTGACAGAAAAAATTTTAGGGGGTAAGACCCCCTTTCCATACACATCGGTCCTCTCATGCTTATTCCATCAGATAAGTTCGATTATATTTAAGCTTTTTTATTAAATGAGTGTAATTTTTTATGCCTTTTTCGTATGGGTGGATTTTATATTATTATCGAAAATGAAATAAATAGTAACAGATATTACGATTTTTGGATTAAAATTCGTAACTTATTACTTTTTTTTATTTCATGTTAGCTCTCATTTCTATCAAAATTGTAATACAACCTATCTTCGAATACAAAACATACAATAACATAAATTTAGGAAAAAGCAACTAATTAGTGTGACCGAAAAAAATTTAGGGGGTAAGACCCCCTTTCCATACACATGGGTCCCTCTCATCCTTATCCCATTAGATAAGTTTGATTATATTTAAGTTTTTTTTATCAAATGGATGTAAATTTTTTATGCTTTTTTTTATATGGGTTGATTTTAAATTATTATAAAAATAAAATAAATCATAACAAGTGGTACGATTTTTGAGTTAAAGTTAAAAATGTTATTTTATTAATTAAATGAAATCATAAATTTTTTACAATTTCAGTTTATTTTTTTTTATTTACAAAGTCGTATATATTTTTTTTATATGTTACGCCTTTGAAATCTTAATTTATTTTTTTACTTTAGGTGCAAAGTTTTTTTTTGGATTTTTTTATTTTTTTTTGTTTTGCTTTCAATTTTTTAAAATAACAAGGTTACTTAACATGATATATATATATATATATATATATATATTAAATTTTACAATTATTAAAATATTTTTTTTAAAGAACTAAAATTAAAATAACCTATTTTTTTAAAGACAAAAATCATATTAAGTTTTTATTTTATAATAATAATCAAGCTCAAAATTCACTTCACAACACGAAATCAAGGCAAAGAAAATGTTACTTAATATTAAAATGGATCAAGAAAAATATTTCCAGGAGTGTAATTGTCATTGGTACATATAAAAAATAGTAAAAAAAATATTAAAAATCATATACAATATCCAATACCACAGTACTTTGGAATATTTAATTAATAAAACAGTCAAGGAATTATAAGTTGAAATCTGTACCTCGTGTATTCTTTATTTGAAATGAAAGAAAGGAAAGAGGATCAGATAGACTTGATAAAAAAAAAAGTTAAATTAGTTATTTGATTCATATAGTTTTAAGATTTTTATCTTTTTAGTTCTTATAATTTAAAAATAATTTTTTTACTTCATATAATTTATATTATTTTTTAATTTATATAATTTAAAATTATTTTTTTAAATTTTTATAATTTATATTTTAATTTTTATTTAATCCTTATAATTTTTAAATTATAAGATAAAAAAATAAAAATTATAAAATTATATAAATAAAAAGATTATTTTTAAAATTACAAAAATTAAAAAATATATATCTTCATTTAGAAGATCAAGCAAATAGAAGGTAACGGTAAGGTTGCTTAATTTTTGTAGTCTCCCTATATATATATATATATTGCAGTGAGATGAAGGGTAAGAGCACTGCACAGTCCAAATAGAAAATTGCCAGTGAGTCTGACAAGGAAACAGCAGCGCAGCGGAGTGAGCAATGCCGGAGCTTCCAGAGGTAGAGGCGGCGAGGAGGGCCGTTGAGTATAACTGCGTCGGAAAGAGGATAACAAAGTGCGTTGTCGCCGATGATTCTAAGGTGATCCATGGTGTCTCTCCCTCCGACTTCCAAGCTTCCGTCCTCGGCAAGCTCATCGTCGCTGCTCACCGTAAGGGAAAGAACATGTGGCTTCAACTTGATTCTCCTCCTTTTCCTTCCTTCCAATTCGGTCCTCTCTCTCTCCTTAAACCCTAGCTAGCTTCCTCGTTTTCTCTTTCTCTTTTAACTCCAAATATGCAACTTATGAGTTTCTACTTCTATCTGTCTCAGGTATGGCTGGTGCTATATACATTAAAGGAGCTGCAGTAACAAACTATAAAAGGTGAGGCATATTATGTGCTATGATTAACTAATACTATCTATTATACTGATAAGTTATTGTCATGATTTAAAGAATAAGCATGCATGTAGGTCTGCTGTAAAAGACGAGGATGAGTGGCCCTCAAAATATTCAAAAATTTTCATTGAGGTAAGAGCTGTAACTCCATTGATGAGTGAAATGCTTGAACTATTTCACCATCTGCTCTTGTAACCTCACGTGATTCAATTCTTTGAGTTGATTTAATGGCAAATTAAATTTCATTTTGTTGTGGACTCATAAGATCTGTATTCAGTTGGGATAGATTCTATTTGTGGCAACCAAAAAATTGTATGCAGGTTAATTTGTTTACTTCCATAAAGCTTGGTTTCATGTCATCAAGAAAATTAGTTTTCTTGTCAATGAAGTGGATGTTATTTATTGTATTCCTCCACTGTCTGTTCTACTGGAGTTTAAAACGTTCAAGTCTTTGCACATTGTTGAGGAAATGGGGAGAGTGAATAGGCTGGAACTTTATTGTTTGTTGTGTTCCATTACCATTACCATGCATGGACCTTTATTTATTGTACACTAGGACTCTGATTACACAGCGGAATTTACATCCTTTGCTATGAAGGTAGTACAATGAACTACTCTGTTAACCCATAAGCTTAACCCCAAGTACTTTGGCTCTTTACGCATACAGCAGACTTTGATTGACAAATAATGAATTAATATTTTCTTATAAATCTCACAAGAATATAAAGAATATTCTTTGCAATTCAAAATATTGAAGGTCAAATAGATCCATAGAAGTTATAGTTGGTGAAGGGAGTTCTTTCAATAAACATATGCATAACACTTTTGGTATTGGTGGGGAGCTGAAGGGTGTCAACTTGATTCAGTTCCGTTTCTTAAAATTTTTGTGGTAAAACATCTGATTATTTCATTGCCATACATGATAGCATAATCAGTATAAAGCTGTACCTGTGTAGGAAGGTGATTTGTCTTTCAATTTTTCAATTTTCTTAACATGCCCAGGAGCTTGAGATTAGAAGAAATTTCTCTCCAACAAATATCATCATTTGTGAACTTTGTATGAATATTAATCAGATTAAATCACATTTATGCAGTTAGATGATGGTTTGGAGTTGTCTTTCACTGACAAAAGGCGATTTGCTAAAGTTCGTCTGCTCAAAGATGTATTGTGACTGTACTTGCCAATTGTCACTCTTTTATTTTCTTAATGAAGTAGTTTGCTATTGACTGTATATCTTTTTCCTTTGATATAGCCGACATCAGTGCCTCCCATATCCGAGCTTGGTCCTGATGCACTTTTCGAACCTATGACACTTGAGAAGTTTACGGAGTCTTTGCACAAGAAGAAAACTGAAATCAAGGCTTTATTACTTGATCAAGTATTAAGTGCATTCCTTTATCACTTCCCATTTCCCAAAGATTGTATTTTACTCATCTTTTAATTTGTTTATTTATTTTCGGGATATATCATCCTTTTGCTACCTTTTATTTGTTTTTACATTGGTAGGGGTTATAATTATGGGTGTTGATCTTTTCTGCTTGAGAAGTCAAAATATGCTGTTCATTAATCAAGTTCATTGTGGACCTTTTAACTTATACTTATTGACAACTTTTGCTTGAGCAGTTTATTGATGAGACAAATGGGACAGTTAAAATGATTAAACATTGTCTGTACTTTGTAGGCACAAAACAAATTTTATTTTAGATGAATTACTTTTGCTAACTTATGATGCGGGCAAGCTTAGTTATTTTTTTCTTAATGTTGTGCTATATATATATATTCCCCTCCTCTTGGTTTCACAGTGAATAGGAATTTGACATTCTTTTTACAGCTGAGTGTATCATTATATGGTATTCAGTTATAAAAGATCTGAAATTTCAATCTTTGCAGAGCTTTATTTCAGGTATTGGAAATTGGGTGGCAGATGAAGTGTTATACCAAGTAAGTACAACCTTCATTTTCTAAATGATTTCAAATCTTTGTCGTTTCACATTGTTTTTACTTTTTAGTGGATGATAACGAAATTTAAACGTGGCCTTAGAGTTTATACGTAGCTTATTAAGCTTTAAGTTTTAATATTTTTTCTCAATTTAGTCTTTTTAGTAATTTATATATATAATCCTGTAGTGGATAGGGATAAAGCCTTAATCACATGAATTTTAATTAATGACTCTTATGAAGGCAGTCTATTGCTTTTTAAAAGACTAATACCATTTCCTTATTCATTACTACATATACAAGATGATCAATATGCTCTTCACATAAACTTGATTTTATCTTGTCTACTGTATAGATTTCTCATAGGCTCCTGACTCTAGAGGTTCTGAAATCCAGAGGGGGAAATAAGTCATAATTTTAGTTTTGTAGAAATATGCTGGGAGGGGTTCTTATTAGTGACTTTTAGTCTTATTAGTGTGAAGTTATATATATATATATATATATATATATATATATATATATATATCATGGTACATTTATGAAGGGAAACCTCTAAATAATCATCATTGTAGTTTAGATTCTTCATTGTGAAATTGGAAGTAAGCCTGTCAACTTCTTGAGGATGGATGATGCTCTGTTAGAATATGAAATGAACTTTATACTCAGATATATGGTTAACTTATTATTTGGGTAGTGAAAAATCTACCTGTGTTATATAGTATTGAAATTGATCTAGATGAAATCAAGCTGTTAAAAAGTATTGTTATTTACTAGATTTTAATTTTTTGTCTTTAATCTTTACATTGTATATCATGAGCTTCAAAATGTTTTGGAACTTGCATTTCACAGGATTTAGTATCTGCTGACATCCTTTTGTACTTAGTAGTTAATAAATTATCCTTCTGGCCTTGGATAGAAATCAAATTATAAAATTTACTTAGTGTCGTATTATTTTTCCTTATTTCCAGGCAAGAATTCATCCGCGGCAGGTGGCTTCTAGCCTGTCTAATGAAAGCTGCTCAAATTTGAGCAAGTGCATTAAAGAGGTGGGGATACTGATTTCTTTTGAAGATTGTAGTTTATGTTACTTCTGTACTTAATAAACAAATATAGAGAATAAAACCTGTAGGTTATTCATTTGGCTGTTGAAGTTGATGCCGACTGTAGCCGTTTTCCTCTTGAATGGTTATTTCATTTTCGATGGGGAAAAAAGCCTGGAAAAATAAGTGGTGAGAATACTTATCTAATATGTATTAGTTGACAAATAGGTCCTTTTTACAGGTCATTGAAAAAGCAATTGAAGTTGGAGCAGAAAGTAGTCAGTATCCCACCAATTGGATATTTCATTCACGTGAAAAGAAGCCCGGCAAGGCTTTTGTTGATGGTTTGCTTCCCAACTTTGTGTAATAAAAATAAACATTTTCTTGGTGCTACATGAATGGTACCCAATCTTCATAAGGTTTCTTACTGCTTATGTTTTAATTTCATGTGCAATTTGCCTAAAAGGTTAGAGTAATTGAAAAGCTTGTATTCATTTACTATTCTTGATTGGTACCACCAATCCTAGATTTGATTTTCAATTTCTTATGAGATTGTGGATATAGAACTAAAGTTCTAATATGCATTATCATATATCCTATTGGTGAAATTCTAGTGCATTTTACTTGGAGAGTGCTATTGGAGTATTGATATTATGTAATTGATCTCTCAAATTTGGAAAATGAAAACATCACCCATGCATCATTGAAGACCATTTTAAAACTCACTAGATTATCTCCTATTGCAATGCTTTCAATAGGTTTCAGAAATTAACTGATATTTCTCTTATTTGTTACTCAGTTGGTATCTTTTTTTCTGCTTACATATTGGATGAAATGTACCTTGCTTCCCAGCCAAGAATAATTGAAACATGCTTTTGTTGCTATATCCAAACATTTATAATTTTTCATGTGATAGCAGGGAAAAAAATTGACTTCATCACAGCTGGTGGCAGGGTATGTCATTCTGAACATTGCCATTAATTGTTTTTTATAATTATACTTTATGTATTTCTGATCTGCACATGATGTTGCTTTTAGACAACTGCTTACGTGCCAGAGTTGCAAAAGCTAAGTGGATCTCTAGATGTAAAAGAAACTGGTAAGCCTAATAAAAGGCAAGCCTCAAAGAAAGTAAGGGTAGATGATGACACTGAAAAACCAACAAATGGGGAAGTGGACGATTTGGGAAGTGTCAAATCAAAGAAGGGGACAAAGGCTGGAGCTAAAGGTAGGAAGCCTTCAAAAAAGAAAAAGTCAGGGGGAAGTGATGAAGACAAAGATAGTAGTGATGTTGGTACTGATTATGATAGTGATCAAGTTGAAAAGAAGAATCCAGGCAACGTGGCTAGTAGGAAACAAGCTGGGGGAGAGAAGCAATCAAACAGGAGAGTTCAAAGCAATCAAACTAGTTGGAGTGCTAAAAGGAAAGCTAAGTAACAACTATGGGGTTTGCATAGTTTTGTCATCCACTGTGTTCACACTAGAACAGAAGGATGGTTATGTGCCTGCAACTTTGTTTGCTGTTTAATATGTTGTCTTTTTGATCTGTTGGTCGGCTTGTGCATGATAATTTAATTTCCACATGTTAAGCAGACAAATGGAAGGCAAGAGTAGGATGCCTTCAATTTTTGTGACTATTGTTAATGCTCACTTCTTGTGTACACAAGCCACAAGGTATTTTTTATGTTATGACTCGAGATGCAATTTCTTGGACGTCCATTATTAAACAGTTTATCAATGAAGGTCACAACGATTTTGCTTCTAAGGGTTTTCATCAAATGTCCGAAAGAGATATATATAGGTTTTTTTGACTGCCATTATTGATGGGAATGAAGCGCTCTTGTAGTTGTGCGCACCTGGAAGCACTCGAGTAGTCGAGTTAGAAGAATGGGTAAAGGCTTACATCGACAAAAACATTGGAAACGGTACTTCTAACTTCTAAGCCTTTTGAGATGTGGTCCAGTAGGGTCCCACTCAGTAAAAGACGCATTCCCTTAAACACACCATCAACTTTTGGGCCACGTCACCCACTTTTTATAGCCCTCAATTGGGTAATCGATTCTCTCTATTTGTTTCTATTTTGATTTTATTTAATTTTTTTACACGAACCTGCCTGTCACTGTTCGCCACAATTAATATAATTGTCGTTGTAGGTTTCCTCGGTGTTCTCTTTGGAGTCTTGTTATTGTCGTTTGTCACTGTTGACATTTGTTGTTTGATGACAATGACATTTTGTGATTCAATAATAAAAAATTAAAAATCAAAAGATACAAACAAAGAGAGCTAGTTACAAAGTGAGTGATGTGCCCCCAAAAGTTGAGAGTGCGTTTAAACGAATGTGTTTGGGTCTGAGACTATGAATGTAACATTCCTCTTAAGCTTTGTTGTTAACTTCACTTGCAATCTAATGCTTTGTGGCTAGGACTGTGTTACAATACATAAATAATAAAATTTAGGCCTAATTATAATCTCAACCATTAATTTTTAATTAATTATTATTATTTCACTTTATTCTCTAAAGTATAATCCATTTACTAAACTCCAAATCTGAATATCTTGTTCGAGAAAGAAAAATACAACTTTTATCAAATTTAATTTGTGAATCTTGCAATCAATCATGATGAAACCTTAATTGATAAAGTTGTTTTCTGTTTTGCTTTCTGATATATTAGTTTCATGTTAGCTAACAACATGGAATGATTTAAATTTAAATACAAGTGGCATAAATTGAAAATATAGATGAACATGTCAAATAATTCGAATTAGGCTTAAATATTTTTATTTAACAATCAAATTAGGCATAAATATGTTTTGGATCTATTATAAATTTGTTAACTTTTTGTTTCCTAAAGTGCTATTTAAATCACTTCATGTTATCTAAACAAATTTAGGGGGAAAAAACAAAATCAGAAACTAAAAAGTTTTTAACAAAATTTTTATTAGACATCCAAAATAAAAGTCATAAGTTTATTATAGATCAAAAACATATTTAAGCTTAAGAATTACTCCCTCTAGTCTTAAATATAAGAAGAAAAAATATATTTTTTTGTCTTAAATATAAGAAAATTTTAATTAAGTTTTTTTATTTAATGTTATTATCTTTAAAATATTCTTCACTTAATTGAAGTGTTAATTTCAATAACTTTTTTTTATTCTTGATATCAAATTTCAATAAAAAATAAATTGAAAAAAAAATATTTTTTTATTAAAATTGATACTGTGGTTAACTAATTTTCATATTGTGACATTTTTTTTCTTATATTATCTATTTTATAATACATCAATGTAATTCCCACAAAATTTCATTATATCATTCTTAACATCATTTCTTTTTAATAATAAAATATTGTATCTTTATTTTTCCAATCAAGAAAAGAGAAAAGATAATGTTTCACTATTGGTGTGTGAACACCAAACATCCGTGACATGAGGTTAAAGTCTATTCAAAGGCAAAATATAACCAAATTCCAGGTTTTTGGTTAAACCTGTGAATACAGTTGATACTTTGCTTGGACAAAAGATTAGAACAATATCAACTCTATATTATAAACAAGTAACAAAAAATCGGACAATTAATCACAAAAGTTAATTGACCTGAATGACAGCACCAAAAATTAAATACCTAAAAGCTAGTTGAGAATCTATTCCAAGGAAACCTATACCTAACATTCAACTTTGACAAGTGCATTTGGAACATTCATGGGTAATGATTTATACTGGAACCAGTCCTTGGTACAAATAAGGGCCTCAAGAGTCAAGGAGTCTAATGAAGTCCGGTAGCTATCCATTTTTCTAATTTCTGTATCAAAAACAGCATCTGCAGAGAGGGTGGATATTGGCATACACAAAATATCAGATGCTAGTCTAGACAATGTTGGGTACTTCAATCCGTTTATTCTCCACCAGCTCAGAATATCAAATTCTTGTACTCTGGGTTCTAGAGGCTCTTCAAGATATTCATCCAATTCCGTCTTAAATTGCTGGTTACATGTAAAATCGGATATATAAAATTCAAAATCAGAAAGTCCATCATCAGCACCAAAAAGAGATCCATCAAATTCTTGAGATGTCTCAGTCTTTATCATAGCCTCATTCCCTTCATCATCATTTGTTGCTGCAAAAGGAAGCACTTGTATGATATTATATTCAAGGAACAGCTCTTGAAGACCATCCTCAACAATTCTTATCCATTGGTCAGCATTCTCACCAAATATCTTAGCAAAAGTGGATTCCACAATTTTCATTTTATATCTTGGATCCATGGCTACAGCAACAGCCAAGACCAAGCAGCTTTCTCTCCAATATTGGTCAAACTTCTCTTGCAAAGGCATAATCAAACGACTACAGAAAGGATCCTGGCTTAAGGCAGCACAAGTCAACTCCACCTGAAGTTTGGACACTTCAAGGAAAAATACATTTGCAGTTGGGTATGGTTGAAAAGTTAAAATGTTAGCTGCATCATACAAGTACTTCAGATATGCACAGAGTTTTTCCACCTGCTTCCAGTCATCCAATGTTAGAGTTGTTCTGAAATCAGGATTAGAGGCATCAAAGCAAGCAAAAACTTCCTTTAATTCACAAGCAGCAACAAGCATGTGGTATATTGTGTCCCATTTATTTTGGTCATCAATTAAAAGGTTCGTCGTACTAGGGACTTGAAGTTGTTGCCTCAGATTCAAAAAATTCCCTTCATTAGACTTAGAAGATTTCACATACTTTACACTCTCCCGAACTTTATCAATAGTTTCTCCCATAGCTGATAGTGCATCTAATGCAAGGCGACTAAGCATACGAGCATAACAGTTCTGGCTTAACAATTGACCATTGAGGATCACAGGGTTATTAACAGAGAGGAGACTTCTCAGCTTTCCCATCAAAGTCTCATTGGAGAAGAATTTATCAAGTGCAAGAGTAAATAGCCGACCCTTCAAATGCCAATCACTTAGGCAGTTCACTATAGTTTGATTTAAGGAACCATCAGAATCAGGAAATGGTACCATGAATACATTAAGTATAGGATGATGTAAGTTCCAATCACCATCAATGAAGTGCCCTCGAACAAAAACATAGGCCGATGTTTGGTTTGAAGTCCATAAGTCCAAGGTGAGGTTGACTCGTCCAGGAATCCCATCAATAAGATTCAATAGGTTTTGCTTCTCTCTGAGGTACATAGAGACACAATCCCCTTGAATAGCATTAAAGCTCAGTGGATTGAACTGGGGTTGTAGTGCTCGAACAAAATCAATGAAACCTTGGTGTTCCACAATATGAAGTGGATAGTCATGTAAAATAATCATTTTAGCAATCTTACTGTTGCAACGCTCCTGATCAAATGAGATAGCAGCAAAACAAGGTTTTGCTCTTGCTTGTTTCTTTGGTGGATTGGCATCGGTTTTGGAACATGGTATTCGTTGATTTTTCTGACAGATTCCCAAAGTAATGTGTCTCTTGAGATGACTGGTGCCAGATTGTTTTGAATCTTTTAGATAAGCAAATGATTTTTGGCATCTTTTACAGTAAGCCCTGGCACATCCAGGTCCATCCATTTTCACAGTGAAGTGTTCCCAGACAGTAGATTTCTTTCTTCTCCTGCTATTTTGTTGTATTTCAGAATCAGGTATATCATACTCCATTGACATGACAGAAGGTTGAATCCTAAAAGACAAATTAAGAGAAAATCATTAGAAGAGTAATTAAAAAGTGGTTGAAACGGACCTGCATTACATCACTTATTTGTTAAGAAAGCAGGATAAGAATTATAATCATCTCTTATAGCAATAGTATTATAAAAGTAACAAGGGAAGGCAAGTGTTACAAAACAAAAGAAGCTTGTGGTCTTGAGCATAGTTATCAATCAATCACAAAAGGTTACCAAATTGAGATTCAAAATCGTAAATCACCAAGCTAATTTTTAAACCATGAATCATAAGATTTAGAGACAATAAGAAAATAACTTCAAATATATCATATAGAAGATACAGTGTTCAATGTAATAATTTTATACTAGAAATATATAAAACTTGGCCATAAACTTCTCTGTCTTTCTCTCACTAGGCTTCAAATAGCTCCCGGGTGTCCACCAATCATTTTTGTACATAGAAATAGCTGATATACACCAATTTGTTTCCTAAAAGAAGGATTTTAAAAAGTTACAACTTTATAGAACAAATCTTTTAAAATACCACTAATTTACTCTTTATCACAAACAAGTGGGGTACACAATTTTTTTTTAGTGAATGCGTGAAAGGAAGATGCACCGTTCACGGAGGGTAAAGAATGATTTTAGCAAAACCTAATACTCTTGATAAACCATATAACTGTATAAGATTGAAGGACGAAAAATTAACTCTTCCCCACGCTCTCAGTCTCACCAGTATTCAATGGGAAGGGAAGTGTTACAGTGGACGTTAAGATCTTATAAAGAGATAAAACAGAAGAAACGGGAAAACGATACACAAACTCGTGATGCACGAAACAATCAATTTTTTAAGACACACAAAAACGAATTCAGTAGCAGTGCATTTGATTGTTTTGAAAAGAAACGGAAACAGAAACAGAAACAGAGACAGAAAGAGGGAAAAGGATATATACAATACATAACCGATAGACAGAAAAAAGAGAGAAAAAGAAAAACCTTTCCGGGCTGCGGCGGCGAACGTAGCCTAAGGAGGAGAAGGCAGTGAACGAACGAACGAACGTGTTGGAATGGAAGGGAAGCGCCACTTACTACTCAGTCACTCCCAGGCAATGCCAATGCCAATAACCCAATTAAGGGTTTCAAACACGTTTCCCTTTTATTAATTTATTAAGAACAAACCATTCAAGATTTTGTGTGATTTCAATATCTTTATGTTTAAAAAAATCCTAAATCTAAGAAATATATGTATACTTTATCTTTAGAATTCTATCTTTTTAAATAAATTTAATTTTAATCATTTTTAAATAAATAATCAATGATTAAAAATAATCTTGAATCATAATATAATATAATTTTTATATGAATCCAAAATATAATTTATATTTAATTTTTTAATTATTGCAAATTTAGATTATAATATATTTCGTATATTTAAAACTATTTATTTTTTATAAATTTTAGTTATATAAATATAAACATTTATCTTCTGCATGACAAAAATACTAGTAATTTTAATTTTTTTTCCTACTAATTCTTCTTGTAATTAGATGATAAAAAAATGAATACTTTTTGAATTTTTGAATTATGGGGTCAAAATTATAATTCAACGTTATCAGATTAAGGAACTCTTGAATAAATTTGAACTTTGAATTGGTAAAAAAAAAGTTTGAACTTTGAAGAAGCTTTTATAAAATAACATTTGTTTTTAGGACATACATTTTTGGATATATCACAGATCTTTGATTTAGGCCAATTCCTTGCTTTTTTGCTTCATGAGAGTTTTGCAATTTTTATTCACACGTTGCTTTTGTTTGCACTGCTTGATTGTGTGCTGGTAGGTTTTATTTTTTATTATTATTGTGCCTTATTTCCAAACTGTTTTAGGTTCAGAGACTCATTCGTTGACAATATCGTAAGATATCTTGTTAAACTGAACGATTTAATATTTTAATTAAAAAAACTTAGAATCAACTATTTTTCTGCTTCACCGTTTATCATTACTTTCAATTTAAGATTTAACGTTGGAAAATTTGCTACTCAGTGAATTACCAAACAAATTGCCATGTACAGCAAAACTTTAAATAGACAACATTGAAACAGTGAAAATAAATAAATTAATATACAGAAAGGTTGCATATGACTCTATATAACTAGGTCAGAGCTAGACTATAGATGATGAAAACAATATATATATAATTTGAAGAAACATTTTTAGAAAAAGAAAAGAAAAGAGGGAGGAGCAGCAGTCATACTCAAAGTACACGAGGCTTTGGCTTTGGATATTACAACCAGGACACCAAGTCCTATATGTGGCATATGCTATGGCTTTTTTTGTGTGATGAAAAGTTTAGATGAATTAGGTGAGTTAAAGAATACTTATAAAACACTTACAAATCGTTCATCTACATAGTATTCATATTGGTAGTGAAATTTGAATTCATATTATTGTGGGATGAGTTTGATGATCTCCTTCCAATTAGACCACCATTTATTTGTGGCATATGCAATAACTGAAAAAAAAAGAAGCTTATTGTGTGGGATTTTTTAGAACCAATTAAGTCCTAGATTTGACATGTTTTTCCACATTTTTCTTAAACTTCTATGCCACATCAATAATTGCACTAGGCATAAGAAGTTCAAGAAAGCTGTGGAAAAGCATAACAGGACTTGTTGAAGAAAGCATGGAAGTTGAAATCCTGAAGCAGCCAAATATATAGCAGAATTAATTGAATTATAGAGGAGTGGAAAGGAGAGAGGAGGAAGACCCTTTGAGCTTGCTGTAGATAAGCAATATCAACATTTCAACATGATATAAAGATAAGATCAGGATCAGGGACAGTGGGGCTGCATTGCAATATGAAAGGTGCAGCCAGGCACAGTTAATTCACAGGTTTACTGCAACATCGGCCCAAAACTTAAAGTGTGCACGCTTTTCTTGTGAGTGTCCTAAAAGGGTGGATCGGATTGATTTTCATGTTAAAGTGAAGCAACCATAACAATCTAAATTAGAGAACAACAATTAAGAGTCGGTTAAAAACAATAATAATGTTCAATTTCAGGTTACTTACCTACGTGATATTTTTGTTATAATGACTTTTTTTTTTGACAGTTTGATATAATGACTTGATGATTCAATATCATTTTTATTTTTAACCTTAAAATTAAGTGTAGTATTTTGAAGAAAATACAAAAACGCTCATAAATGATGTAGATGTATAATCAGAAAACACATATTGCAATTCTGAACGGTAATAGACCTGATGGCTGATGGTATTTAATACCTCTGTAGTAGTCTGGTTCAATTCAGGGGTAAGGTCAACAATCAATTTCCCTCTATGACTCTATTGATCTCATCGGTACCACAAATCAAGAAAATGTTTAAGGGACAAGCAAAAAGTATAAATAAATTTTTGTATATTAATAAATTTTTTACACCTACTATGTTTCTCCTCGTTGTCAATTTGATAAAATTCAGAATTTATTCCTACAAATTTTTAGTTTATTTTTCTGTCTTTATAAAATTACAATGTGTCATTTTTACACAAAATAAATTTTGGTTGTAATGATAATAAAATTTATATCAATTATGCAACTTATGTAAATGTAACATTTTTTTTACATTAATTATATTAATTACATATATAATTAATGTAAATATAATATTTTTTATTGATTACATACACTTGAATATGAATTTTACTTTAAGAAAAAAAATCACATGGACACAAAACAAATGAAAAATTCACTGAATAAAATCCAGTAAATTTTATATGGGTGAAAAATAAATTTGAAGCTAAACTTAAATTATACTTTAATAAATTTTATATATATACATTTCCTTTTACGCATAATATACCGGCGTAATTAAGAACAACAAAGAAAAAACAATATGAAGATATTATTAACTCTTAAGTTATGATTTTATTTATTTTTAGACTCTTAACACTTTTTTTAATTTTGATTATTAACTCTGGTTAATTTAATTCTGACATAATAATTAGGATAATGAAGAATATTTTAAATTAAAAGAATCAAAATACTTTTAAGTGTGTAATTTAGTTAACTAATATATTTATTATTTTATACAAATAAAGTAATTTTAAATAAGAATAAGTAATGTATTTATCTGTAAAAAATGTGATGTGATGTAATGATAATAGTTAAATTAGTCTTTTGATACGTGATGGGAAGATAAATTAATGCTTATAAAATAAAAAAAAATATATTAAATGAATTAATTTATTAACTCTAAAACTTAATATTAAATTAATCTTTTAAAATATAACTTACTGTGAAACTTGATCCTTAAATATTGTATGTTATTGACAAGATTCACAATATAATTAACCCTATTTTTAATTATTTTATACAAATACATTTAATACTTGCTAGTTTCTGTGTTGGATGATTAGGGGTTAGAGTTGAGGTTGAAGTGAGGGAGAAGGAGAGAGTTGAAGTTGCAGCAAAGGATGCATATGCACTGGTTGGGTCCCGACGTACCTGTGTTCGACCCCAATTTCACTTACAATCATCATCGTCCCTACTTATACGACGATGACCTCTTTCCAAACGACGCCGTTTCGGCCCGTCGCCACGATGCCGTTTCAGCCCATCACCACGACGGAACCTCACCTCTCCCACTGGGCATGGATTGGAGCCCTCCGCCGCGCCTATGGGAGGGTCGCAGCACTGTTTGGCCGCGTCATCCTCCCACCGGATGGAGCTTCTGCGTCACGCTTCCTTCATGGGTTACCGCTCCCCAATCCCCTCCTTCTGATCCCGTCGCCGTTAGTATATATAATAATAATAGTATAACACTTCCTTTCTACCGTTTTTCTTCTTATCTTCTATTCTAACGTTTATTCTCTCTCTCTCTCTAGTTTTTTAGGGTTCAAGTCGGTGTACAATCTCCCCAAGCAATCACCACTTCTCGACTATTACTACGCAGATTTAGTGATTTCGTCAATCTCTTTTCTCAAGTAAGTGTGTGTACTTGTCTCTGCCTTGTGTGGAGAAAAAAGAATTTCGATATTTATTTTTGTTTCATTTTTGCAGCTGAAAAAGGAATTTCCCATAAAAGATCTGCCTACACCTCCACCCAAAAAGATACTCAGAATTAAAAGTCACACTGTGTTGGAAGAGGTACCTACATCATTTACTATCACTGCAATGCTATTTCACAAATCACAAACAACTCTTAGTTGATTTTGATACTTACAAATTCCTTGATTTCAGCGACGCCTTTTATTAGCTGATTGGATGGAAAAGTTGTTATCGGACGTTGATGTATCAAGAAGTGCCCCGGTGGCAATATTTCTTGAGCTAGAAGCTGCTGCTAGATCATGTATGTTTTCTGTTTTCCTCGTAAACCTAAACATAACAACATTTTGTCATTTTATGTCTTAAATAATTGTTCATTATTTGGAAGAGTATGAAAAACAGTCCATCATGATGTTCCACAAGCATTTAACACCCTTTTGTTGCTGATATTTTCCAGCATTTCATGATGTGAACGAGCATGTTTCGGATGAAGCATCTGCCAATGCTACTACACCCTCACAAATGATCCAAGATACCTCACCTGGTTCTGTAAAAGCTCATGGTTCATCTGCAGCAATAGTTCCTGGTAACGATGAAGTTTCTGAGCTGGGAACACCACAACATGGAATGGATAACCGTTCTGATCAAATTATGGATAATTCAACATTGGAACATGGCTTAATTAATCCAACTGAAACGGATGTTCATTATGCCACATCCAGCGAAAACTTCGTTTATAAGGATAATATTACAGACAAAGTCACTGGGTATACTGCTGATGCTATAGCTCTTCACCTAGATGGAACTGAGTTTACACCTGCTGTACGAGATTATAACTTGAATGCTCATGTTAAGAGATTGTCAACAGAAAGCATTAGAAGTGACTTAAGTTCTCTAAGGAATACTGAAACATCAAATTTAACTACGACCACTTTGGTTCAGGATGCTTCACATAACCTTGCTGGGAGCCATGAAGCCTCAAGAAATTCAGATTTATTTTTGACTTTTCCATTGGATGAGCGGCACAAGTTGAACAAAATTCTTAATACCCAGAAACAGAGATTGGTCACTGCAAAAGCTGATGTTGAAGATCTTATAGCAAGATTGAATCAAGAAATGGCTGCAAGACAATATCTTGTGACAAAGGTATCCTGTGTATGTTTAAGATTTTTCATTTATTATTGAATTCTAAAATAGAATTTTGGTTAAATTACTCATTTGGTCTCTATAGTTTCACGATTTGTATCTTTTTAATTTCTATAGTTTGAAAGAGATTTTTTTAGTCCTTATAGTTTACATTTTAATTTTTTTTTAGTCCCTATAGTTTAAAAGTGATTTTTTAGTCCTTATAGTTTACATTTTAATTTTCTTTTAGTCTCTATAGTTTGGAAGTGATCTTTTTAGTCCCTATAATTTGTATTTTAATTACCTTTTAGTCCTTACTGTAAAAATATATATAAAAATAATAAGTTACAAATTAGTTATAAATTATCAAGTATTTTTTTATTACAAATTATCTTGCGATAAATTAGTTATGAATTCTTGCTAATATTTTTGTAGTTAATTGTAATTAATAATATTACTCATATTTTGATGGTAAGGACTAAAAGGGAATTAAAATGTAAACAATAGGGACTAAAAAGACCACTTTCAAGTTATAGGGACTAAAAGAGAATTAAAATGCAAATCATAAGGATTAAAAAAATCACTTTCAAATTACAGGGATTAAAAAAGAATTAAAATGTAAATTATAGGGACTAAAAAAATAATTTTAAAACTATAAGGATTAAAAAGTACAAATAATGAAACTATAGGGACCAAATGAGTAATTAAACCTAGAATTTTTCATTTGTCACTTGCTTTATTTGTTACACTAAATATAGTTAGGATAAATATTCACCACCTGTATGGTGTTTTTCCTTGGTAGATTGTTTGTTCCCAGTTCTTAAAACCTTGAATCAATGCCATGCCATAGATTTAGTTATGTGCCTGTGGTTCATATTCAGCACATTGCCATTAGAAAGTCAGAATTTCATGTTGGAAAAATGACAAGAAATGATGATGTCTTATTGGGCTTTTTTATGTTATATGTTCTAATATTTCTTTTTACTTGTAGGTCAAAGATTTGGAAGTTGAACTTGAAACAACTCGACTGAACTGCCGAGAAAACATGCAGCAGGCTGTTTTGACTGAAAAAGAAAGGTTTACACAAATGCAGTGGGATATGGAGGAACTTCGGAGGAAATGCCTGGAGACAGAAATGAAATTGAAGTTGGAAGAGGTTTGTTGTGATAATTTACTTTAATCAACATCTCTTATCATTGCATTTTGGTGGGCTTTTAGTGAAAAGTTATAATGTTTTAGGATGAAAGGCTGCTAGCAGAATCTACGAAAGAATCTGTCATTCAGGAGAAGCAAATGTTGCAGCAAGAGCTAGATGTAGCTAGAGAACAATTTAAGCACTTGCAAAAACATCATGATGAGTTTGAGATGAAATCAAAGACAGATTTGAAGGTTCTAATAAAGGAGGTAAAATCCCTTAGAAATTCTGAGTTAGAACTGAAACAGCAGCTAAGTGAATTGATGAAGGAGAAGTTAGATTTGGAGGTATGGTCTTTTCTGGTTCTTGGATGTCAACTAGCACTGATGATTTTTTTTTTTTATATATATATATACATTTAGACTTGGAAAGTATCAAATTGACTTGTAAACAAACGCATGCAATTAATCTATTTTGACTAGTTCCTTCTAAAATCTTTACGGTTTTTTTTTTCCCACACAAATTTGAAATTTCTTCTTATTTATAATCTTTTTTTAATGACAAAATGATTCAAATATTATGTTCTGTGGTGTCCTAAAAGTTTGAAAATCCAATTGTTTTCATGGTATTCAGAGAATCCTCCAGAAGGAAAAGCAAAGAATGGAAAATTCACATAATGCAAATACAAAGTTGCTGCATGAGTGTGCAATCCTTCAGAAGAGGCTTCGGGAGTGTAGTGTAAATTTCCTTGTTGAAGAGGAAGATAAACTAAATATCGACACTTTGCCATCTGATGCTCTGGATTTATTAGCAACATCAGATAATCGGATTGGTCTCTTGCTTGCAGAGGTATGATATGCACCTTGAGCAACAATTTTGTCCTTAGATATTTATTTTCTGGGGCACTTAGAAAATACGGTGCAGGCTATTACTGGTGGTCTGGTTTTTATTTTGTGCATTTAGACATTAAGTCCTCATGATTTTACTAATTGCGTTTACAATCTATTTATCTATCCCATTCTTGAAAATTATTTTATCTCCCCAGCCCCTCTGGTTTTCTCCTCTTTACTCCCTACTACTCTAACTTATTTTGTAGCTCCATGATTGGACATTACACTCCATTGTTTATCCATTATTATATTCATTGGCATCGGTTTTCATGAGAGCCATGCAAAATGATGGATCTTCCAGAGTATTACAATGGCTGTGGTTTACGTGCAGTATGTTTTTGGTGTCAGTAGGAATTTAAATGATACTTTGTGTGTGAATGAAGAGTCCTGTCAAATTAACTATTTCAATAAAAAGACAGGATTCTGAAAGTTCACTTGGCAATTGTCATTGGGGTTATACTATGTTTTACTATGCTGCCCTATATAGCCTTCTATTTACTGCCCTCTCTACTCACTGTTTTGGTTACATGCTGTATGCAAATATTGGAACAGGCACAGCTCTTGGCACAAGATGTAGAAGATACTGTTGTTGCTGTTGAAGAGACCCGGGATATAACCACAGACAATACTGGGAAAACTTATGATGAATTGAGAAAGATGCTGGCACATATGTTTGTTGACAATGCCAGTTTAAGGAAACAAATCAATTCTGTTATTCGTTGTGCTCTAAATGCAAATATCAATTCCGAAGAGGACGGTGAAGAAATCCATTTGCAAAAAACTGTCCTAAGCAAGTTCTTAGAAAGATAGCTTGTTCAATACTACACCGTGTATCTATTATTGAGTTACTTCTCTGTTAATTATGGTCTATAAATTTTTGCACTTGTATGGTTTCACTGCCATTCGTTCCGAGCCGATCTTAAAAAAACAAAAATGCGTTTATTGTTCCGCCAAAATTGATATGAATAGTTCGAGTCATTGCGGCTACTGTACCAATCAATTGTAATCGAAAAATCTAATACCTGAGTTTGACACTTCCATCAATCAATATAGCTTTTGTTTTTAATGATACTCAACTACTAAAAATTCTTGTAAGATTACGTCTTTTTTGTTTGACAACTTTATGATTGCTATGCATATTAAAACCCTTTGTGTATATTTAATTTTAGTATGCAGAGCAATCATATAAGTGTACAAAAAAAAAACGTAATCTTACAAGGATTTTACAAAAAGAGACACTTGCACCCATTGCGGCTATTGCAGATGGCACATTCAACACCGATTGAACTGCATAACCTGATCAAGCTGAGTCTAGTTCAAAAGCACTATGGTCAGCAATAATGCCCAGCTCAAGGTGAAGTTTTCTTCTGACAGCTTTTGAAGCAGTTTTACTTGACTAAAGATTAAAAATTTATAGGAACTTGGACATCCATAGCATGTAAGATAAATAATAACACTCCCGCTGTTTCTTCTAGCAATATTCAATGCTGGCAATATCATTAACAGATTTACGAGGGTTGCGGAGGAGCTTTTTAGCATGTTGATTACAGCGTTGTTCATTCAAGAAGCTATCAAGGTGATTTCGTGAAATCTTAAGGTCAAATTAAAGATGATTTGGCATAACACGCACACCACATGGAAAAAGGACTTTTGATACATGTTTGTGGAAACACAGGGAATGGTAAAGGAGTTTCATGTTCCTAAAAATGAAGACCCATCATCAGAACCGCACCAATTTCAGTGGCACTATGGAAACGGGTTACTGGGAATTATACTCATTTGGCCTTTCTATACTGCATTGAAGAGCAGAAGAACGAGGTCCTGGTTATGCAGGACAGATCAAACCTCGAGACAAAATCAATTGTGAATTCCATTATTGCAAATCAACAATGTTTAATTAAAACATTCATTGATGAAGATTCAATATGTATGTGATTGCACATACCATTAGAAATATATAAAAAAAAACAGAGCTACAAAACCACATTGACATTATGTTGCTGCTGAATTTCCAAACCTACATGTGATTTACATTGAGATAAAAGCTAAGCATCATACTTTGACAATTAAAAATTATTAAGCTATCTACTGCAGCATGGCTATGAAGTAGCATTTCAGCCTGCACAACTTGGCTACTTCATATTAAAGCGGTCAAGCCAATACATGAAGTAAAAAGAGTAATTTTGGATTCATAAAATGTGGCTTTCATCAAAGTAATGGTAATTTGAGTTAATCAAGACATGAATGAATATAAAAATAAACACCTTGATTTGGCATGCATGGAAGCCAAGATTGTTAATATTGACTTCACAACATGTTGTCATGTAGCTTAGACTGAATTAGATATCAACATTAATAGTAACGTTTTATCTAGTTCAGTTCCTTCAACTATCAACTCATTGTCCCAATTTAAAATTTAGCTACATATCATGCAAGAAAAATGTAATAAACTCACTATTAAGGCTAAGCTAAAAAGCCTGTGAATGAGTGGAAGAATATAAATTGCAAACAATAACACGGTAATAAAAATCACGATGGAATATTCCTAAAACAGTCAAACAGAACATGATGAAATAGCAATTCAGCATTCTAGCTATTATTTTTTTCATGCTTTAATATACCCCAAGAATTTCATAAATCATGATATAAGACGAGTATCCAGAAGATAGTAAAGGCGTAACAAAGAAAAGAAAAGAAAAAAGCCTGTTTCTTTTTGTTCCTTGGATGTTTCTTTTTGTAATTTTGCAAAGAAAGCCATGATTTAGACCCGCATTTGAATTGAACAAGAGACTTCACTGGCGGCAACCTCAACAGGATTTCAATTATCAGTTCCTGGGGGCAGCATTTGCCTTTTGCATCTGTGACAGTATAACCTTTTTTCTCATATATTATATTGCCTGAGAAGAAAATCCATTAACTGAATCCGATCCATCCCGTTTTAACGGATCTGCTGTTTTTATCCAATCCATAATTTAGGGGACTGTTATTTCCGCCACAATTAATGATCTTCCCCCGTTACTTTTTTAAAATCGAGCGAAAAGACACTGTTGATCTCCTCTATTTTACTACACAAGACAATTTTTTTGTTAATTCAACATAATCCATTTTTGCTGTGTATCTAAATCTAGATACACAGTTTTTTTTAGAGAAACCTAGATACACAGTGAAATCGTGTTTTCAATTTTTTTTTTGCTTTTAATTATTTAATTACAATATTTGTTGTGTTTTTAATAGTAATCAAATTAATTAATTATGATACAAATTATTTTAACGATGACACATTATCTTTTTTTTATAGGAATAGAATTTAATTGCAATATAAATTATGTTTTTAATTATAATCGAAAAATAAAAATTAATAATTTCATCAACTATTATGCATGTACTTCCATTTCATTTTATGGCAGTGTATCATTTAAAAGGGTACACTTTTTAGTAAAGTACAAAGGGTTGCTTGATGATGATAAAATAAAATTTGTAATGGGTATTCCTTCCTCCACATAGAACTCATAAAATTACTAATCGATTTAGTGTGCCTAACTCTTGCGCATAAAACCATGTGACATGTAGATGATCTTCTCAGTGAACAACACACATTAACAAAATAGAAAAGAATGCGATAGAGCAAACAGAAAAGTAGATATACTTATAATATTATAGTTACTATTTACAAAATAGAAAAAAAAAAAGATAGCATGTTCAACACTACATCTGTATCTATTAATATATTTTATTATTGGGTTACTTCTCTGTTAATTATGGTCTATAATTTTATTTTGCAACTGTTTGGTTTCACTGTCCTTGCGAGTCGATCATCATTATCATTTTTAAAGCATATTTGTTAAAAGAAATATTTTTATTAAATAAAATAAATAGTTTATTTTGTTTAAGTATGGTTGATTAAATTGCTTATACTTAAAAATATAATTTTCTGTTTATTTTAATAAACAAATTTTGAGTTGATTTGTTTAAACTTGGACTCGTCAAATCAAAATATGTAATCATTCCATAACGTAATTTTATATTCCGGATTGATCATTTCAAAAGAAAAAAAAAAGTGCATGAAGTAACTTGTAGGTGCAGGAAACAACAGTCCGTTTATTGTTCCGCCGAAATTAATATGAATAGTTGGAGTCAATACGGCTAACACATTGTACCAATCAATTGTAATCCACAAATCTAATACCTGAATATAAACCTCATCGCCTCTTCCATCAATCAATAAAAAAAAATAATCATGCAGAAAAAAAAACAAACAGAAACAGAACTAGCTCCTAACAGTAACAGTGCTTAAGCTGTCTGCTAGAATTAAATGAAACATTCAGCTGGAGCAGAATCCAAAACGAGACAAGCATGATCCGAGGAATATAGCTTTTGTTTTTAATGTTCCTAGACTATGAAAATTTCTAATAAGATTACTTTGATTGCTCTGAATAATAAATAAGTAAATATACACAAAAAGGGAAGAAGGATTTAATTTTACAAAAAGAGACACTTGCACCCATTGCGGCTATTGCAGATGGCACTCCAACACCGATTGAACTGCATAACCTGCTCAATCGAGTCTAGTTGTAAAACACCACAATGCAATGACAGTGGCTATGGTCAGGAACAATCCTCAGCTCACAAGCCAATTAACTAATCACCACCACCACCACCACCAAACATTCCTCCCATTCCCATCATGTCTTTGGCGGATCCCATCTGCTTCATCAAGTTTTGTAACCCACCCATGCCACCAATTTGCTTCAGCATCTGAGGAGGAAGGACTTTGCTCATGTGTTGGGCATTCATATTTCGGGATAGGGCACTCATATCACCTTTCTTTGGTATTTTAAGCCCTTTCATTTTGCTCCATATCTTTGCAAGACGTTTGTACTCTTCCAACATCTCCATCACTTCCCTAATCTGACGACCTGCACCTCGAGCTATCCGCATCATGCGTGACTCATTCATGAGCTTGGGGTTTGAACTATCCAACTCTGAAACGTATTAGCAATTAAAGGTTAGCATGTGAGGGTATGTAATTCTAATGAGGACCAGAATCGTGTATGCATAAAGTTGATCTTCACAACAATCAAAACATAATGCTTGCCTTCGTTTGTCATTGAATCCATCATTGTCATGTAACGCTTAATTTTTGCCTGGCTTTCTTTCTCACGGCCTTTTGGCATTAATTCAGCACTAAATCCGGGAAGCATAGAAAAAACCTACATAAATCAACCAAGAAATTAGTTCAAAATGAAATAGCAGCCATTATTAGGTGATTATATAGCAACAATCAACACTTAATACATCAAATGTAAATATAAAAACTTCGTACCCCATTGCCCAGAGGCTCTTCGCTATGCGAAGGTATGGGGGAGGGATGTTGTACGCAGCCTTACCCTTGCATATGCAAAGAGGCTGTTTCCGGATTCGAACCCATGACCAACAAGTCACTAAGGCACAACTTTACCGCTGCACCAGGGCTCGCCCTCATAAAATATCAAAGAAAAAAAAATTCAATTGAACACTTAATACAATAGGGTACAAGTAATAACCTGGCTGATAGGACCCATTTTAAGTATGTTCTGAAACTGCTCATACATAATCCTCAAGGTGAAGTTTCCTTCTGACAGCTTCTGAAGCAGTTCAGGTTGTTGATCCATAGGAACGACTTCATGAATTTTGTCCATAAACCCAGACCAGTCGCCCATTCCTAGTTCAAAAAGCCATTTGAAACGACTAAGATTAAATATTTTTAGGAATTTGGACATCTGTAGCATGTTCCTGATAAATAATAATGTAATGAATGAGATGAAAATAAAAATAAAAAAAATACACACCTAATAGACGACTGACAAATGGCTTAACATCAAAAACTTCAAACTCGTCCATATGTTCTCCAGTTCCAATGAATATGACAGGACTCTTTGTTGCTGCAACACTGCACATATAAAATTACCAAGTGTAAGGTATCCAAACCACATAATTACACATGTACACATTAAATACACACAAAAATATATACAAACACATCCATTTATAATATTAATTTCCAAATCCTTTAGATGATGAAAAGTTTAATTTTTGTTGCGTAAATGTAAGATTTAAATCACAAGGGTAGTTAAAATTTACGTTGCAAAATCTGCAATGCACTTGCATTCCAGACAAGTGCATTATACTGGTAACACCGTAACACTTAAATGCATTTGTTCATTTAAACAGTGTCATTTGCAAGTAAGATTACTAGCTGTTAAATTCATATGTTCATAGTTGCAAAAGTTGATACTTGATAGTAAATAATATGCAATTATCCTCTTAACACTTACGCACTAAGAGCACCACCACCTTTTGCATGGCCATCCATTTTGGTAACAATTACAGCTCCAACTGCAACACTCTGCTTAAATGCTTGGGCTTGATCAAAAGCAGCCTGACCAATACTGCTATCCATAACAAATATAACAAGATCTGGTTTCTGAAAAACACAAATAAAATATATTAGCATTTAATGGATTTTGGAAATAAATATCAAACACATATAGCAACAAGGGGATATACCGTTGCTTCCGAAACTTGGCGCATTTCTTCAAAAAGAGAAGCTTCTTGTTTGTGCCTCCCACTAGTATCAACAATTATAAGATCACAGTTTTCTTTCTTGAATCTCTCCACACCTTCCACAGCAATTTTTACCGGATCGGATTCCATATAGCTGAAGAGGAATGGGGGCACAACAATGCAATAATTACTTATGAATAGAAATCATGGACAATGGAAATCACAGACAAATAATATTAAGCGCAGCATATCATAGTCATAGCTCATCTTCAAGGACTTATAATAAGAATAAAAAGTGGTTCAATATGGATGACCCCTTTCAAAAAACAAAGATTAAAAAAAAAAGGAAATTTGAAATCATAAGATTAGACTAAACAGATATCCTGTGGGGGAGAGGGAAAATGATAAGTTTGCTTTGTGATGGGAATTTGATATCTTCCAAATTACCCATGTATTTATAATGGCCCAGCAATTTCTTTATCCTTACTTTTTTTTTCCCCTCTTTTTTAATAGGCCCAACAATTACATGCCTCAGACTAGAAATTGTTAAGTTTGTTTTGTTCATCAATCATCATTGATCTAACCTTGTCCTCAATTAACAGTTACTAAAAGAACATAGGTAAGCAGTAAGCTTGGGATGCATTACCCAATATAAAGAAAAATTCTTCCAAAACACCATTCTACAACTACAGATAATTCTTCTAGAAGTAAATCTTCAGAAAGAACCAGCCAGATCCCTTGAAATATTATTCATCTTGTAGTTTCAGAATTAACATAAAAACTATAAGCAGCTACCATACAAGTCATAGGTTTTCCTTACAGTAGCATGGGTATTGGCATAGTCCCCCCATGTAGTTTGTTTCATCTCTTTTCGAGATATAAATTTAGGTGGGGTGGGGGCATAGGATGGGATATGAGCAAAGTGCCAACATAGTTGGGATGCTGTTCATAGCCCTGATGCCTTTCCTTCCCCCTTTTTTCTAAAAAAAAACAAAAACATACAAGCCATACAGAAATAAAACTGCAGTTGTGCTCATCAACATCTATATCAGAGCCTACATACGATAAATACTAACCAACAACAAATGGCAACAAACAAGTACCTACCTTCCATAGAAAGGGATCTTAGCTTTAGTTGCATTTTGCTTCAATTGATCAAATGCACCAGCTCTGAATGTATCTGCACATACTAGAGCCGGCTTCCAGCCTTTCTTCTGATGATAATATGCATACTTTGTACACGTTGTGGTTTTTCCAGAACCTGGATTCATTTTAAAAGCATATAAGTAACTATCAATAATAATAAACTATTTTTTTATTGTTTGTTAAAAAGAACAGAACAAAAGCTGAGAAATGCTACATATTACTAAGGATAATGCATAAAGGTTGAGTACATAACAAAACGGAGCATAAAGAATATGAGAGAATCCAAACATGGTAACAGACCTTGCAAACCAACAAACATGACAACACTTGTTTTGCCCTTTTTGGGAGTGAAAGAGGGCTTCCCAGGGTCCAGAATTTTGCAGAGTTCGTTAAACACAGCCTACAAATAGAATAGAATAATCCAGAGGGCATGCATAAGCAATAATAACAAACATATCACAAATTTATTATTTATTAATTGAGAAACGATAAAAAGTACTTGTTGGATGATCCTGCGTTTGTTGTGACCGGCAGCGAGATCGTCGAGGTTGACAATGTTCTTGATGTTGGTCTGCATGTCGCGGACAAGCTTGAATTGAACATCGGATTGAAGAAGAGCGCGAGTGATGTCGTTGAGGCAATCGTTGAGCACCTTCTCGTCGATTACTGTCGCATTGCTCATCAGCTGGAGAGCACGCGCAATGCTCCCACCTAACTCCGCCAGAACCATCTTGATCTTCTTCCCTTCAACAATTCAATTTCCAAATTAGGGTTTGGATATGCAACCCCAACACGGAGGTTTCAGATTCAGATTATTGGTCTATCTCTCTTCCACCGCCGGTAAAATGAGCGGGGCATTATTGGGAGGGAAAAAAAGTAAAACTGTAACCACTACATACTAATGGGCCTTGGCTCGGATTGGGCCTTCATTTTGTAACCCATGTCATGTGTTGTTCCGTACGTAACTGTATTACATGATGATGCTTGTTATGTGGTGAGGGAAAACAACGAAAAGAAATATAGATATGGCAATCTCATCAGAGATAGGTTGAAGTTGGAGGGTTTTGTGTCACAGAGTTAACCCAGCAATACCAAACACGCCCATGTTCCTCCAAATCAACCGAACATCAAAACTACACCTCTTCTTCTCAAGTAAAATCAATCAATCGACCCAATTTCTTTTTTTATTTATTACATTAATTTCCTTCCAAAGCTATCATATAAATTAATACTCTTTTTTGAATGGTGCAAAATAGGAGGATTTAGTGTACGTGGGAAAACTAGTGGCGGGTTCTTTTGCGGGTGGGGCTGCAATCAAATATGGCAGTGCTCTATTCCCTGAGATAACTACTCCCAACCTTGTGGTGGCTCTACTTCTCATTCTAACTCCTGTGCTTGTCGCTGTTTTTCTTTTGATCAAGGAAAGTCGTACAAACCCATAGCAGCAACTTTATTTATCATTTATCAATATCAAATTTGTGTGATGCACTTGCTTGTACTGTGTCTGCATGATTTCTCAGAATCCAACTGTAATAATACTAAAATAAAAATGGTTTTAATAATTAATTTATTCTTAATGGTTTTGGTGGTGTTGTTCTAACATTAAGGTATGATGGTGGTGAATGAAGGTGTGAAGAACAAAGGGAAAGCCGTTTTTTTAATAATAGTAAATATAATGACGGTTAAAATCTATCATTGTTAAACAAAAACTCTTGAAATTCGTACTTTTAACTGCCTCAATTTAGTTGTACAGAAAGAATTAAATTGCATTTTAAAAATCAAATTGAATCTTTCAAAAATTTGGGACCAAATTAAATTTTTTAAAATAATTTAAGAACCAAATGAATAATTAAATTATTATTTTACAATAAATTACAAAAGAAAGTAAAAATTATTTGCAGTAACTAATTTTGCATTCAAAATACTCAAAGGGCTGAGGGTAAAAAAAAACGTGAGATATAATCGGATAATTTATCATCATAGTGTCTAAAATTTATTTAAAATAAAAGGTTTTAATTACTTGGTCCCTATTATTATAAAGTCAATTAAAATAAGTTTTTTATTACTTGGTTAACTTAGTCCCTGTTATTATAAAGTCAATTAATTTAGTCTATAAATTTGACAAATATTATCAGTTGCTTTGGTCCTTAATTTTAGGAACCAAATTAAATTATCATTCTAAAACCAGGACAAAAACTATCTGAAATTACTTTAGTCACAGTTCAAATTGATGGCTCCCTAATAATAAACACTGAAATAACTTACAATAGTTAATTTCAAGAACTAATTTTTTTCTCATTTTCAAAGTCTGAATATTGATATTTGAGACAAATTTAATGGTTTACCGGATCACTTTGAGTTTATTTAAAACAAAAAATCTAATGCAAAGAGCGAAACTAAACACAAGGATTCACTCAATAACTAAATTTTTAGGTAATTCATTCACTCGTGTAGAAGAGCTTAGACTTCCTACCAGATATACACTAGCTTTCTCTTAGTGCAACCTGCTCATGGAGTACAATTTGAGATCCTTGAACAAGTTATTCTGTGTAAATTGACTGGTGCCAAAATTTACAAATCAAAAACAAATAAAAGAATCTGCATCACTACTTATTTGATTTCGCTGGGTAGCTAAAAATTCAGTTAAAGCATTTCAAGAAAATGTCTGCATTAGTCCCTTTCCTTCCAGTAACTGTTGGAATCATGAGAACTCTAACCCACATTAGGTAAACTACATCTTGAAGATTCTGCTCCACCCAACAACCCCATAGGACTAGAGATTATCTTTAAACCACTTTAAAGCTCCATTTGCCACAGATCTGCAAGTTTCAGTGGTGGTAAGTTTCAGTCAACTTGACACATGAACAAAACAATGACCAATGAGGAAGCTTTCAATCTAATAGTAGGACCAGTACAATTTTTTTTTTGGCAATTTAGCATCCTATAAAGTTACAATAAACGGCATATCTAAAACAATCTATCAATTTGCAAAGATAAACTACTCCAGTTTAGCATTTCTTTTCTTGTCAAACCATTTGTGAGGACTCTGAACAATAATAAAAAGCATCAACATAGTAGCTACAATCTCCATTCCAAGTTATCAACTCAATGAGAAATACACTCTTGTAATAAGAATCAATTCTTACTTGGAAAAATAGCACTAGAGTACGTAAAGAACATAATCTGTGCTCAAACTTATCTAAGACAGAACTATAAGTCCTTTTAAGAGCTCATTGTATATTAAGGATTCTTTAAATGCTACTAAAACTGAAATGCTTTATTTTGATTGTTTTTATACCATAAAAAGAGGAGTGTTGCTCTGCAGAAATTAGTTATTTAAGTCAGAATTAAAGTTTTCAATTTTTGAAAATTGAAGGCTCTCTCTACACATTTATGAAAAAACAAATAAAAATAAAATAAGAGAAAATGATTACCCAGCAAAGTCCTTCAATTTATTCCATACATCATTTTCATCTTCTGATTTTTCAGTTTTTTCTTCGACTGTTGATGTTGTACTTTCATCCTTTTGAGCTTTCGGACTTTCCGTACCACCTGCTGCAGAAGGTAAAAATATGGTTCAGTGGTTCACAACTCAAATATAGTGTCTACTCATTGCATTGTGAGATTTCTCCATTGCAACTTGGAAATGTGTTGCAAAGACCTAGCCAAATGTCATGTTACATAAAAGATTAAAGTTGCCAAATGACTAAATGTTCCTATAGATTGTAGGATAGGTAGGGGGAAAAAAACTAACAAATATGTCAATAATAAAAAAGCCACCTACTGGAAGAGTGAGTCCTAGGACGGGATTTTGAACGTCTGCTTGTGTCACCTAGAGAAGCAAGTTCTTCAAGCAACTCACGCTCCTTTGTACTGAAGATGCAACGCAGAGTCAATTGATATCAAACTTCTGATATATATTCAAGGGATATGGACAAAAGAACAAGACATACGGGGGGCAATAGAGACAAAATCAAAATCAGAATTATAAAATGACTCATTACCTAATCCTTTTTGGTATTGTAACTTTAACTGTAAATAAGTGGTCACCACGTATTGATGGTTTATTTAATTTTGGTACACCTTTTCTTGCAAGGACAAGGACATCTCCAGGTTGGGTACCAGCAGGTACTTGTAGTTCTGAAATGCCTTCAACTGTCTTTACCTGTTTAGGTGCCAAAATTCAATCAATCAATGGTGAGGCCACGAGGACACAAGTTAACAAGTCACACCAGCCTAGATTATATCAGAATACAAAAAGCTGAGGGAAAATAGATTAAATATCCAGCAAATATTAAACCTTGCTACCTTAACATTCACTATAATAAAAAGCAAAAAATCTTAAAAACTAAAAAAGGGAAGACTATATATTTAGTCATACAAAATCTTATTAGCCAAACATGTTTGCAAAAATATCACTTGGTGACATCAATTCTAACTTTTTTCATGTGACACTCACAAGGCAACAAAATTACTAGCTGGTGGAACAACAAAAGTGTTGTTGAACATAAGAAAGATACATAAACTCCTCTGTATATATCTATCATGCCATAGTTTCCATCCAAAGGAAGATATGAATATGAGTATCATTCCACTACCATTATATGGGAAGATATAGCATTATTATTGCAATATATATATATATATATATACACTTTAAGGCCAGGGGTTGTGTGGAATACCAGGGATTAGCGAAAAGTAACACTATGCCAAGTGTCAAGTTTTACACATGGTGACATGGATAACAATGAAAACTACAGGGATGATAATATTGCCACTGAAATTAAGAGGCATAAAAGTGCAATTCCAGCTAATACAAAATGATGCAAAAAACACTCAAGCTCAAAGCATGAATACTGACTAAATTAATTTACCTTCACAACAGCCCCCAGTATAGCATCTAGATAACTGATTGATATTATTGAGACGAGATTAATGTCATCTCTTTGAATTCCAGGTATCACTTGCACATCAAGATATACGTACAGATCTCCTGGAGGGCCCCTGTTATGACAAGATAAATAGCCACTTCTAAATCATATAATTGAATAATAAAATAGTCTGACTCTGAATTCACATACAAGTAAACCCTTTCCATTTAAAGAAAGGTTCATCATGCCCTCTGTTGGGGTTAAACATGAAAAGATACAAATTGGTTTCCTAGCATGCATAAAATAATCAAAAGAGATGCCTGGAAAAACTTTTATTATCTTTGACCTTCTTTTCAAAACATTTGAAGATTCATAGATACTTCTCTCCAATTCCTTTTCTCCATGATTCCAAAAAAAAAAAAAAGCAAGAAATTTAAACTTAAAGACCAGAACAAAGAAAAAGGTCAACAATAATGTCATAACAAAGAAAATCAAAATTCATTTCTCTTAATTGGATACAGTTAAGATGTTTCACATTGGCTTAGGAATATGGTCAAAATACCCCTTAGAAGACTTGTACCATCCTCATCACTTGAGCCAGCTTTTAAGAATGAGTTAGACCCAAATCCAATCCATTCCAAATATGGTATCAGGACATATCCATTCTTTATCTTGGGTCACCCAAAGATGTCCAATCCTCCAAATTTTGGGCTAGTTGCAAATGTCCAATCTTGCATACTTCATGCTCCAAGTTTCCAATTTTGGGCATGAGCAGAAGGTGTTAAGATGTCCAATTAGGAATATAGACAAAATACACCTTGTAAGACTTGGGCAATTCTCCTCCCTTGAGTTAACTTTTGAGAATAAATTAGACCCAGTCCATTTCTAATAGATATGTTAGGAGCATAGTTTATGCCTGATGTGTTGCTCTCTGTACATACATTTCCCATTAGCTATTTACATTTGAAGTAGGCTGTATGGTAGTATTCTTTGTATCCTACCCTTTAGTGTCATTTATTATAGATGAATGCTCAAGTTTTGACGAGACATTTGCCCTTGAAGGCCTGGACAACTAGATTTGTTCTAACACAGGATGGAATACCATGTTGCATTTACAATAAAAGCAAAACACACAAAATCTCAATATAACTTTTATTCAATTGTTGGTCAAAGACTTTCGCAATGAGACCAGATATTAATATAAAGACAGCATACCCTCTTGGTCCAGCGTCACCCTCCCCTGTAACTCTTAGAATACTGCCTGAGCTAACACCAGGAGGAACTTTAACTTTAATATTTTTATTAACCCGTATTCGTCCTTCACCATTGCATTTACGGCAATATTCAGATATGACTTCACCATCCCCTCCACAGTTGGGACATACTGAAACCTAATATTGAAAAAAAGATATTAGATTAGAATAGCACTCTCAAGAATAAGAAAAGTACAAGGTTTTTACCTTGTGAAAGAAAACTGTGTACGAAATGAAGATGAACAGATGAGTGATGAAGTAATATAAGCAATTGATGAGAATATAAATCAATTATTCCCAAAAGTAAAGCATGAGGATGTCTACAATTCATGAAAAGAAATGGAAAATTACAAAGGGACAAGCAGAATGTCTGCCCAATGAAGAAACTTATTTGGAAGACACGGATCAGCATATAAAATTTCTGACCACACCAAACCATTTGATTTTTTGTGCTGCACTGTGTGCATGGCATCACAAAAGAAATCAAACCAAGCCGTACAAGTTAATTTCTCAACAGAGATTTTCAAATTGATCATTACATACTTCTCAACAAATGTATTCACGTAGCAAGTTACAATCTCAGTTGTAAATTACTCAGCAAGCATTTTTTTATCAAAAATTTAATCATCAAATATTTTTCATGACATTGAACTCAAAATAAATCAATGATATCAGAACTAAAAAATATGACTCACTAAAATAAATTCATTGGTAGATTTGCTTTTATCCTTTTCTGTTTTTTGGTTCACGGACAAGAAACATAGGTTACAGGTCTGTGCTTTACTTGTTTCTTCCAGAGTCATTTCATGCAGCAAATGAGATTCATTTTATGAAATTACCAGGGAGGCAATCAATTTCATAGAAAAACTGCGAGGTCTTCACATTAACAGGACAATCTCAAAGCTCCATATGGGTACTGATTATAAAACTCTAATTTATTTTTCTTCACATGATCACAGCATACAAAATTAAAGGGGGGGGGGGGGGCATCCAAGGCAAAGAACTCAAATTACCTGTGAGAACAACCCAAAAGGTGTTTGTTCAGTCCTCATCACTTGACCTCTCCCACCACAAGTTGAACATACTCTCATCTTGGAGCCTATCTTTGCTCCAGTACCAGTACAGACTTCACATGTTTCCAAATGAGAAAGCTCAAATTCTTTCTCTGTTCCAAAAATTGCCTCAGAAAACTCTAAGGAAAAATCATACCTGTTGACATTTGAATCAGAAGTCTTCTCAAATCATGGCAAACTCTCATTAAAAGTTTGGAAGCTGTAATATTTTCATATATAGAACTGTCAAGTCACATGTTCTGAATGCAGAATTAATGTGATAGGATAAAATATAAAATATTAGATATTAAAATTTGCGATCATCAAATAATAATAGGAGAAATTTATTGCTTAAAATTTCCCCATATTAATACTTTATGTTGTCAGGAGTTAAGACAGTTATATCAATTAGTTAGCTAATTAGGGTGTTAGTAAGTTAATTAGGACAGCTATATGAATCAAACAATATCCATTGAACTCAAGCAAAAACTAAATATTCAAAAAATCATTTATAGAATAAGAGCCCAAACTTCTCCTAAAAATTAAAAATAACTCATGCAATCAACTTTTTGAGAAGTTGGACAAAAAAAAACATATTAAAAAGTTGAGGTGGATAAATTGATTTTAACTTATGGAAAAAGTTTGAAGTATTTTTTATTCTTATTTTCTTTTCCTATAAATATTTCTAGAGAAGTTTATCCAAACTGTGCCAAGGTTCTTTTCAAACACTAGCAATATTTATTTTAACCAGCTAAACATAGTAATCATTCTCCTGACTAACATAGCCAAACAAAAAATAACCAACTATCCACAACTCACCGAATGTCTTCACCCTTAGTAACGGTACTACGACGACGAGTTCCAAATCCAGTTGGATCCATGCCACCAAAGCCACCCATGCTTGGCCCAAAAAATGTCTCAAATAAATCAAATGGATTTGTCTGCAAGAAAAAGATTGTTAAATATAATTCTACCTTAGAGAAGCAGCAAAAGAAGAGTGGATAACGTAAAACACAACTTCAATTGCCATACATTTCAGTTTTTTCCCCAAAAAATAAGACAACATATGTGCATTGGAGTTCTCAGTATATTAACCACTAATTCTGCTGACCAGTGACCACTAATTCTGCTGACCAGTGAACTTTTTGTCATCCTTTCAAATAGGTATTGCTCTCAAAACTTATATACCAGAAAAAAAATAACATATTGAATACCGTATAGGCACTTGACCCTCCTCCGACTGCACTCTTAACTCCTGCCTCGCCATATTGATCATATAAGGCCCTCTTTTTATCATCTGATAGCACCTGACAGTGTTGCAATTCAGAATTCAAAAACTAATATCACAAATATAATTTAAAAAACTGTGCATTCAGTTGTATGACTACAAAGACTGGTTCATGCCATTGTTTCAGAATAAAGTAGGAGTCTCAGATATTTCCACCAACCCAGTTGAGAGTAACAAGTAATTACTATCATAAACTATTGATGTTGAGTCCTTTAAGACAAAGAACATAAAAAAGTAAACAAATAAATAAATAAGAATGTAAGTTTAAACTACACAATATACACCTATGACTTGGTGGTAATCACTTTTACTTATCTATGCTTTAAAATGTGACGTCTGTTGTGATTTTTTTATCTGTCATCTTTTTATTTTAAAAAAAAAGATATATTTTATAATAATAGCCCATTCTTCATAGAGAAAACTTCCTAGCAATTATTTATGTACTTTTGGTACTATTTTCCTATTAGAACTAGAATTTCATTTCAATAATAACCTATGTTCACTTAGAAGCAATTATTTATGTACTCTTGGTGAACATAGGTTACCAAAGTGAAATTCCAATTCTAGTTAGAGAACAACACCAAGAGTACCTAAGAAATTGCATCTAAGTTTTATAATTTTTTTTCCATGCCCCAATGATGCTTTATATTGGCAGTCATATTCAACTACAAAAATGAGAGAAAAAGGATGGAAATATTTTAAAAGCAAGCATGTATTCCAATAAGAAAAAACGTTAAAATATATATATATATATATATATATATATATATATATATATATTGGATCTAGCCCGAGGCAGCTGAAGCCCTCCTGATTACATTCAAACAACAATTGACTAAAGTTAATCATGGACCAAAGCCTATGTAACTCCAATGTTTTACACAAAACTAAAAGACTAAAAGAAAAACAGCACACGTGTCAGGACCCTAAACACGCTTTTGGAAGTGATGCTAAACATGCATACATACATACAGGTCGTCCTGTAAAGAAGACTTAACATAACATCACAGTGTAGTTTCAATGCATACCTCATAGGCAGCACTAATCTCTTTGAACTTTTCAGTTGCCCCGGGCTCCTTATTCACGTCAGGATGGTACTGCAGACAAAACGACGACGGATGAACACAAAAAATCAGGCAAGTTGGGAATATGCTTTTTTAGGAGCATTGCATAGTTCAAGTTCCAACAAGTAGGCATCGAAAAACAGAAATAACCACTCGAATTCCTTTTCAACTTCTAATTTGCTACCATAGAAGAGGCTTAGAATCAACTTTAGGATGAAATTGGATACATACCTGGCGAGCTAACCTTCGATAGGCGGCTTTGATTTCCTTGCCGGTGGCGGATTTGGGGATTCCGAGAGTGGAATAGTAGTCGGAGGAAGCGGCGAAGACAGTGTGAAAGCGGCGGCGCGTGGGAGAGTGGTTGGGAATTGAAATTGAGGAGAAGGAAGGAAAGGGAGAAGAAGAAGAAGGAGAATGGATGGAAAGGAAGCTGTTGTGGGAGCGGAGATGGAGGGTGCCGCAGAAGCAGGGAGGAGTGGAGGGTGGGAGCAGAGAGAGTGTTGTAAGTGCCATTGAATGAATGCGGAAATCGAAAGGAAGGAAGGAAGGAATGATAACTAAGAAGAAGAAGAGAGCAAGTGCAGGGAGGAACAACACTTCATGATTTTGCTTTACCCACTCACTCTGCGTCTGCGCGCGTGTGTGGGTGGGAACTAGGCTATGTGTGCCAAGCATAAAGGTCACCTTTTATGGCCTTGCTATTGCTGCGAACCACCTCGTGGGACCCACTGGATAAGTTGTGTGGTTGCAAATTATAAAAATGTAACACATTAAAACTTATCAAATGGACTTTTTTCTTTTGTTTTATAGCATTCCAAACGGTTTCTAACTTTCTATAATTAAATTAAATTTAGCTAGATTCGCTGTTCTTTTAACCCAACCGTCATTTGTTCCAAACATTTCATTGAAGTGACTATACTTTTAGGCAAATTTTCTAGATATTAGTCAGAGTGATTCAAATTTTGAAGTCAAACATTTTAAAGATAATTTTACTTAATTATTTTTTCAATAAATTGCAATTTTATTCTCCTAGTTTTCTAAATTTATAATGGAAATATTTAGTCCCAAGTTTTATAAATTGATTATTTTATTATTTTTGATAGATAATTAACTAATAATTTTGATTATTATAAATATTAAATTAGTTATAAATTAAATAAAAATTATTAATCATTAAAAAATTTAATAAAAAATTATTAACGATAGTAAGGTGTAGGTGGAGTTAAGTACAACAATGAAGGTGGAAGAAATGTTTGTGTACAAGAAGATCCCAATGTTGTGAAAAATTAAAATTATTAATATTTTTTATTTTTTAATAATTAATTATTTTAATTAATTTATAAATAATTTAATAACTCGATTAATTAGAATTATTTATTAATAATTTATTAGAAGGATCAAAATTACTAATTATAAAATTATGGAGACCAAATGTTATAATTAAAATCTAAAAAAACCAAAAATCATGAAATTGAAAATTTTGAAAAATAAAAATTATAATTTAGTCTCATAATTACCTCTCGACTTGAAGGTCATCCCATCTCAATTTAAATATTTTTTTAGTCACGGAATAATTTTTTATTATTTCATCTTAATTATCTTTTCTCTCTTAATTAACCTTTACATGCTTTTATGAAATAAAATAAATTGATATTAGATACTTCTTTTAAGATATTAAATAGATTAAATTACTCATTTGATTCCTATAATTTCATGATTCTTATTTTTTTAGTTTAAGTGATCTTTTTAGTCTTTATCGTTTACATTTTAATTATTTAATTTTGAAAGTGATATTTTTAATCCCTATAGTTTTATGATTGTTACTTTTATAATTTTTATAGTTTTCAAATTAGAGGGACTAAAAGGAAATCAGAATTAAAATGTAAATTATAGTGATTAAAAAAAATACTTTTAAACTACAAGAATTAAAAGAGAATTAAAATATAAACTATAGGATTAAAAAAATAACTTTCAAACTATAGAAACTAAAAAGGTAAGAATAATAAAATTATAGAAACCAAACGAGTAATTTAACCCATTAAATATCAAACTTTATAAAATTATATTTTAATAACATTTTGAAAAAAAAATCTACTCAACCATTACACCATTTTTTTAAAGTTATTATAAAATGAATCACATTTATATTTTTTATAATTAATGATTGATTAAACTTTTTTTCTATATGCCATATTAAATTATTAATGCACAATATATCATTTAATATACAAACAAACATATATTGTTAAAATAATTTTTTTTACTGATGTTAAAATAGATCTTTATATTTATAAAGTCTAAATTATTTAAAGTTTATTATGCATCATCATTATATCACATAATGTTATCCATATTTTTTTTACATAAATAACTAGATTTCGTAAAAAAAAATTAAGAAAAAAGACTGACGGGACCACCCGACCAACCCTCGCCCCCTTGAATTTATTTTTTTTAAATCACAGGTAATATTAAAAACAGAATTATTCAAGTTATAAACATCTACTACTACGCAGTCAGACTTTTTTTTAACAGCAATAACAATAAAATATTAAAAGGAGCACCAGAAGTGCCAAAAGTATACATGGTTGAAGAACACTTCTTGCAGCCACCCACGAACCAGGGCAAGCCCTAGCGTCTCATCTACAAACCCAAAACCAAACATAATTAACTCATCTTACTACGCAGTGAGACTAACTTCACAGCAAAAAAAAAATTATACACAAAGCTCAAACTCAACCATTTCTTAATCAAATATTAGCATAGAACAATCACTGCCATTGTGATAATCGAAAATAGTCAAGACTGGGAAATAAAATATAATTTGTAGTAGTCTGCTGTGATGGTACATCAAAGTGATCTTGAACATCCTTAGTAATTACAGTACACTCAAATCTCAATGCTAAAATGGGGAATAAACAATTGAATAAACTGACGAATAATTTCATCTATAATATCAAACTCTATCCGAATCGCCCCTGAACTGGAAACAGTTACTATTCCTTGACCTACAGGAGCTTCACAAACTGCAACAATTTAACAATACGCATTTTTTTTCTTTGGGATATTAACCAGATGCAGCTATTTTACTGCCTCAATTATGATATCCTACATACTGATCGCCCTAGAAGGCATCAGGAGGGAAACACCCAGGAAAGGGGCTGTATTGTTGTGCCTGATTCAAATGCATTCGCAAAGCATAGTTATTCACCTGTCAACAAAGCCATAGACACAGCATTCATCAGCATGTACAAAAAAATGTTTTTTTGACTAAAAACAAATTGGGGATGATTGTTAATCTTAGAATTCCATCCACTATTATAACTCTACTAATCCTTTGTCAGAAATAATGGACAGATTGCAGTATAAAGTATTTTCTTATGTTAAGATGCAATAAACCCAGCATTGGCCCTGCCCTCTTTACAGTGCAAGCTCTGCCAGGCAAAAGGGAGGAAATTGGGAGATGACCTGTGAAAGGAAAATTCTCACACTTAGACCTATGGTTGATTGTAGATAGTGTGGATTTACTACCAAGTCTCCATCCCTAGGGGAGGAGTGCATGGCAGCATCCCCACGATCATCGTCATTGAGTCTAATATTTCTACAGTTAAAGCATTCATGTCATTTCCTCTGTTTCTCTTCCGTTTTACAGGGGGAAGGGATTAAAAATTTATGCAGATATTAGTTAAAATTTCAATATTTAAAAACCCAAATACGAGAACCATTGAAATGTTTTGATCAAAAGTTAACTGTGTGAACTGAACTGGGATAAAGCAGTACCTCAAGAGTTCTGATCTGCTCCTGATATTGAGATACCAACTGCTTCAATTGCTGCAACTCTTGGTTTCTATTCTCATAATCAGAAAGGCGTTCAAGCTGGATTCTAAAAGCACTTTTAAAACAATTTTTCTCCTTAGTCAAAGCTTCAATATGCTCCTTCAGCATCAAATTTTCCTGAAAGTGAAAACCTCTTATGAGTTAGGAAAACTACTATTACAAGCTAAAAACTTACACTTCAGTTGTTAACAATGTTTTAAATTGCAGTTGCAGTTGCAGTCATGTTAAGGTTTTCGTGCTTATGGATATTATAGATTTTGCAATGCGGATTGTGGTCGTTGCGGTGTGAATTGCGCACATCTTGACACAAATTATATTAAAATTTCATGTATTATTATATAATAATCCCATCCTATTTTCCCAATCCCCACTCCCCAAAGCCACACGTCTCAATCTCACTACACACATGTTGAGATCAACCCATTCAGCCCAAATCCCCCCAACCCATGACCCCATACTTACATCCAACTCTCACGCGCACAGAGTCAAAAAACCCTGCTTCAAAATTCCAACCCCCATAATCCCCTTCCCACACACAACCACAACCATCCAACTCATCAGTTTGCCCACCCAAGTCACACACACAAACTATCAACTCTTCTCCCTCGACGCACAAAAGTCGCATTAATAGCTGCTGAGCATAGATTGGGAAGATGCGAACGGTAGTGTGTTGCGGCCAAAATACTTGATTTCTTTTCACTCCACAATATCATCCTGTAAAGGTATCGTTGAAAGATGAAACCATTTTGGTGTGCCCTTTTTTGTGTAACGGAACCATATTTAAACCTTGGTTATTAATATCATATCATACAACTGCTGCTTCAACAATCCCTTGCCCATACCATATATCGCAACTCACGTTTTTTGTCTAATCAACAAGACAGCCTTCCCAAGATGAAATTCTAACGGTATTTACCATGTACAGTTAATAAAAGCAATTGTAGCACAAACAAATACCCTTTGAAGAGCCGTTGTCACCCCAGAACTCGCATGTGCAGTAATTGATTTCTCTAGAACCTCCAGCAATCTAGCAGCACGGGACCTGGCATCATCAACACTAGTAGCACACGTCATCTCTCTAACAAATAAGTCAATCCATTCTGCTCCACCGGCAGGAAAATTGGCAGCAGCGGGCTGATCCCCAGAAGCAGAAGCATCCCCATTCTCTTCCAACGCACCTGCAAGCAAGTTTTTGAAAATCAAATCATCCAAAATCCATTTTATTAAGCCACGAAATGCTATCAAGGAAATTACAGCCGACAACAGCACAAAACGAACAACACCCAATTGAAATTTGAAACCCGTGGTTACGAATAATATGTGTAATCCAGTCAATAGGTGAAAATTGATGATCCTTTCCCTAATCTCTTGGTGGACGTTTAAATAAAGTATAGAATTGAAACCTGTGTCGACGACGAGGTTAGGGTGGTCAGGTTGTGGAGCAGGTTGAGAATTATCATCAGCAGATCCCAAACAGAGGCCGTGGAGGCTCTTGATGGCCGCATCTAGGTCGTTGCCACATTCTTGGAGCGCTCTCTCGAGGACCTAATAAAAAAACCAACGAAGAAAGCATAGCAATGAATAATTTTTTAATTCAATTATTGATTAATTAATTGATAATGAATGAATGAAAAAGAAAAAAGCAAAAGTGGAACCTGGTCATCCATATGAGGGAAGAGAGGGCGAAGGTGGTCGATGAGAGAAGGGAGAGAGAGGCGAATAGGGGAGGAGGAACAGCGGAGCCTCTTGGATACTGGCGGGGAAGGGGGAAGCTCTTCGAACAAAGATCTCTTGCTTCCGCACACCGCAGCAGACATCGTTCAATTACAACAATTGTGCAGATTTTTCTTCTTCTTTCTATGTTCTTCTTCCCCCAATTCAATTCAATAGGGTTGGGTTGGGGTGGATTAGGGTTGCTCACAAAACCATAAGCGCAACGGGGAAGAAGGGGATTCCTTATATTCCTAAAAATGAAAAAATGGGTTTGGTTGATATTCGTCTCTTGGATAGGTCAAGTTCCCAACAAACAAGTTACGGCCTCTTCTGCTCCAAAATCAAAGACAGGGTTACATTTCCATTTCCCGTTCCCGTTTTATGCAAACTTTCGTCTCCCGTCTTTACCCCTCCCCTTAACGTAATGCCATCCTCCTAATATTTTTAATTTTTTTATAATTATATTTTTTATGTTTAGTTTAATAAAACAAATGGATTCACTGAAATTAATACCTAATCCAAACTCAAATACAAGCAAAATAAAACAAATGTGCTTGGGTTGGAATCATGTTGGTATGAAATAAATTGTGTTAAAAAGAAAATACATATTTTATATATGTATTTATTATACTTGACAAATAATTGTTATTACTTTTGGCAATGATACATTTGTTAAATTGTTAAAATTATTTTTCTACACTAAAAATGTACATTTGTTAATGTTGTAAATATGTCACTAAATGTGTTTTGATAATAATTAAATGTGGTTGAGTTTACACTTTTAGTAAATTAATTATATTTAGAGATCACGTGTGTCTCTCAATCTATTGGATCAAAGACTAATTTCGCTCAAAGTGTGTAGTTGTCACTTATCTTAGTGATTTTTTACACAGTGAAAATCGAACACAATTCTTTTATTAAATAATTATTCTCACACATGTAAATACAATAAGACCTTATACCACTATAATAACTCTTTTGTATTACATTGGAGAACAATTTAAATAAGCTAAAAAATTGAGAGAAATCAAAAAGGTTTTGATGCTAGCTATTGTGTTATGGTTAGTTTTAATGAGGGTGTTATATGCATTCACTTTGTATTTTTAAAATGAGGAGAGATGAGCTTACTCTATATAAATTTTTAGAGTTATTCCTCATTTTTATCTTGTATTTTCTTGAAATTTAATTGTTAAGATTCGTTAATTGTTACAACCATTAAATTTCAAGGAAATAAATGATAAGAATGAGGAATAATTTTTTTTTAGAATTACTCCTTGAATAAATTGACCTTTTTTTCTTTTAAAACATATATTTTTTCACTATTTTATTTGCTACTTGTATGACATTGATAGGATAAATAAACAAATGTCAAATTAAAGATAGAATTTTGATATCAAACAATTAAACTTTAAATTTGATAATTATGATATTTAACGATTCACTCATGATTGGAAGCATGACATAATGTAAACAATTATCAAACAAGTGAAACTATCATCAAATACACAAGAGTATATAAACAATTTTTTCCATTACAAGTTTTTCTTTTCTACCATTGAATGTATGTGAATGGTAGAAAATAAGTTTCTTGTGGTGGAATTATACATATTCATCTTGGTGTCATTGTCCTAACTTATTCCTTATTCCTAGAAGTTGGGATCTTGGTTCGTTGTTCAAGCTAAACTTTGGGCTATTTGTCTTGTATTGCAATTAATTCAAGATAGAACTTTGAATGAAAGGATTTTTTGTAGAATCTGACTCAACTTTGATAGTAAAGTTTCTTAACGAGGGATGCAACATAACCCATATGCTTGTAAGGAGGGTAATTGATATGTTTGAACTTGAGAGGGGCATTTTTTGCAACAATGTGTTCAAAGAACCCAATTAAATTCATGATATCATTGTTAAACGTGGCTCTCATGCCAAAAGGTCTATATACCTTTGAAAATCTACATGTTTATATCTAGACTTTTATTATTGTAGATGTGTCTATTGTATCATTCTTTTGTAAGTTTTAATTTGAGGTTAGTCTCTTATTACAAAAAACAGCTTTTTTATCATATATTTTAATAATAATAATAACAACTTAACAATTTCTTTTACTAAATTAAGAAAGTTGATACTTTCAATTACTAACTGGAATGTTTAAAATATTTTATTCAATGCAAGGGAAAAAATTACGCCATCTTATGCTACCATAACATCAAAAGGCTTAAAAAAGTTTATAGTGCTTTAAGCAACAACCAAAGATAGAAAAATGGGAGAGAAATACACATGCTAGACAAAAATATTAGTCATTGTCAGCATTTGACATGAGATATTAAGGTATAAGGAGAAAATAATTTTATGAGCTTATGAGAAAGAAAGGGGAAATTAATAAACAACAGATTTGAATAGACAACAAAGGAAATAAAGAAGGTTATCGAGTAACAATTGTCTCTTAATAATTTATCTAAAATGTTTTTAATCTATTTTATTTCAGTAATAAAATAGGAATGCCTCAAAGACTTGGGCTGAAACATGGAGCCCAAGTAAAGATAACCCAACCCAATTGTGAAGGCGGTATATCAGAAAAGAGGCAGCACGTGCTACCATTAATAAAAACATTTTTGAACGCCTGGGCAGTATCGTTCGAGTTCTTCCTCTACTACTCGTTACTCAGTACTCACTACTCACTACTAAAGCTCTGTTCATTTTATCTTCCACTCATAAACCCAAACCCTAGAACGAACCTACGAATACTCGTGCAGAGCCCGCCAAGGCTCTTCGTTCAATCCACCAAGAACATGCTCTGAAACTATCCCCAATCATTCCAATTTCAATTTCCCAAGGATAGATAGAGTCTCTTCAAGATGTGGAACAACGGCCAGATTCTGCCGCCTGGAACTTCCGTTCCTCCGATTCCTCCGCCTCCCGCTGCGCAACCCTCCTACACGGTGCTTCCGCCGCCGCCTCCACCTCCGGTGCCTATGGAGACCGAGGCCGATGCGGAGGCGCGCCTCGAGGAGAAGGCTAGAAAATGGCAGCAGCTCAATTCCAAGCGGTACAGCGACAAGAGGAAATTCGGGTTTGTCGAGACGCAGAAAGAGGACATGCCTCCCGAACATGTCAGGAAAATCATCAGGCGAGTGTTTTTCCCTTCAGAATCTGAATCTTGTTCGTGTGTGAAATACAGTTGCTTGATGAACCTATTTATTTAGTTTTACAATATAAGTGAGATTGGAGTTGTTTGGTTTTGCTGGTGCTGATAGCTTGTTAGGGTTAGCTGATAGCTTATTAGAAACTATATTTATTTATTTAGTATTTGTCAGGGTGATAGTTTGTAGAAACTATATTATTCCGTGGTGCGAACTGTGAAAAGGATAATTCCATCTGAGACTTTTTTTTCCCAATCTAATTATGGTGCTATTACCATTGTTTCAAATTGTAACTCTCTTTGCCATTCTTTATTTCAGGGATCATGGTGACATGTCCTCAAAGAAATATCGTCATGACAAACGTGTTTATCTTGGAGCACTTAAATTCATACCACATGCAGTTTACAAACTTCTGGAAAATATGCCTATGCCGTGGGAGCAGGTTCTCTACGTTTTTCAGTTCATCATGTTTTGATCAATCTTTGCTGTCTGGTTTTCCTTCTCTTCATTTGATTCACTGTATTGTAATTCCGTACTAATAGTATCTTTAAATTTACTTTTGGTAAATGCAGGTCCGAGATGTGAGGGTCTTGTACCATATTTCTGGGGCTATCACATTTGTCAATGAAATACCATGGGTCGTTGAGCCTATTTATCTCGCTCAGGTTGGTTGTTTCATTCTCCTTCTACTGTATTTATGTAGCAACTCATCGTAGAAGTTACAGTTATAGATAAAGTCAGCTATGTTGTGTATCACTACACAGCAATTTTTTATCTCCATAGTTTGGCACTAAACAAACTATTTTTGCAGTGGGGTACCATGTGGATCATGATGAGAAGGGAGAAAAGAGATCGTCGTCATTTTAAGAGGATGCGGTTTCCTCCATTTGATGATGAGGAGCCTCCACTAGACTATGCTGATAATCTTTTAGATGTTGATCCTCTAGAGCCAATTCAGCTGGAGCTAGATGAAGAGGAAGATTCTGCTGTGTATACTTGGTTCTATGACCATAAACCTCTTGTGAAAACAAAGCTCATAAATGGTCCTAGTTACCGGAAATGGCATCTTTCCCTCCCTATAATGGCAACTTTGCATCGGCTAGCTGGGCAGCTACTTTCTGATTTAATTGACCGCAATTATTTCTACTTGTTTGACATGGAGTCATTTTTTACAGCAAAGGCTTTGAACATGTGCATACCCGGTAATCATTTCATTCGCTAATATATTTATGGCTATTTATACTAAAAAGTATTAATACTTAATTGATAATTACTGGGTTAGATATTGATTGTGTTATCCATTGAGTAGATATTGCTAAATATAAAACTAGATAACAATGCAGATTATAATATAATGAGCTGTAAAAGGCATAGAAAGCTATGTTGAAAACAAATATGCATATTAGAATTATGTGGAGAGTCAAAAACCTGCGTTGATTTTTTTGTTATGGATGCCCTCCAGGTGGACCTAAATTTGAGCCTCTCTACCGTGATATGGAAAAGGGAGATGAGGACTGGAATGAGTTTAATGACATCAATAAACTCATTATAAGGTCACCACTTCGCACAGAGTATAGAATTGCTTTTCCTCACCTTTATAACAACAGGCCTCGCAAAGTAAAGCTTTGCGTGTATCATACTCCCATGATCATGTTCATAAAAGCTGAAGATCCTGATCTACCCGCATTTTATTATGATCCCTTGATACATCCAATAACCAGTGCTAACAAGGAGCGCCGTGAGAAGAGAGTTTATGAGGATGATGATGATGATGATTGGATATTGCCAGATGGTGTGGAGCCTTTGCTTAAAGATACACAACTTTATACAGACACGACAGCTGCTGGTATCTCTTTGCTGTTTGCTCCTCGTCCTTTTAATATGAGATCTGGTCGCATGAGGCGGGCAGAGGATATTCCTCTTGTGTCAGAGTGGTATAAAGAGCATTGGTAAGTTATAGCTTTACCTTGTATGCTTTCTAGCATGTCATTTGTTTGTTAATTATGCACATAATGTTCCATTTTCTCTTAATAGTCTGATAGGAAAATTAACTATTTTTTTATTGCCCAACAGTCCTCCATCATATCCAGTTAAAGTTCGGGTTAGTTATCAAAAGTTGCTGAAATGTTTTGTGTTGAACGAGCTGCATCATAGACCTCCTAAGGCTCAAAAAAAGAAGCACTTATTCCGATCTCTCCAAGCAACTAAGTTTTTCCAAACCACTGAACTTGATTGGGTTGAGGCAGGTCTTCAAGTTTGTAGGCAGGGGTATAACATGCTGAATCTGCTGATACACAGGAAAAATTTGAACTACCTTCACCTTGATTATAATTTTAATCTAAAGCCTGTGAAAACCTTGACTACAAAAGAGCGGAAGAAATCACGATTTGGTAATGCTTTCCATCTCTGTCGTGAGATCCTCCGATTGACGAAACTCGTGGTTGATGCCAATGTTCAGTTCCGTTTGGGGAATGTTGATGCTTTTCAGCTTGCAGATGGTCTGCAGTATACTTTTTCACATGTTGGACAGTTGACTGGTATGTATAGGTACAAGTATAGGCTTATGCGGCAAATAAGGATGTGCAAGGATTTGAAGCACTTGATTTACTACCGCTTTAACACTGGGCCTGTTGGGAAGGGACCTGGGTGTGGGTTTTGGGCACCAATGTGGAGGGTTTGGTTATTCTTCCTTCGTGGTATTGTGCCCCTTCTTGAACGATGGCTGGGCAATTTACTTGCACGGCAGTTTGAGGGGCGCCATTCAAAAGGAGTGGCCAAGACTGTAACTAAACAGCGTGTTGAGAGCCACTTTGACTTGGAGCTTCGGGCAGCAGTTATGCATGACGTGCTTGATGCCATGCCAGGTGATCATTTTTTATTTAACAACATTATTCTTTCTGATTTTGAGTTTCTTTTAACCAAGTGATTTCTGCTATTTCTTTTCCCTAAGGGATATACTAAAGTTAAGGTGTTTTCCTCCTTGATGGCAGAGGGTATAAAGCAAAATAAGGCAAGGACTATATTGCAACATTTGAGTGAGGCTTGGCGATGCTGGAAAGCAAATATTCCTTGGAAGGTAAATGACTCTTTGATGATTCTATTTTGTAGACTATTAATATTTCAGTTTCAGCTTAATTTTGGAGAAATAATCAATTGAGATGTTGAAAAAAAGTGATTTTTCTTTTGAAAATAAATTAATCCAAACAAGCACTAAATTGTATTGCTGGTGAGTTAGTGAAACTAAACATGTGGTTGGTTTGTAATCTCAAGATGTCTTGTTTGCTTGTCTATAAGCTGTTCTAGGTCCTGAGCATAGTGAGACACAATAAGCAATGGAAACTTGGTTCCAAAAGTTTTCTGAAATCTGATTCAAATATTGTAGCAAAGAGAGGTCATACATTTTTTGTTCTTAAAAAATCATTTGACCTCATATGAATTTGGTTCCCTCTTTCACGGTCTTATTGTTGATATATTTTGTAATATGTAGGTTCCTGGCCTGCCTGTTCCCATTGAGAACATGATTCTTCGATATGTGAAATCAAAAGCAGACTGGTGGACAAATGTTGCTCATTATAATCGTGAGCGTATAAGAAGAGGTGCAACTGTGGATAAGACTGTTTGTCGTAAGAATCTTGGAAGATTGACACGACTCTGGCTGAAGGCAGAACAGGTGTGTTCAGTGTTCTCTATGATTGATATGATTTTTTTGCTGGCTCACTATTTTGAACGAATTGTTGTTTGAATTAGTTCTATAGACATTTTAATAATTGAAGTCACTTCCTTATCATTGATGCCTGTTTCAGGAACGTCAACACAATTATTTGAAAGATGGTCCGTATGTTACTCCTGAAGAAGCTGTTGCTATCTATACAACAACTGTACATTGGTTGGAATCTAGGAAGTTCTCCCCTATTCCCTTTCCACCTTTATCATATAAGCATGATACCAAGCTGCTTATCCTTGCACTTGAGAGGTTGAAAGAATCCTATAGTGTTGCAGTGAGATTAAATCAACTGCAAAGAGAAGAGTTGGGGCTGATTGAGCAAGCTTATGACAATCCACATGAGGCATTATCGCGAATCAAGCGGCACTTGCTCACCCAGCGTGCATTCAAAGAAGTATGCCAATATAATTAATTTAGTTATGTTTAGGATGTCCATTCCTAGCACAGTACGAGTATAATTTTGTTTTGTTTTATTTTGACAGGTTGGGATAGAGTTTATGGATTTATATAGCTACTTGATTCCAGTTTACGAGATAGAGCCTCTTGAGAAAATTACAGATGCATATCTTGATCAATACCTGTGGTATGAAGGTGACAAGCGTCATCTCTTTCCCAACTGGATCAAGCCAGCAGATTCAGAGCCTCCTCCCCTTTTAGTTTACAAATGGTGTCAAGGTATAAACAATTTGCAAAGTATATGGGACACCAGTGAGGGTCAGTGTGTTGTGATGCTGCAAACTAAGTTTGAGAAATTCTTTGAGAAGATTGATTTAACAATGCTTAACAGGTATGAGTTCATTTTGTAAATCACTCTGTGAATGCACTTGGTTATTTTCTCTGCTAAATTTATTATTGATGTTGCAGGCTTCTGCGACTGGTTCTAGACCATAATATTGCTGATTATGTCACTGCAAAGAACAATGTGGTGTTGTCATACAAGGATATGAGCCATACAAATTCATATGGTCTTATACGTGGCCTGCAGTTTGCTTCCTTTGTTGTTCAGTATTATGGGCTGGTATTAGATCTTTTACTTCTTGGACTGACTCGAGCCAGTGAGATTGCTGGTCCACCACAGATGCCAAACGAATTCATTACTTATTGGGATACAAAAGTTGAGACTAAGCATCCAATCAGGCTTTATTCTCGGTACATTGATCGGGTCCATATATTATTTCGTTTCACCCATGAGGAGGCTCGGGATCTCATTCAGCGGTATCTGACCGAGCACCCTGATCCTAACAATGAGAACATGGTGGGGTACAATAATAAGAAGTGTTGGCCAAGAGATGCTAGAATGAGGCTTATGAAACATGATGGTATTTGTTTCTTCCTTCTACCATGTGTGGATTATTTATGTTGACCTTTTGGTCTTAATATGTTTAACATTTTAATTGTTATAATTCAGTCAATCTTGGAAGGAGTGTCTTCTGGGATATGAAGAATCGCCTTCCTCGAAGCATCACAACATTGGAGTGGGAGAACAGTTTTGTTTCTGTTTACAGCAAGGATAATCCAAACTTGCTTTTTAGCATGTGAGTATTGATTAATTGTTATAGTGTTTTTTTTCCTTCCCCTTTTTTTGCCAATGGGAAATGGAAGTGATTATGCATATCAATCACTTTTCACTTTGCATTGAAGTCTTTCAGAATTTTAAACTGTCCTTGGATGTCTAACCTGATATGATTGTGATTGAAAATATGGTTTTAGATGATCTGTCTCTGTCAGTTGTGCTTCCCATTGGAAACTTTGTGTTTCTAATTGTTAATTTCCTTTGTGGGAGAACAGTTTTGTTTCTGTTTACAGCAAGGATAATCCAAACTTGCTTTTTAGCATGTGAGTATTGATTAATTGTTATAGTGTTTTTTTTCCTTCCCCTTTTTTTGCCAATGGGAAATGGAAGTGATTATGCATATCAATCACTTTTCACTTTGCATTGAAGTCTTTCAGAATTTTAAACTGTCCTTGGATGTCTAACCTGATATGATTGTGATTGAAAATATGGTTTTAGATGATCTGTCTCTGTCAGTTGTGCTTCCCATTGGAAACTTTGTGTTTCTAATTGTTAATTTCCTTTGTGGGAGAACAGTTTTGTTTCTGTTTACAGCAAGGATAATCCAAACTTGCTTTTTAGCATGTGAGTATTGATTAATTGTTATAGTGTTTTTTTTCCTTCCCCTTTTTTTGCCAATGGGAAATGGAAGTGATTATGCATATCAATCACTTTTCACTTTGCATTGAAGTCTTTCAGAATTTTAAACTGTCCTTGGATGTCTAACCTGATATGATTGTGATTGAAAATATGGTTTTAGATGATCTGTCTCTGTCAGTTGTGCTTCCCATTGGAAACTTTGTGTTTCTAATTGTTAATTTCCTTGGTACCAAATTGTCAGTGCTAGGTTGTTGATCTTTTGTTTTTTGGGGTTTTGAATTTTCCTTTAACCTATTTATATGATGAATGAAGCTATCTTTACTGACATCTGTGAATGACCTTTAGGTGTGGATTTGAAGTGAGGATACTTCCTAAAATTAGAATGACTCAAGAAGCATTCAGTAACACAAGAGATGGTGTCTGGAATCTCCAGAATGAACAGACGAAAGAAAGGACAGCTGTTGCTTTCTTACGAGTTGATGATGAACACATGAAAGTGTTCGAGAATCGTGTGAGGCAGATTCTTATGTCTTCCGGTTCTACTACATTCACAAAAATTGTCAATAAGTGGAACACAGCTTTAATAGGTAAGAGAAGTTGAATTGTAGGAGCTCTATTAAGAAATAAGAGGTTATCATTATTGTGTTTGGTTCTTATCAGGACTCATGACTTATTTCCGGGAGGCAACTGTGCATACTCAAGAGCTGTTGGATTTGCTAGTCAAATGTGAAAATAAAATTCAGACTCGTATTAAGATTGGACTCAACTCAAAGATGCCTAGCAGGTAAATAATCAGATTTTTTTATAATTTTATTCATAACTATTGGGTTTTAATGCTCAAATCTATTATACTGTTTCTTTTATCAGGTTTCCACCTGTCATTTTCTACACCCCTAAAGAAATTGGAGGGCTTGGAATGTTGTCCATGGGCCACATTTTGATTCCACAAAGTGATCTTCGATACAGCCAGCAGACAGATGTTGGAGTAACCCACTTCAGGAGTGGGATGAGTCATGAGGAGGACCAACTGATTCCCAACCTTTATCGTTATATACAGGTGAACCTCAATTCTTTCCCCCTTAAATGCAATAATCTGTGTGCATTTACCTTCACATATGATTTATTAAGAATCTTATATTTGAATATTTGTATGTACTTCATATTTTTTTGCTCTTTTGGTTTATGCAGCCTTGGGAGAGCGAATTCATTGATTCACAGCGTGTCTGGGCTGAATATGCTTTGAAGAGGCAGGAAGCACAGGCTCAAAACAGACGTTTGACCCTTGAAGATCTGGAAGTGAGTTTCTGATGCCTTCTTAACGATCCCAATGTTTGGTTTTGTCTGGATTATATAGTGGCAATGTTCCTGTGTTTTTCTTAGAACAGATCTACTCATTTACTTAATAAGTTATTGTTGACCTGTTCCGCAGGATTCATGGGATAGAGGTATACCACGTATAAACACTTTGTTTCAAAAGGATAGACACACTTTGGCTTATGATAAAGGATGGAGGGTGCGTACTGATTTCAAGCAGTATCAAGTTCTCAAACAAAATCCCTTCTGGTGGACACATCAGAGGCATGATGGGAAATTGTGGAACTTGAACAATTACCGTACTGATGTTATTCAAGCCCTTGGAGGAGTTGAAGGAATTCTTGAACATACTTTATTCAAAGGAACATAGTAAGTCTTACTTTCTTTGAGATTGTTTTGCTTTTTGAATTTGGGGTATTCTTATTTAGTATTTAACTATTTCTATTATGTGTCTACTATGGAAAAAGCTGTGATTGATTTACTGTTATTTTTCACTGTTAGTTTTCCAACTTGGGAGGGTCTTTTCTGGGAAAAGGCATCTGGCTTTGAGGAATCTATGAAGTATAAGAAGCTCACCAATGCTCAGAGATCTGGTCTAAACCAGATACCCAACCGAAGATTTACACTATGGTGGTCCCCAACCATTAACCGAGCCAATGTTTATGTGGGTTTCCAAGTGCAGCTAGATCTGACTGGTATTTTCATGCATGGAAAAATACCAACTTTGAAGATATCCCTTATTCAGATATTCAGAGCTCACTTGTGGCAAAAGATCCATGAGAGTGTTGTTATGGATCTCTGTCAGGTTTTGGATCAAGAGTTGGATGCTTTGGAGATTGAAACTGTTCAGAAGGAAACAATCCATCCAAGGAAAAGCTACAAAATGAACAGTTCTTGTGCAGACATTCTTCTCTTTGCTGCCCATAGATGGCCAATGTCAAAGCCTAGTCTTGTAGCTGAATCTAAGGATGTTTTTGATCAGAAGGCAAGCAATAAGTACTGGATTGATGTTCAGCTACGATGGGGTGATTATGACTCTCATGATATTGAGCGTTATACTCGGGCCAAATTTATGGACTACACAACAGATAACATGTCTATATACCCATCTCCTACTGGTATATCTCTATCATTTTACAATTCTCCATGATATGGAATTTATATGTAGAGTTGACTACAGCATGGCTTTCCATGCAGGGGTGATGATTGGTCTTGATTTGGCATATAATTTGCATTCTGCGTTTGGGAACTGGTTCCCAGGGTCAAAACCACTACTTCAGCAGGCCATGAATAAGATCATGAAGGTAAGTCTGTTACACAATTATAAATCACTTGGATACAATTACCTTTTTTTTTTTGGGGGGGGGGATAAAAATGTGATTATGATCTGTTCTAATCTATATTAACACTATCTTCACTAAGCTATGGTGACCGTAGTGTTGAATCTAAGTGTGTTTTTTTATCTGTTTTACTAATAATGTTGTTCATATGCAGTCAAATCCTGCACTGTATGTGTTGAGGGAACGGATAAGGAAAGGTTTGCAGTTGTACTCTTCTGAGCCCACTGAACCATATTTGTCTTCCCAAAACTATGGAGAGATATTCAGCAACCAAATAATATGGTTTGTTGATGACACTAATGTGTATCGTGTTACAATTCATAAGACTTTCGAAGGAAATCTTACAACGAAGCCCATCAATGGTGCTATATTTATTTTCAATCCAAGGACTGGGCAGTTGTTTCTCAAGGTTTGTTTACATTCTCTTGTTTTTGCTGAGGTGTTTGTAACATAGTTGTCTAGTTATTGATCTTTCATATTGTGCCTTGTAGGTTATTCATACCAGTGTGTGGGCTGGTCAGAAGCGTCTTGGGCAGTTGGCGAAGTGGAAAACAGCAGAAGAAGTTGCTGCTCTTGTAAGGTCTTTGCCTGTTGAAGAACAGCCAAAGCAAATTATTGTCACTCGTAAAGGAATGTTGGATCCATTGGAGGTTCACCTGCTGGATTTCCCCAACATTGTTATTAAAGGAAGTGAACTGCAACTTCCTTTCCAGGCATGTTTGAAAATTGAGAAATTTGGGGATCTTATATTGAAGGCCACAGAACCGCAAATGGTTTTGTTCAATATCTATGATGACTGGCTGAAGAGTATTTCTTCATACACTGCATTCTCCAGGCTGATTCTGATTCTGCGTGCACTCCATGTGAATAATGAAAAGGCAAAAATGTTGCTGAAGCCTGATAAAACTATCATCACTGAACCTCATCACATCTGGCCTTCTCTAAGTGATGATCAATGGATGAAGGTAGTTTTAATTTTCATTTGCAATTTTCTGATGTTTTATACTGTAGTAACTTCAATTTTTATACTCTTAGAAATAGTTGCTACATAACTTTCATTTATTTGCTGCTGGTGAAGTTATATGTAGTTCTGATTCTGCAGCTTTCTATTTCCTTTTAGTATTTATGGCTTAAAACATGATGCATTCACAGGTGGAGGTTGCATTAAGAGATCTTATACTATCAGATTATGCAAAGAAAAACAATGTGAATACTTCAGCTTTGACTCAGTCTGAGATCCGTGATATTATACTTGGAGCTGAGATTACTCCACCTTCTCAACAGCGGCAACAGATTGCAGAGATTGAGAAACAGGTTAAATTATTTTTTGCTTCTTCTTCAGACATAATTCTTAGGACTATTTTCTCCCCTTTTTATTCTTTTTCATTGCATATACTTGATTTTTTCACTGTTTTGTTGTTGAATTACTTACCCGACTTTTGTATTTATTATTTTGCAGGCCCATGAAGCAAATCAGGTGACAGCTGTGACAACAAAGACTACAAATGTTCACGGTGAAGAACTTATAGTAACCACCACTAGTCCTTATGAGCAAGCTGCTTTTGGTTCTAAGACTGACTGGCGTGTCAGAGCAATATCAGCCACAAATTTATACCTTCGCGTGAACCATATATATGTGAACTCTGAGGATATAAAGGTTTGTGCCATTTTTCTTCATTTTTGCCCATTGTGTTACACTTACAACTCCTGTCAGATGCTAAATACCAGGTTTTGTGGTGCAGGAAACGGGATACACCTATATTATGCCAAAGAACATTTTGAAAAAGTTTATATGCATAGCAGATCTTCGAACGCAAATTTCTGGGTACATGTATGGCATAAGTCCTCCAGATAATCCTCAGGTTAAAGAAATTCGCTGCATTGTGATGCCACCCCAATGGGGGACACATCAACAAGTTCATCTGCCATCAGCTCTTCCAGAGCATGATTTCTTGAATGATTTGGAGCCTTTAGGATGGATGCATACTCAACCAAATGAACTTCCTCAGTTGTCGCCTCAGGTTTTGCTTACTTCAATTTGCAATTTTCTTATGTTTTTAATTTGATTACAAGAGTGAGGTTTTATTTATCCTTTTTGAAGATAGTAACAAATGTAAAAATGTAGATGATATAGTTTTTGAAACAATTACTCCTCCCCTACCTCTTGTCAAGGAAATATATTTATGATTCATGGTACATTGTCTCACGTGAGAAATGATCATTGCAGGATCTCACTTCACATGCCAAGATCCTAGAGAACAATAAGCAATGGGATGGGGAGAAGTGTATTATCTTGACTTGCAGCTTTACTCCTGGTTCTTGTTCTTTAACTGCATATAAGCTCACTCCATCTGGTTATGAATGGGGGCGTGTTAATAAGGATACGGGAAGCAATCCACATGGTTACCTTCCCACCCATTATGAGAAGGTTCAGATGCTCCTTAGTGATCGCTTCCTTGGTTTCTACATGGTAACTTTCCTGCCTGCTCAAAGTTGTCTAGGCGTATTATATAATTAATTATAATTATTATATTTTTTGTTAAAATCATGGTTGTTATTATTATTATTGAACGTGGTTCACTGATTGTGTTTTTTTTTTGCTACAATTTTGTAGGTTCCTGATAATGGTCCATGGAATTACAACTTCATGGGGGTGAGACACGCATCAGGGATGAAATATGGAGTGAAGCTTGGGACTCCTAGGGAATATTACCACGAGGACCATAGACCAACCCATTTCTTAGAGTTCAGCAATATGGAGGAAGTGGAGATAACTGCTGAGGGAGATCGAGAGGATACATTCTCTTGAGATAAAAATATTTTTGTTTGAGATATGCAAGTGGCAGGTCTTTTAATTTTTTAAACTTGTCAGAGTATGTTGTATTATCTACTGTTTTTTCATCCTAGGGATTTTGCAACAACGGTATCATAGCTTTGTATATAATTACGAATCAACAATTCTACTTCTACAAATATCTGCTTCTGCATTTACTATATATCCAATTTTAGCAAATTATGAAAGGACGTAACTGAATAACTGTACGTGGTCTAATGTATAATATATATTTGACGTAAAGGTCATGCCTGTATTATTTTTAAATCTTGTAACTACTAAACCAAAATTCCTGGTGTAAAATTAAACTTTATTCGGCCTACAAAATGCTGTCATGACTCAACTAAGAATTTGGGTCATGCATTTCTCAGTCCGATTAGTTGAGTCGAATCATATAATACAACAATGATTAGGCTGTTGTTACGCACACCATGCAAATTATTGGTACGTCAAGCATAATTTGCATGATTTTTATTGTCTTTTGGTAAAATATTTTAATTCATTGAACTAATAAATCAGTTATTTTATAAAATAATTAATGTTGTTATATGTATACTAAAATTTCTAATTTATATTTAACGTGTATGTAAATTTATATAATAAATTGTGATAATTAATTTTAATCTAATAATTAATTTATTTACATATATAATTTTTAAATAAAAATCATAAGTTTCATAAAAATTTATATATGTAAACATATTAATTATTATATCAATTAATTCTTATAAAATTTATTATCAAATTTACATGCGTATTAAATATATGTTAGAAATGTTAGTATTATAATATAATTGACTAATTAGTTAAGTTGGTTAGAACATTGTGTTAATAATGCAAAAATCACATGTTCGATACTTGTTTGGACCATTAATTTTATTTGAAATTTCTAAAAAATTAGGAGTGATAATATCGGCCCATTTCAATCTCATAAATAACAATGATTCAGCAAAATATTATATAAAATTTTCAGGTAAATTAAAAATAATTTTGTAGAATTTATTAAGTAACAAAAATATTAGAGTATTTGGTGTGCAATTATACAAAATACTTGAAAAAAAGCCTTTTATAACCCATATTGGTTCAAGCTAGTTCCAACATAATTGTCTTCCATCAATATATGATCTCTATGATCACTTAAGTAAACTATCAATTTTTTTTTTATCTTTATCTCTTTTGTCTCTTTATATAATTTAAATTATTTGTTATAAATATAAAATATAATTTAACCCATAAACTAAAATACTATGTTGAATTTCATAACAATTATTTGTAGTTATAAATTATTCACTTCGTTGATTTTTTTTATTTTTTTAATAGTATCAATACATGTTAAACTTAAAACAATAAATATTTTAAATCTTAAACACATTAAATCTTTATTCATGTTAACATTTTTTATAAAGTCAATTATTTTTATGAACTTTGACAAAAAAAAGTGAGAAATTCTTAGTCAAAATTCCAACAGCTTATGAATAAATGTAGAAGGCAATCCCTTTACTTTTGTCGCATTCAAATTTGATAAAAATTCTATTTTAGGAAACACTTTTTTGCTCAGTTTTTTTATAAAGATAGCCATAGAGTTAGAGGAGTGCATCACTCAAAATATTGTTGCCGACAATAAAGCCACTACTAATCTCACTTCCATCATCAACGAGGTAACCATAACATAATATGATGCTATATATAATCAAATTAATAAGATTTATGACATCATCGAAAATTTAGTATCTCAATATAAAGTATTGACTTGGCCGTAACTTTGCTTAAATGGTATCAATTTCAACTTTTAAGTTTGGACACTATTTAGGACCCTACAGCCTGGACAACGGCTCTGCAAGCGTCCACGTTTAATAAATTATAGCCCACGAAAAGGAAGTGTTTCCAAACATTTAAAAAAGAAATCACAAATTTTGAAAACTTCACAATCTATATTTAACAATAAATTCCTAGTTACAGACTTTCAGCAATTCTGCATGATTCATAGCCACATTCATAGTGTGCAAGTAGAAACAAGCATGCAGTCACCTCTATAATAAATAGGCGCCCAGTCTTTCTCTGCACAAGTAACAAAAATAGTAAATACAAAAAAAGCAATCCTGCAGATTCACAATCAATCCGTATTTAACATATCAAATCCAATAATCCATAGTTCCATTTCTTTTGCATAGTTTATGGCTCAGTATTCTCTTCCAACTCATGTTTTGATTCCTTCTCTTCTGAGATGAAATCTGAACTGCCTTCAGCAGCAACGGTCCCATCATCAGTATGTCCTACAGCTGGAGGGTTCTGAAAGAGTTCATTATTTTCCAACTGAGCCAACTTATCTTTGGATTCTCCCTTTAGTAGCTCTACTACCTCGAGTATGGTGGGTCTCTTCTCTGCCTGACTCTGAGCACATAAAAGAGCAATTAAAACCACTCTTTTAAGCTCTTCCTCCGCATAGTTACCCTCAAGTTTTGGATCTGCCAGTTCACTGAATTTCTTCTCACAAGCCAATGGCAGCGCCCAATCATTTATTGATCGCTTCACTGCAGAACTAAGTTTCTCAAGTGGTTTTTTGCCACTAGCAAGTTCTAGAAGGAGAATTCCAAAACTGTAGACATCACAACTCTCATTTGCTTTACCTAACATAGCATATTCTGGTGCAAGGTAGCCTAGGGTGCCCTTAACTCTTGTAGTCACATGTGTTGCCCCATCAGGGATCAACTTGGCAAAACCAAAATCAGCAACCCGTGCCTGAAAATCCGAATCCAACAACACGTTGCTTGCCTTGATATCTCTGTGGATGATGTGTGGCGTTGACTGGTGGTGAAGATATCTGAAAGTAATTAAATTTTAGTATTAATGTAATGATAGAGGCAGAAGAGTATAAGGAAAAGACATGTTAGCACTCACGCAATTCCCTCAGCAGACCCAATTGCGATATTCATCCGCCGGTTCCAATCAAGAAGGGATTCTGCTGAGTGCTGTCCATGAAGATGAGAGAGCAGGCTCAAATTTGGCATATAATCGTACACAATTAACCGTTCCTGACCTTCAGCACAATAGCCACGTAGACTGAGAAGATTCTTGTGTCGTACTCTAGCCAACATCTCAACTTCAACAGCAAATTCCATGTCTGCTTTGTTGCTCCAAACTTTCAATCTTTTCACTGCAATCTGCACATGTACACAGATCAACATACATAGAATTGCAGCAGCCATCACGAAAAGATCTTGGAAAAAGGAAAAAGGTTACTGTGCCAGCCATCGGCAAATTTTACAAAAAGGTTCATTTCACAGGTACCAGCTAAAATGTTTTTATCAGAGGTTTTTGAAGCATTGGACACTGAAATTTTTGACCGTTTGTTTTATAAATTGCATTATAAGGTTAAATAAAAAAACTTACAAGTCAAGAATCATCCATTAGCAATAACCATCCTTGCTCAGCAGTAAAATTAAGGGAAAACAATACCAAGAAGGCAGCTAAGAAATAAAGTTGTTTTACGTTCAGTCACTAATCATCAGTCTTTTGTACTTACATTGAAGGATTGCTGCAATAGAAAAAAAAGAAACAAAGCCAGAGGAGATACCGGATGTAAGTTATTTTTCCTCTCTATCCCTAATTTGATCGAGAAAAAAAAATCCTCCACACAAATCCTTCATAACCTGATCCTTATCAGTGTTACATGATAAAACCATCATAACTAGAGTCATTCAAGATTCCATAAGATTTTATTTTTCTGAGATGTTTCAATCTGTCAAAGCAAGTAGATCTCAATATGACACTAAGATATCAACTAGCCATAACATTTGAATTAACTGTATTAACCATTACAAAGAACACAGCAATTGTAATCAAAACTAGAATGGTCAAGAATAACCATAAACTAAAGCTGATTTGGTAAGATGAACAAAGAATAAAAAAGCAAAGTATGGTCCTACTTGCGATCCATCCCAGAGCTGGCCCCAGTACACACTGCCGAATCCCCCTTCGCCAAGTTTGTTATCATAGTTGAAATTATTAGTAGCGGAGTGTAATTCCTTCAAAGAAAACACCCGCCATGGAGGTTGTTTCTTCCCTCGTCCTTTGCTGCATTGAAAGAGACTAATATCAACTATTCCATTCAAAAAAGCATAGCCGACACAACAGTTTGAATCTAAAACTGTACTTTAAAAACTCTTCAGGTATGGAATCAATGAAACAGAGTACTTTGGTAAACCCAGAACGATTAACCTTGCATGTAATGTTAATTAAAGTCATAAGAAAAAAACTCAATCTGACAATTTTTCCTCTTTATTTTCCCTGTGGCTTCACCTACCAAACTAACCTTTAGAACTCTTATTGCACAGAGAAGCTTGACTCATACCTAGAATCTAAGCTAAACCAGAATCTAAACCCCTCTCTATAATTAATTCCCTCAAAAAATAAAATAAAAAAGTACAAAATCTGAAAGTGATATGAGTGAGGCAAATATGTCACATCTGATCCAAACAATAATATTGATAAAATTATATAAAGTAGAGACCAATGAAGCATTGTCATACCGATCCGAACCATTTCCGCAACAAAAAATTGGGCAAAAAGCCATAACCGTCCCACCCCCACTGTCTCTGCAACTGAGCCTTCTCAATCGACGAGAGAAAAATGAACAAAATCGAAACTTGAAGTTGACCCACCAAACGAAATCAAGCGCTCCACTCAGAAAGCCGTTACTTTGTAATATTCTGTTACTAGCGACAAAGAGAAACTGAAGACAAGCTTGGCTTTTCTGCAAACGTTGCGTTATGTAACGTGAAACCGAAAGCCCAAATCAAAAGAAAAAGAAAAGGAAAAGTGGGAATAATCGGTTATTATTGTTTGATCGAGTAGAATAGATGAGATGCGAATGATGGTGCTGGTGTGTAAGCCAAGTCTTCTGTCTTCTTCCAGCTGGTTGCACATTTCAAAACAGAAGAAACACACCTGTGGGCTCCATTTTTCTTTTATTTATAATAAATCTTTTGTGAAATATATTGATATCTAAATAATATGATAAGCATTCGCATTATAAAAATAAAAATTGTATGTGTAACTGCATTTATACTTAGAGAAATAGTGTTTTTACTAAAATTTCTCATATATTTTATATTTAAATTTAATTTAAAATTTTAATTTTAATATATATTTTTCGCTCCGTATAACGTACGGTTCATTGACACTAGTTATTATTATATGGAAATTTGTTTAAGGGTAATTCCCTTAACTCTGTACGGTGTTATTTGATATTATTATTATTATTATATCAAAAGAAGTAGTAGAAGTTCCTTCCAGAGGCTGTAAGACAAGAATAATGGATTTAGTAATATGAAGTGTGCCATGGGGTAGGATCAATGAGAAAGTCATGATCAAATAACATTATAAAATAATAATAGTGTAAATGTTCCTTAAATAGGATATCTAAGACACGATTAATGGATTTAGTAATTATATGAAGTATGGCTCGTGGCTTAGGATTAGAGCGAATGAAAGACATTATCAGACATGATAAAATCAACCAATAATGTCTTTTGAAAGTCGGGGTATTGAATGCATTGCAAAACTATTCCTTCAAAACCCAGCGGTTCGAATTCCTACCGTTAAAATAATGTACTAGTATCAAATACTCACTTATAATTTAGTTATGATGATACACACGGTAGTACTTCAAGTTCAAGCAAGTCAAATAAGTTTTTTTTTTCTCTGAATAGTCAATAAGGGTGAGTACATACTGCAGAAATTATTAATGTTACTAAATTTTTTATGACTGAATCTTGAATGGGATTTGTTGAAAGAATAATATAACCTTTTGTAAATTGAATTCAAGCAATCAGCATCTTTATGATTGATTACTTTTAACTTCGTAAGAATTATAGGTGAAAGTTTGTACTTTATTGTAAAACTGTTGGAGAAACATGGACATCCATTATTATTTATTAGGCAAAATTCCTAAACGTGTGTGTTAAAAGATAGGGAATCTTAATAATAATATATTAAATTATCGTATTAGTAAGTGAAGTTTACAATACACATTAGATTTTAACACACAAATTTATTTAAATTGTATTTTTTTAACATATTTAAATAAATAAAATTATTTTTTTATTAAAATATTTAATAATATATTAAATACACTAATTATTTAGAAAGAAGATTAATTAAATCTTTAGTTGAATATATGTTGTCTTACAAAATATTTAACCTACAAAAATTTATTATGATTTATTCTTTCTTTAAATGATAATAATCATGTAATATACCTATATAAATTGTATAAATTAAAATAAAGGTAACTATGATAAATACTATACATTTCAACATGAAAAAAAATAGTATATAATCATTTAAATTTGAGTATTTTTTTTTTTTTGGATGTTATATTAACATGTACTTGATTTTTGTCTTTTATAATAAACTATGTTTAATGTATTTATTGTAAAAAAGTAATGTGTATATTAAATTTATTGAAATTGTATTTTTTTTTAAATGATACAGTTGTTGATCATTTTAAAATCATGTTTTGAATAATTTTGAAAATAATAATTTTAAATGGCTAACTTCATTGCAGAATAAATTTAAACACTATTATTATTATTATTGTTATTAGTATGAAAAAGATTATTATCATTGTTATTATTTGTAAAATTTGTATAATAATATTGAGATTAACGTTAATACTTGACTGCTACAAATTTATTTTTTTTTAACACAAACTTTGAAATTTTATTTAATACTTAACTGTTACAAATTTATTGTTTAACTATTATCAATAACAAAATTATCAAATAAATAATTATATATCTGGTTTTTAAATGTGAGAGGGTTTATTGACCTGCTTTTTTGAGAAAATAAAATAAAGATCATCTATGCAGTATACGAAATGAAACAACCGAGTACTAAATAATTATTGGTAAAAACACACTAATAATATTTTAAAATTATAAAAGTAAAAATAAACATTTAAAATATGAAAATTAAATTGGTTTGAATAAAATAATATTTAATTATAAGATAATTATAACTCCTGTTATTAGAACTAAAATGCAAGAGGTTTTTTCTTTGCCTGCCTCGTTGTTGGTCTATACTCTCTTTTCAAAGTCATTTTTTTGCTTCCCTTTCTTCTTCTTTTTTTGAAGCTCTTAACTAAAAATAAATCACCTACCTCATTGTTTTCCTTTTGTTTGTGTTTAAATAAAAAATCATGGTAACACCTAAAAAAAACACATTTATTTAAGAGATAATGATGATTCCTCAATTTCAAAGATAAATATTATTATTAAATTTAGAGATAAGGATGGTTATACTCATATTTATTTACCGATTACGGGTTTTTTTTCTAAATTTAAATATGTACATGAATACAATTAAAAAATATGTAAAATAAATAAGATGCAGATTCATCTAAAGAAAAATCACCAAGATGTGAATTAAAAAAAAAAAAACCCAAGATGGGAGGTAAAAGAAGCAAAAAAAAAAAAAAATAGAGAGAGAATGATGAGTGGGAGAAAGTGAGTGGTGGAATAGTTTTGCCTAAATATATAATTGTTGGAGAGAGAAGTGAGTGGGAGAAAAAAATGAATGTGAAAATGAAAAGTGAGAGTGATTACTAATGAGAAGTTAATTATGGGATTATTAAAAAATTAATAAAAAAGACAAAAAAAAGTTATATAACCTTTAGTTGTGTATATTCATTATAAAATTTTGAATTAATTAAAATACTATAAAATTAATAGAGGTAAATTATATTATAACGTTATCAACCACTCGATAACAATTGCAAACCGACCTTTTGTTTTCCAATCAACCAATATCAGTAAATTAACTAATACGTATATATAATGCCAAACAACTTTTTTTTTATAATTAGTAAGTCAATTAATATGTGTAGGCAATAGTTATTATTAAATTGATTTATAGATAATCTAATTCAGTTCTTTTAGTTTGGAACTAAGTATTTTATTTCTAAAACGTTTTTAAAACTGGTTTATATTAAATTGATTTAAATTAAATTAATATTCATTTATGAAAGTAATTAAATTAAAAACATAAGTTATGGTACTCTACTCTCATGTTTTTCATTTTGGTCCTCAGTGTACTAATAAGCAAAAAGAAAAGAGAAGAATATAAAGGACTATAATAAATGGGTGAATTATTCAAATTATTTAACTTATTTTAACAAAATTGTACGTTATAATCATCTATAGAAAATATTTTAAAGTGGTACATAAATTATTAATAAATAGTATCAAATTTAATATATGAATATTTTATAATAAAGGAATTCTACTCTACATTTTAAAAAATAATCATAAGTTAATCATAATAAAGAAAAAGAAAATAATTATTTTAAAATTTTAAAATTTAATTTTTAAATTAGCACTACATTTTCTCTTATTTTATTAGTTTTTTGTATTTCTAAATAAATTCGTGTATATTATTTTAAAAATAATATTTTCAAATTTTAAATTAAACTACATTAACTATTATTTATTATTTTTCTCTATTTCTTAAGAAGTATACAAAAGATAATATTATATTAGCAAACCATTATTTTAAAAAAATTAATAAACCATATTATTATTATTATTTAAATTTTAAAGTTGTTGTTGTTATTATTGTTATATATTGTTATTAAAGTCTGAATTAATAAAATAAAAAATTATATATTAATGTTACTTCACATTGAATTATATATCATATGAGGTTAAAGTTTTAATTTGGCATCTCAAAAATATTAAAATTAAGTAAAATCAATAATTATTGTAAAGTTAAAGTTTTAATCCGATAGCAAAAAAGTTCAAGTTACATTATTATTATTATTAAAGTTTGAATTTATAAAAAATAAAAATTAGATGATAATTAAAACTATATATTAATGTTAGATCACATGAAATTATATATCAACGATTATTATCAGGTTAAAATTTTGATATGATGGTTAAAAAATATTAAACGAAATATATAATTAAATCAAATTAACGGTTATTATAAAATTAAAGTTTTAATTTAATGGCTAAAAAAATTAAAGTGAAGTTTTTATATATATATACATATATATATATATATATATATATATATATATATATAATCCAAAATAATCTCAAGGCATTAAATTTTATATAAATTTGTTTTTTTTTCATGAATATATTCTTTTAAACGTAATTTGATTCGACTCATGTTTGAACAATGAATGTAAAAACCATACATTATATTGTGAAAGATTATTCCTTTTTACTATATCTAATATCATTGCTAGAAACTTGGGCCATTGAAGACAAGGAAGCTAACTTTTTTTTTCATGAGACAAGGGGGCTAACTAGTAGTTGCTTGTATTTTATTTATTTATTTACATCAAAATCAGAAATAAATTTGTAAACTTTGAATCGTACATACCTCTGCCAATGTCTAACACTCATTAATTTATATGGTCCTTTTTACTTAATATGTTTTTTAATAGGAGTATTCGCGGACCAGTTTGGATTAGTTTTGGTCAAACTTAGGACTTAATCCAATCAAATTTGATTAGTTTGATTCGGGTCAACAAGTTACCCATTTAAATTTGATATTTTTTTCTTAGAATAATTATTTAATTTATATCATGATTCATCCAAATATCCAATACAATTAAGATAATATTGTCAAATGTTAATAAAATTGATTCATTTAATATCATCAACATAATATTCTAAAATAGACTAATACAAATTAAAATAAAATATTTTTCAACGAGATTTATTCTAATAGTTTGAATCATAATTATTTCCTACAAATCAATTTCTTGTAATAAGCTTTGCTACAACCAAATTTGTTGTAACTAGATTTGTTGAAATAAATGAATAAAATATAATTTATTAATATTATAAACATGTCAGAAAAAATAAATATGAAAAAAGGTGAAACAAATAATTATGTACAATTCCTTACGAAGTTCAACATTAGTAATCAACACGTGCAGTCCTACCACTTGGAGTCTCAATATTAACATTATTTAAAGCCAAAACAAAGAACTCTAAAAATTTTGATGAGTTCGGTTCGATTGTGATCAAATCTTTAAATATAGATTCGTGATTTAATTTGAACATGAACGATTTTGATCGATTTAATTCGATTTTGATCCAAATACATAAATGACCAAACTCGAACTATTCGGATTGATTTGGATCAACTTAGGTTTAAGGATGATTCATACTCATTTACAACCCTATTTTTCAACATGCAGAAAATAACTAAAAAATTATATAGACATCAAATATAGTTCTTCCCATTTATTTGTTAACTTCCTTATTCATGTCTATTATTAACATAAGACTTCTTTATTCCTATTTGTTTTCCCAATTAACAATTGTTTTCAATTCAATTTTATCGTTAACTTATAGTTAATAAAAAATTATTCAACAACCAATCATTCATTACCTTGTAAACGATAAAATTTTCCTAAAATATTCTCATAAGATAACCTTGTCACCAATATTTTCATATTGATATATTTATTTAGATATTAATTTCCATTAGTTGGAGTGTTGGACAATACTTGTCTTGTTGACCGTGCTTTTCCACTGTTGACAGGTAAAGTCAAGTGATAAATAATTGTCTTTGTTCTGCACTTTCGTTTAGATGCGTAAGCACAGACAAATTTTTTTTGGCAGCTATAATTTGTCACACTGATTGTTAGAGAATAAAAAGATTAACATATACTTAGGCCTACAAGATAGGAAGTTGTAGAACACTTCTTAACTTTAAAAAGGAAATTAGCCAGTCCTCTCTCCTTAAGTCCTCTATATGATTATTATATGATTTGATTATACAATTTTGATAATTTTGATCTGGCATGCATGTAATTATATTTTTTAATTTATAATTTTTTAATAATATATCATATATAGAGATTGAGCGAACCACAAAATGTTAGATTTTAATCCTTGTTATAATAATTTTTCTTTACGCATAAGTAAAAAATTCACATGTATATATTATAGAATAATTCATAAAAATTTCTAAGATCTATAACATGTTAGATTTTCAAGGATTTTTTTTTTCCATAAACACATGAATCCATGATTAGTTTATCGTTTAAGCGTTCTTCGCAACAAATATTATTGAATCTTTGTAGCAACCAATTGCGAATATGAAAAATGATCTTATATTATTATACAAAATCACTGGAATCGATCTAGTAGTTGAAAGTTTAGATAATATACATGAATTTCTAGATTTTAATTTTAGTGTCAGCATTGTAATATATATATATATATATATATATATATATATATATATATATATATATATATATATATATATATATATATATATATATATACATGGTTGCTTTGCTACAACAAAAATATTATAATATTTAGAAATTTTGTTTGGTTACATGAGATTGGATAAATAATTTGACCTTATTTGTGGGTTTTGTTCAGTGTCAGGTGAAGGTAGCTTTGTTTTAAGGGATTGTAGGTTATATCTATAATATGATTTTCCTAATTAGGTAGGCCTATGATGATTCAATGATTGTTGTGAGGGATGCGAGTTGTCCTCTAAGACATGCTGAAATGAGATGTCCTACAATTTTTTTTAAACCAGTTGCCTTGACCGGTTTAGTGTTTACGCAACAGAGTAGGAAGGAGAGTAAGAGCTAAGGATTATTCTCATGACTTATTTATACCGTTTAGAATTATTAATACTAAAAAGTACAAATCAAAAACAACTATTTCATCGATCAAACCCTTCAATTCAAAATGATCTTCGGGAAAAAGAAAATCATTTTTATAAACTATTATGCCATGCAACTATGCAAGTATATATGTATCAAAATACTTTCACTTTAATATGAAAGCCTATATAGACAACAACACTCTTAAGTCTTAATACACGTACGGTGCAAACTGGTGCAGTAGTCTTAATTATTTTTTCCTATATCTAGAGCTGATTCTTTAAGCCCCTATTTAAGGAGATAACTGAGGCAAACTACTGAAATTGGGAGTACTATATTATCATTTTTTAAGGTTGCATACAAAAAATAATTTGTATAATAACCAATACCTGGAGGCCGAGTTATCCCCTACAAGAAAATAAAAAATATTAGAAAATTTAGTTCAATTAATTGAATTATATAAATATTATAAATCTTTTAATATCATGTTTAATTCGTATGAATAAAAAAATAACATATAAATACATTTGTATTGGGTGCAATGAGGGGATTAAATTTAGTCGAGCATGACTTCGTACCAGCAGTTTCGTATTCGCAACGCAATTTGAAATTCAAACCACTACAGACATCTCTTTATAGACATATAGACCTTTAAATGGTATTTATATTTTTAACATATAATTATAATTATACATAAATGTTATCCATATATGTACCGCAAAAAAAAATCCAAGAAACTTAATTAGCCTCCCCCTAAAAAAATAAAAAACGATGAAAGAAAGTGCAATGTTTGGGATTTTGGCATGCTGAAAGAAAATAATTAGCCTTGCTCTCTCTTTTTTTCCCACGTGGAAAATAATATATTAAATGGAAGTAAGATCTAATAGAAAAATGATTCTTTGAAAACATCTTGATCTCTACACATGAGAGATACAAGAAGAAAGGAGATAAATATAATTGATAATTATTAGTAATGTAATATGGCAGACAAAATGATAACAAAAAAAAAAAACGATGAAAGAAAGTGCAATGTTTTGGGATTTTGGCATACTGAATGATAATAATTAGCACTTGCTCTAATAAAAAAATGATTCTTGAAAACCTCTTGATCTACACATTGAGAGGTACAAAAAGAAAGGAGTAAGAAGTGAATTATTGTTGTAAAATTCTAATTCTAATCTATGAACAAGAAAAATTATACCTTAATAATTGCAATAATTTACTTTAGCATTCATTTCATTACACTGGACCAGAAAGCAAGTGTATATAAACGTGACATTTGCACGGTTTCTCTCATCTCAACATTATTTTCTGTATATCCAAACGCCGACGCCATCAACTTCCTGATGTGCACCCACAACATGTGTACCAAAAATTATTTATATATATTATTCAAAAATCGAAAGAGATAATAGTAGCAGACAGGTAAGCAAAGAAACACTGAAAACTATTTACTCTTTATGAGACATTAGATGTACTAAAAAAAACTTTTTTTCCTTCCTAGGTGCTGACAAGGGCATCCTGAGATTCTTTTGCTATTGATATGAATATTTACAACTGACAACAAAATTATAGAAAAACAGTACAAAAGTAGTTAGTCCCAGTGACCATGAAGTAAGTGCTTCCACAGCATCTGATGTGACGGGCATTAACTTTTGGGTAGCCGAAAGATGTTGCACTGTCCTAACCGACCCTGGATTCGAAGTGTCACACAAACTGATACCTAAATCAAATGTGGAATCCATGCTATCCCCTAAACCACTACTTGCATCATAGCAAAGCCCTGAATTATTATTCAACCTTAGCTTCCTTTTCATCCTCCATACCATTTCTCTGTCAAATGGGACCGACCCAATAAGCCCATTATCATTCAGCCTCAATTCACTAAGGCTTCTCAAATCTCGAAAACTCTTCGGAATTGACCCATTGAAGTGGTTGCCATCCAGATGAAGCACCCGAAGGTTTCGCAACTTGCCTAGTGATTCTGGGACCGGCCCATGCCAATTCATATTAGACAAAACAAGGATCATTAGGGCCTTCATACCATCGAACCCATCATCGGGTATGCTCGTCGAGCCCATTGGGTTTCCTTTGAGGATCAAGGCCTGAAGAGAACTCAGGCTCTTGAGTGATCCCGGAAATGGGCCTTGGATACGATTGTAGCTTAAATCCAAAAGCATGAGATCCTTCAGGCCCATGGGCTTCTCCGGCAATGGGCCCACGAGCCGGTTGCGACTGAAATCCAATTTGATGAGAGAGTAGCAGTCCCAAAAGGTAGAAGGAATTGAGCCCATGAGAAGGTTCTGGCTAAGGTCCAATACGTTCAAAGAGGGGAAGGCAAAACCGGGTATGGAACCGGTTATTTTGTTGCCGCTTAAATCCAAAGACCTTAAACCAGTGATACGGCCCAAGGAGATGGGTATGGAGCCGTTGAGGTTGTTTTTGTGAAGATCAAGTACCCTCAAACGGGTGAGGTTGCCCAATTCAACAGGAATGGGCCCAACGTGGCCGTTTTCTCTGAGGACCAAGGTTTGCAAGGACGGGCCCAATAGGCCCAAGAAGGATGGGATGGGCTGAGGGTTGTAACTGAAACAACGGTAAAAGAACAAGGTCTTGAGGTGAGGGAGGTTGGCGATGGAGGCTGAGATGAAGGAGCGGGTTGGGTCGCATGTCGGAAAAGCGGTATCATCGGAGAGTGCTCCGAATGAGAGGGAAACGACGTGGAAAACGTCGTCCTTGTCGGGCATGCACTCGATGCCGTGCCAGCGGCCGCGGCACACGTCGGGGATGTCGGTGGCCCAAGCGTTTCCGGTGGCTCGCATGATGTCGTACACTGCTTCTTGCTCTCGCTTGTCGGTTCGGGAACCGTCTTGGTTCATGGAAAATCCCGTTTGTGGACCGTCAACTAGGGTGGACGGCACGCCGGAATCGGACATGATCACCGTGAACGCCGTTACTACTGCATGCGGCAAAATCAACGTACAACATAGTACTTGTAGGAGTAGATGAAGACACGGACTCATTTTGGAGTGTGTGGTCGTATGATATGGGTGGGAATTTGGTTTCTTTTTTATAGAGGATCGATATCCATTAATGAATGGGGGGATCAGTGAGAGAAGTTATGTTGTGTTTTTAACTATTTAAATGCGAAGTTGGTGATGTGCATGGAGTGGAGTAATGTGTGCTCACGAGAAAGGACGCTAGTGTTATAAATGTGAGAGGAGAGAATTTGCGCATTTATGTTCGTCACGAGATTTACACTCTGGACTAGTACTTTGTACTAGGGAAGGGACCCCTAACAGTTTGAGTTGGGTCCCCTTGAAGGTAAACTGCTTTTAACTTTGTCCATTCAGTTCAAGACGTATGTACATGTGGTTTATTTCATCTCCTCTTCATTTAAATTTTAGCCACTTAAAACATTATATACGTCAACCAGACTTTGTAGCGTATATATCTTAAGAAAAGAAACCATGAATGAATCAACATTCTCAAAGGTGTGTCACCTTTTCATGGGATTTTGATGGTTCATCTCAAGTCTAATTTACAATCAAACAAATTTGTCACATGACCAGAATGTGCAAGTAAATAAACATACAATAAAAAGTGACCAGTTTAATTACTTTGAAAAAGATACATTCTCTCAAGTCTCAACTCTCAATTATTAATGAAAAATTGATGATTGATATTATATGTGTATCCATATAATGAATAACATACTTGTTAAAATTAACATCTCATTTTCCCTATTAAGTTAAGTGAATGATTCGCTTTAACAGCAGCATGTTTTTTCTTTTTAGTACTGACTACCCACTGCTTTAAATACTTCATTAATTGTCAAGTATTTTTTGTTAGAACAAATCTCTTTTAACCTGTGATATTACAAACTACAAAAAAACACAGGTTATTAATAAAATGCGGAAATTATAGATCAAAACATACCTCCAGCCATTGCTATGAAGAGTTTCTTGTTTTGGTTCTTCCAAGCTCTCTCTCTTCCACTCTCTAGATGGTGTATAAGACTGAATTCGAAGGGATGAGCTCAGGGACCAAATTCATGTGCTTATATAGGCATTCTACCATCAAGAATGCATTTATCAGCCATTACCACTCATTATTGGCTGTTACAATTCTTTATTGGCCATTATCATCCATTAACAACCATTCAAAAATGGCTTTCAAAACTGATGAGCGTTACAAAATTTCAAAAATGTTATGACCATGAATTATTACATTCTCCCACTTGGTCCATACATTTTGACTTAATGCTCAATCTTCTTAAGAAATGAATATATGAATCATAGTGATAGTTCCTCTTATAACGAGTAATATCATCTATGTATTACAATATACTCAATTTCCCAAGCAGTATACTTAAAGTGGTAATAAAACTTCATGAATAAACCCAATGTTTATTCTTGGTCCAAAACATAATTTTTCTCAAATAAATCAATGTGCACCAAAATATGAGAAAATATCATAATATAAAAGTTTCAATTTTTACATATATGTATACAATCATAAATTGGAACCAAGTCCCATTCTTTCTACATGATCCTTAAATTTAAACGGTGGCATGCCTTTAGTTAAAGGATCAGCGATCATCAACTCAGTGCTTATATGCTCAATGACCACTTTCTTGTCTTTTACTCTTTCTCTAATGGCTAAGTACTTAATGTCGATGTGCTTACTTCGACTTCCACTTTTGTTATTCTTAGCCATAAAGACAGCAGCTGAGTTATCGCAAAAAATTCTTAAAGGCCTTGAAATAGTATCAATTATCTTCAGCCCAGAAATGAAACTTTTAAGCCATACACCATGTGATGTAGCCTCAAAACAAGAGACAAACTCAGCTTCCATGGTAGAAGTAGCAGTCAAAGACTGCTTAACACTCCTCCATGAAATAGCTCCACCAGCCATCATGAAAATGTACCCAGATGTTGATCTACGAGAGTCAACACAACCAGCAAAGTCTGAGTCTGAATAACCAATCGCATCTAGATTGTCTGTCTGTCTATACATAAGCATGTAATCTTTGGTCCCTTGAAGGTACCTCAACACTTTCTTAGCAGCTCTCCAGTGGTCAATACCTGGATTACTCTGATATCTTCCTAACATTCCAACTGCAAAAGCAATGTCAGGCCTTGTGCATACTTGAGCATACATGAGGCTTCCAACAACTGAAGCATAAGGAATGTTTTTCATTTGTTCCCTCTCAAAGTCATTCTTTGGACATTGGTTCAAATTAAACCTATCACCCTTCACAATGGGAGCAACACTTGGTGAACAATCTTTCATCCGAAATCTCTCTAGAATTTTGTTAATATAGGTTTCCTGTGATAGACCCAAAATACCTCGAGATCTATCTCTATGAATCTTAATGCCGATGACATAAGATGCATCACCCATATCCTTCATGTCAAAATTCTTAGAGAGAAATTGTTTCACCTCATGTAGCAAACCCCGATCATTGGCTGCAAGTAAAATATCATCTACATATAAAACAAGAAAGCATATTTTACTCCCACTAACCTTGTGGTATATGCATTGATCCATGGGGTTTTCATCAAAACCAAATGAAGAAATTATCCCATGAAACTTAAGGTACCACTGACGGGAAGCTTGTTTTAAACCATATATAGATTTATTAAGCTTGCAAACCAAATGCTCACCACTATTAGAGGAGAAACCTTCAGGTTGTTTCATATAAACCTCCTCCTCTAAATCACCATTAAGAAAAGCTGTTTTCACATCCATTTGTTGCAATTCAAGGTCAAAATGAGCAACTAATGCCAATATTATACGAAGTGAATCTTTCTTAGATACTGGAGAAAAAGTCTCTTTGTAATCTATTCCTTCCTTTTGAGTAAATCCCTTAGCAACAAGTCTTGCCTTGTATCTCTCAATGTTGCCTAATGAATCCTTTTTGGTCTTAAAGACCCATTTACATCCAATGGCCTTCGCCCCATTAGGCAACTCTACAAGGTTCCAAACTTTGTTACTCTGCATGGAACTCATCTCATCCTTCATGGCATCATACCATAAATTTGACTCTTTACAACTCATGGCTTGATCAAAAGTTTCAGGATCATTTTCAGCTCCAATATTATAGTCAGATTCTTGCAAATATACAATATAATCACTAGGAATAGCTGATTTTCTTACTCTAGTAGACCTCCTTAATGTTGCATCAACATTTTCTTGGGGATCATGTTGTTCAACTGGTTGTTCATCATTTTCATGAATTTGATGATCAACTTGATCTACTGGATTATCAACAACAGTTTGTGGAATGCCAATCATGTGTTGTTCATCATCCCTTTGAACTTGAGGGGTATGAATTACAACCAATCTTTCATTTGACGTGGAAGGTTGAGATTCTATATAATCAATTTCAGAACCTAAGTCCCTCAATTGATCACTCCCACTGATCAAATCATTTTCAATAAATTTGGCATTTCTTGATTCCACAATCCTAGTAATATGATGTGGACAATAAAACCTATAACCTTTAGACCTTTCGGTATATCCAATGAAATACCCACTAATGGTCCTCGGGTCAAGTTTCTTCTCTTGTGGGTTATATATTCTCACCTCAGACGGACAACCCCAAACGCGCATATGTTTCAAACTCGGTTTCCAACCTTTAAATAACTCAAAAGGTGTCTTTGGGACAGCCTTGGTTGGAACACGATTTAATATATACGCTGCCGTCTTTAGTGCTTCAGCCCACAAGGATTTAGGAAGATTGGAGTTGCTAAGCATACTCCGCACCATGTCCAATAATGTTCGGTTCCTTCTTTCTGCCACACCATTCTGATTCGGAGAACCAGGCATAGTGTATTGGGCAACAATCCCATGTTCTTGAAGGAACTTTGCAAAGGGACCAGCTGCTTGTCCATTCTCAGTATACCTGCCATAGTATTCTCCACCTCTATCTGATCTCACTATTTTTATTTGCTTGCCACATTGGTTCTCAACTTCAGCCTTAAAGACTTTGAAGGCATCCTTCGTATTTGTTATGAAGCAAATAAACATTCATATATCGTGAATAATCATCTATAAAGGTGATAAAATATTTCTGACCATGTGCATCCATATCTGGACAACAAATATCAGTATGAATTATTTCTAATATGCTTGAACTCCTATTAGCACCTTTCTTAGACATGTTGGTCTGCTTACCCTTAATGCAGTCCATACAAGTCTTAAAGTCAGCAAAATCTAGAGTATTGAGTACCCCATCTTTCACTAACCTTTTAATCCTCTCAATGGAGATATGTCCTAATCTCCGGTGCCATAACATAGAGGAATTCTCATTAATATTACACCTTTTAATACCAGTTTGAACATGCATAGAACTATAAGTGGCATTATTTTGTAAACCAAGAAGATAAAGACCATCAGACAATATACCATTCCCAACACATTCAGAATTATAAAATAACTCAAATGATGTGTCTTTGAAATTAAAGGAATATCCAAACGGTACAAGCCTTGAAATAGAAATCAAGTTTCGGGAAAAACTTGGTACATAAAAAGTCCTTTCTAATTTTAAAATAAAGCCACTACTTAAAGTCAAAATGCAAGTTCCAATGGCCTCCACATGTGAGCCTAGCTTATTGCCTGATAAAATGCTTTGCTCACTTCCCACTGGTTTCCTTAGGTTTTGCATACCCTGTAAAGAATTTGCAATATGAATAGTAGATCCAGAATCAATCCACCAGGTGTTAATATTAACACTAACCATATTAGATTCATAACATACTAATGAGATTGATTTACCTTTCTTCTCAAGCCATTTCTGGAATCCGGGGCAATTCTTTTTCATGTGTCCCTTCTTCTTGCAAAAGAAACACTTTGCCACCTTCTTAATATCAGCTTGAGGTGGTATTTTACCATTCCCCTTCTGATAAGCTTGAGACTTAATTGCTTTGTTCTTCCCATAAGCAGTAGTCAGTAGTGCACTCTCACCCATCTCCATTACAAGCCTTTCTTCTTCCTGAACACACATGGTCATTAATTCATTGATAGACCATTTATCTTTATGTGTGTTGTAGGAAATCTTAAATGGCCCATATTCATGCGGAAGGGTGTTCAAAATGAAATGCACTAGGAAGGACTCAGACATATCAACCTCTAGTTTCTTAAGTTGAGCTGAAATATCTCGCATTTTCATGATGTACTCACGCACACCTTTCACACTGGTGAGCCGAAGAGAAGAAAACTTCATGATCAAGGTGCTTGCTAAAGTCTTATCTGAAGTGATGAACTGGTCATCAATGGCCTTAAGCAAGTCTCGGACCTTTTCATGCTGGTCAACAGAACCACGTATCCCAGCCGAGATTTTAGTCTTAATGAACATCACGCTGAGCCGGTTGGATCGTTCCCACCGCTCATATAGCGCAACGTCAGCTGGGCTACTTTCATTTGTGATTGCAGGTGGTTCGTCTTTCCTTATAGCATAATCTATGTCCATCCACCCCAATTGTAAAAGAATTCTCTCCTTCCATATCTTATAATTATCTCCTTTGAGTTCGGGAACATCACATTGAATATCAGAAAAATTAATAGTTTGAGAAGCTGCAAAATTCAAAGGCTTATGTCAAAATTTGAGGCATACTAATCTTAATTGTATCTTTTACCAATGTAAACATACCATAAAATTGAATCTTGTGACATAAAAATTGCCTGTGGGCTAAATTTTTAATTCAATAAGAAACAATTAAACCTTATGATAGAATAATCAAATTATTTGCTTAATATTCATGCTTTACGGGTACAATATGAAAATAATTTAATTTCTATCGTAAATTTTTACTTTATGATAAAATCGACAAATTATACATACATCATGATGCCTGTGGGTAAATCATGAAAAATAATACGTCATTTTATCCCAATTAATTATACAGATATAATAAAAATTCTTGTGAGATAAAATTCATTATATAAGTATAATTAATTACAATATTATGTCTAATTCCTTATATGATCTTTAACCAACTTAATATATAATTTTAATCAAATATAGATGCTGTGGCTAATCCATAATTAATCAAAATCATAAAGATCACTTAGACATAAAAATTTATTATATGAGAATAAATAGTATTTTGCATTTCAAAATCAAGATACAATATAATTATGAATAAGATTCTCATATAATTTTATAATTGAAATATAATATTATGCATTTGATTTCATATATATATGCATAGAATAAAATGTTCTAGAATATATTCATGCATAAATTAAATCAAAATTCAAAAAACTGTAAAGCACAATGTGTATATAACGTATTAAAAACAACAACATATCAAAAAAGCCTTACTGGTTTAGTGGTCTGCACATACATTAGTGTTCTCGGAGTCAAGGGTTCGACACCCAGCTAGCACAAAACGTAGGATTTTTTTTTTTTTTTTTTTTAAACACTGTTCATCATCTTCAACCTTTAGCGGGTCAAACCCGACCCATACGCAGACCCGTTCGTTTTTCATTCATTCGGACACCATTTTTCACGATTCAAAAGCCAAAATTAAGGAAATCAAACGAAATACATATTTCTAATTTTATTTTTTAAGAAACAAGGCCCTTCATACCATAAACAAAATCAAATCGGAAAATACCGAAAAACGAAAATGGACAAGGCAGAGGCAATTCTTGCTCTGATACCAAATGTTAGAACAAATCTCTTTTAACCTGTGATATTACAAACTACAAAAAAACACAGGTTATTAATAAAATGCGGAAATTATAGATCAAAACATACCTCCAGCCATTGCTATGAAGAGTTTCTTGTTTTGGTTCTTCCAAGCTCTCTCTCTTCCACTCTCTAGATGGTGTATAAGACTGAATTCGAAGGGATGAGCTCAGGGACCAAATTCATGTGCTTATATAGGCATTCTACCATCAAGAATGCATTTATCAGCCATTACCACTCATTATTGGCTGTTACAATTCTTTATTGGCCATTATCATCCATTAACAACCATTCAAAAATGGCTTTCAAAACTGATGAGCGTTACAAAATTTCAAAAATGTTATGACCATGAATTATTACATTTTTTAGATTAATAAGTGATAATTACAAAATTTAAGTTAATTTGATAGTTAATTTTGGCTAAGAATTATTATAATTTTTTTTATTTTACTGTTGTTTTTAATGAAATAAAAAAAATAATATCTTTGTAGTTTTGATTAGCAGCAATTAAAAGAAGAAGATTTAAAGTGTTTTGGAAGAGAGAATTGATTTAAAAATTGAAAGAAAAAGCCTCAAAGAAAAATTAGAAGAATTGAAAAGTCCGCTTAACGTACAAGACAGACCCAGCGCACAAAACACACTTAGCGCGAAAAAGACCCACGAAGAAGCTCAAAGGCGCGCTTAGCACGAAAAGCCGATGGTAAGCACGAGGTCCCATGAAAATTAAGTTACCCTAGGCCTATAAAAAGATTAGGAAGCAGAAGAAAAAGACACAACCCACACACTGGGTCTATCCCTTAGGGGAAACTCTCTCTCTCTCTAGCTATTCCCCCTCTTTCTTGTTAAACTCTTGTAATGTAATTCTTTCCTATTATCTATTTAATGCAATTCTGTTTCTATTATTATTCTTTATGTTTTTCTGTAATTATGTTCTGATTACTCATATAATGTTTAGATGATAATGCATTAAAAAATGATTATTTTCTAAAAAACTGGGGAAGAGTATCTTAATAAATTCATTACTAGAAATAGATTGACATTTATTTTGCCCAAGAATTTTTGTATTTCTTAACTTAATGTGATTTGTTATTTTGTCTCTACAAAGAAAGAAATTTGGGGAAAAAGAATAAATAAACTAGGCCCTTAATATGGAAAACCAAATATAGGGTAGTAAAGTAGATGTGTAAATGTGGGTGGAAACATAAATTTCATAAAATAAAAAAAATTAATTACATTATATTATAAGTAGTTTTGGTATGTTAGGCCCCAACATCATTGCATTCTGGTTCTATCTTTTCACATTTAAATCGTTGTTTACTTTTCCTGTTATCTTTTTCTTTATCTTATTCTAAATTTCACATTTATAATTTATTGTCTCTGTCTTCTTTTCCTTCTTTTCATTGCTTAATAATTGAGTTTACATCACTTAAGCACAACCAAAGTTCTTGTAGATTCAGACACTTGGACTTCCATTTTAATCTTTACTACTTATGATAAAATTGGTACACTTGACAATATGTTAACAATAAGATTTTTAATATTTAAAAACAACAAAAAAAGTTTTTAATAACCACCGACTACGTGGATAAATCAATACATATAGAATTGTTTCAATGTAATTAGTGATATTAATTACAAGTTTAGGATATATATAAATAATTGTGTTAAATTCATAAAGAAAGAGTTTTAATATTTATAATAATCTTACTTACTTGATTTAATATGATTATTTCATGTTAAAAATACTATTGATCTTTTTCTAAAAAATGTTTTTAACGCACCATTCTTAAATATAATCGCAATAACGAGGTCAACAACAATAGCAATAGGTCAGTAAAAAAAAATAAGCAATGGGAGCTGTAAAAACAACAATATACACGTTCTTATAGGGCAAACGTGCCGCACTGCTCTAATTAAGACATTTTTTCTACATCAATTTAGTACATATTTTTTCTTACATTTTGCTTGATTAGAAGGAACACAAAGACAGACCGAAGGGGTGGAATATGTGTTTTTTCCCCTTCAATTTATTTTCCAAAAAGAAAACAATGTAGAATAGCACAATATAAAAAATAATGTATAAATAAAGTTATTGTAAATCATATGATCAAATGCAAAAGTTTAATTTCTCATTTCTTCTCTTCTTTTCTGAGATTAAGTTTGAACTTCCTTCACTAGGCCAATGCCCCACCATATAAGAAAAACCTGATCGTTTTGGACTCTTCCTGTTTGAAAGATAAAAATGCTCATAATTATTATTATTATCATCATTATGTACATTTGTAGAATGATAAAAAAAAATAGACTATAAAGGGAAGCTAATTTAGTAAAGCAGCCTGTATATGAATACGTCATTAAGTATTATAAAACTAATATTTTTTTATTATAAAACTAATATCAAAATCTGGTGCTTATATATAATCGCTAGCGTTTAATGAATAAAGAAAGAAATTATACTTTATACCGACGCAAAAATATTGTGGTGCACTGAAAAGTATATGGTACGTAAGTATAAAAAAACACAATACAAAAATTCGATAATAAAGGTGTCGGCATAACATGGGCCTTAATTTGATGAGTCATGTAATATACAATCACAGATGGCAAGAGCAGAACATGCATGCACAGGATTGCATATCTCACAAGACTACACGTATAATCATTCATCAAAAGAGAAAGAATTAATTAGAGTAACAAACATTGATATATATATGATATATCCTATCTTTATGCTCGCTCTACCTTTTCCCATCAGTACCCATTTTTGTACTAAGAAGCATTTGTTACATTTATGTAACCAAAGGAAAATCAAAAGTATGCAGGAGGTGAAGCTCGGTGGCGAAATCAACATGCAACGCAGCGAAAGCATGCGACTAAAGGAGAAGAAGGTGAAGGATTTGATGGTTGACAAGAAGAGGCTAGTGGAGGTGCCGTACATGGCGTCCCTGGCCCACACAATGACTACACTGGTGGCGAACAAGGTTGTGGCGGTGCCGGTGGCTGCGCCGCCGGGGCAATGGATCGGAGCCGGAGGGTCCATGATCGTTGAGTCTGATAAGCAAACCGGAACCGTACGGAAGCACTACATAGGGATGGTGACTATGCTTGACATTGTGGTCCACATTGCTGGTGATAACCACTTGAGTGGTGACGATGATGATATCACCAAAGACCTTGATCAAAGGATGTCTGGCCCTGTCTCCTCCATCATTGGCCACTCCTTTGAAGGCCTTAGCTTGTGGACTCTCAATCCTAATACCAGGTTATATATATATAGTGTTTTGTCTTTTATATTACTTTTCATTGAGAGATTCAAACATGGGAATTTTATTGGTATGTGTGAAAATACCAGGGATTCTTTACATGACACAAATAAAAAAAAAGAAACCCATTTATTCTTGTAATTGCATTTGATGATTAGTAGTGAAGAGTTTGGTTGTTTTAGTTATTGTTGTATCATGTGTTAGCCTGTTGGATTGTATGGAAGTGTTGAGCAAAGGGGTGCATCGTGCTATGGTACCGGTTGATGGGCAGGCAGAGAACGTGGCTGCAGCTGGGGTGGAACTTGTAGAGTCAGCTTGGAGCTACCAAATGCTGACTCAGATGGATGTGCTTAGGTTCTTGCATGATCGTGCTGGTGAAGGTGATGGTGAACTGCAGAGCATTCTGTCACGTTCTGTTCAAGATTTGTTGGCTGTCACTGAACAGATTTATGCCATCACTGACCGCACAAAACTCGTGGATGCCATTAAGTGCTTAAAGGCTGCTATGTTAAATGCTGTTCCTATTGTTAGAGCCTCTGATGTTGATCAAGATGATCACAAGCAGCACATAAATGCAAGTCTAGCTCATTAATTCTCGATCCCTTAATTGTTATTCCTTCCTAATTTTGGTGTCACATACGTACGTACGTTTTGCAGGGCAGATGCAGGAAGCTTATCGGTACATTTTCTTCAACTGATTTGAGGGGATGCCACATAGCCACGCTGAAATCATGGTTGGGAATAAGTGCACTAGCATTCACTGAAGATGTTGCATCGAGTCCTTTGTACACAGAATCAGAATCGGACACCCAGATTAATAGAAGGGAGCTTGTGACTTGCTTTGCCGAATCACCCTTGTCTGAGGTTATTGAAAAGGCAGTGACTAGGCATGTTCATCGAGTTTGGATGGTGGATCATCAGGGTTTGCTCGTTGGGGTTGTTTCACTTACAGATGTAATTAGAGTTATAAGACATTCTCTGCTATCATCTGATTCAGATGATCTGTAACAAACTCATCAGTTGGAGCCTTGCTCAATCTGAGCATTTTCGAAAATTAGTAAAATAGCTCTGTTGCTACATGTATGGTGTGATCCTAAATTCTAATGAACATCTTTCGATACTAATACACAGTATTCTAGTACAGTGTTACTCCTTAGACTCAGAATCGAGGTCAGTTGCACGTTCCATGTTTCAAAGGTAACGCATCTTGTTAATGAAACATTTGAGAAAATTACTGGATGCATAATAATGGAAATGTTACATATGAAAAGTGTTTGACTCAACTAGGATATGCTTTACTTAAGTGATACTAAATTTGATTGGAGTTGAGCCATTTATGGATCAGGCACAGTCTCGTGCAAAATGAAGGTCAGAAGGTGGTTCATACCTTTTCCACCAAGTCATGTGCAAGCTGTGATGATATTATTCAGATGAGAAATCGAATTTCATTGAGATTAAACTATGACATAGTATTATTGAGATGAGGAATTGGATCTCGAATTAGGATGCAGAAAGGGAGAATGCTCATGCAAAAATCATAGGGGAGAAAAAGTCTTCTCAGTTAATTTCCTCGATAAATAAATAATTCTGACTGTGATCCTCGGCTGGTAAAAGGGAATAAAATTTTACAATTAAGAATTTCATTTTGTAAAACTCTCTTTTGTGGAGAAATTTTCTTACACAGGATTATGAGTGAAGATGAAACTTCATATAGGGTATAAGAATGGGAAAATTGAGTAGTAATATATAAATGAAAAGGACTCGCGAATTTAATGTCTTAAAATGTGGTATAGAGTTTATTAATCTCTCATTTTAATGGATCCACATTAAAAGCAGCCATGCTACATGTATGACATTTTGGGAAATAGTTTATATGCATATATATGTATGACATTTTGTGTGAGGAGAAGACTTTGAAGTGAATGGGAAAAGAGATGTAATTCAAAGGGATGTTGGAAAGGAAAGAAAGGAAATATATAAATTTTAACATTAATTTATAGTTATATTGATAATATAAAACTATTTCTTTATGAAGTAAAATGCGATTGCCAAAATTAGTAAGTGCATGGATCCCCTGCTGCCGTAAGTTTTATATCTAATAATAAGGACCTGCGAATATAAAATTACTATTTTCTAATTAATTACAAAAGCTTTTATGGTTGCTGCAGCTGCAGAGAACCCAAGTATTCTTAGGAGATTTTTTTATTAAGATTAATTATTATTATTTATTTATATTCTTTATAATATTAATGATAGATAGTAAAAATAACGTAAATGAATTAATGGTAATAAGATGAGTTCTATAAAAATGTTATTTTATTTATTTGTTTGTTATTTTTTTGTCTGATAAAAATATTTAGGACAAAGTTATTAATTATGAGGTAGAGAGAGAATTTTTTTTAATGTTAAAGTATAATTTTTTTAGTATATTATATTCTTAATTTTATCTTGGAAAATGAGAGTATTATATTATTTTTTGAGATTCAATGTACACTTCTTTTTTTTTATATAAAATTAAGAAAACAATATTTATTTTATTTAAGTATAAAAATATAAGTTAGACCACTTTGCATTGTATTTAACAATATCATCAGTATGTGTGGTCCTAAATGATAGTAATTAAAATAATACCATAACCTATAATTTTGTGCATGATTCCCCCGCTTGTGAAGTGGCTGCCACATTTGCTGTTTCATGCTCTGGAGAACAAGGTTTCCCGTTCATAAGTTGCGCAAAGAGACAAAATTCCAATCCTATCATCTTCCAACGCGTGCCAACCTTGGCAAAAGTTTTCAATACACCACCTGCCACTAACTTGTTTGGTAGCAGTAGCCACCATCACCTTATAACCTATCCTCTGTGTCCAGACCCAGACTTCAAGCCAACCACCCGTCCAAGAGTTTTTATTCAGTTAGGTGCGTGAAGTTTTTATCTTTCAATCAAAGATAATTTTTCACACAAAATAAACCAAACAAACGTGTGAATATAACAAAATCAAAATCTTATACCAATGAATGAATCTTATATCTTTATGGGTTCGTGAAGCTTTGGTTAAGATGAAAAAATAATGTTAACAAATAATATTTAAATTTTGTCCATTATTGTCATCTTCTCATTTTTTTCCCTCTAAAACAAAAGGAGTGAAAAAAAAAAAATAGAATAAAGCGAGCGAAAGAAGAGATAGGAGAAGCAAGAGTGTGAAGTTGGCAGCTAATAGCCTACTACTACATATTAGTTTATACATTGTAGGTATACTATATACAACTGTAGTATAAATTTTATAAATTGGTAGTTTTTTCTTCTTACTGAAAATGAATTAATTTGTATTTTAATTGAGCTTTTCATTACAAATATACATACAAAATTATTAAAATTAAATATATTTTTATCATTAAAATCTGAAGTTAAATACTAACAATACACTTTCTAACACATAATTAGTTAAAGTTTCTTTAAAATTAATCACAAACTAATATTTAACCAACTTTTACTTACGATTTTGAAATTTTCAACAAATTTTAATCACCATGAAATGCTTCATCCCATCTCAAATATAAGTTGAAAAAACTAATTTTCATTGATTAAAAATATTAGTAATTAATTTTATTCATTTTATGCATAAAAATAAAAAAGAAATAGTATTAAGAATTTAGAATATTAACTAAGATAAATCTCTTGGTAAGAAAAAGTTAGCGGGTAATGAGAGTTGTCGGGTGGAAGGGAGAGGAATTGCATGTTAGTCCATTAAAAGAGCACCGCAGCTGGTGGCATGATACCCCAGATTCACCTCGATTACTCCCACTATACTGCATGCCTCCTTAGTCACCACAGGCGACACCTATATACTACTAGTAGTAAACTTTTTACTACTTTCAAGCAGTGCCTGTAGGCATTAAATATTTATTACTTTCCATATTTTTTATATGATTTAATTGAGCTAATTTATCAAAATTAAAGAAATAAGTTAATTTAGTTAATTATTTATCATTTGTTAAATTAAGACCTAATCTTCAAGGATTTTTTTAAGAAAAAAAAATATATTTTTAGTACTTGTTTTTTCGCTTAAATTTAGTTTTGATCTCTAGTATCTTTACATTGATAAATTTAGTCCTCTGACATTAGAAAATATATAAATTTAATCCATCTTTAAGTTGAAACTTTTAACATTTATGTTCGATAATATAATTGATTGTTTGATAAATAATTTTTTTTTAGTAATTTTAAAAGATATTACTTAAAGTGTCGTTTTTTAAAATGTTAATTTTTAATTTTTTTATTTTTATTCTCAATATATTTAATAGCTTCAATATATTTATTCATTTTTCTATTTCTTTTAAATAAATAATAATTTTATTATTTTTTTTATTATGCAACACTTTTCAGTTATTTTAATAATTAATTTTATCAAATATTTATATTTTAATAAGTTAATTTTTCAATTTTTAACTACCAATTATTTTTTAACTAATTTTATCAAATATAACCTTATTGATAATATTTTGACCGTCCAAAGTTGAAACGGGATTAAATTCACATATTTTCTAAAGTGAGAGGACTTGATTCATTATTTTAATTAAAATTACAATAACTAAAATCAAATTTGATTGAAAATACAGGGGAACAAAATGCATTTTTTTTTATAAAAAGGATTAATTAATGATGAAGGAGACATCCTGGATTAATTCTTATGAAAAGAATTGGAAAAATAAATAAATTTCTAACATGATTTTAATTTTTAAGTATTTTTATTTATTTTTAATATCTTAACCAACATTCTAATCATAACTACTCCTACTAATTAAAAAAAAGTTTAGTTATATATTTTTATTTTATTTTTGAATTTCTTAATGATTATTTCTGAAAAGTAAGTTATAATAAATTTCTGTTGTACGTGAGGAAGCCCGTTAATCCTCGTGGAATGCTTTAAATAGGAGTATTAACATTCCCGTGACAGCAATAGAAGGTGCAGGAACACATAACCCGAAAGAAAGAAACTAGTAGGGTGTGTGTGCGTCAATATAATTAAGTCTCCATTGTTCCCTCTTGTAATTTTCTTGGCATAGTTAATTAGTAGTACTGATTACCCTTTAATTTGATTAATAGAATGCTGAAATCAACTGAATTAATAGATATATTATATTATAAATAAATAGTATCGTTATATATAATAGATACAAAATATATTATGTTATAAACAAATAGTATCGATATATATAATAGACACAAAAATTATATAATAAACTTTTTAATATATAAAATATTTTTTAAATTTGTTTAAAATTTAGTAATTTTTTACTTTACAATGTAAAATCAACTATTAAAATTTAGTTTTTTTTTTAAAAAAAACAATACCCATTAAATCTAATAATCAACTACTAATAATATAAACTACAGTTGAAATATACCTAAAATTCTAAAATATATATTATTTGAAAATAAAGTAATACATTTTTATAGAAATATACTTAATTTAGTATCAACTTTTAATTACTAATTTTTTTAAAAGAATTTACAAAATTTCTGGAATCCCACAAAAGTAGGGTCTTAACGACCCAGTTAATATATTATCGTGATAGTAAATTTTTTAAAAAATTATTTTTTTAGAATTTTTTTTGTTCATTTAATTTATTTACAAAATTTGATAATTAAACAAATTTGATATTTAATTGAATGATATATTTAGATGTTTATTATAATGATTAAAAATTAAATAAATATGATATTTAATTGAATGATGTATTTAGATGTTTTTTATAGCAATTGATAATTAAATAAATTTGATATTTTTTATATATGTAAATGCTTATTAAACCTATGATTTTTATTTATAATTTATATATATAAACAAATTAATTATTAGATAAAAGATAATCATCATAAAATTTATTATGTAAATTTACATGTACATTAAATATAAATTAGAAATTTTAGTGTTATATACAACGATACTATTTATTTATAACATAATGTGTCTATTAGTTTAGTTAATTTGAGTGTTCTATTAATAATGTGGAAAAAACACAAATTTGATTCCCGCTTCGACAATCCGTGAAAAAAAAAAATACGGATGGTTTTGTATGAGTTTAGATCTTGAGTTAAAACTATATTGCTGGTATCCCAATAAAAAAAATACTAGGTGCCTCAATAAAAATACTGCGTGTCCTTGTAAATTTCTTACCTTTTTTTGTCCTAACCAGACTTTCCCCAACTGACCCAATCACAAGGAGAAACCAACTTTTTTGCTTAATGATAGTCCAAATAGGCAAATTCTAAATACTATTAGTACCTTTCAATGTGGCAAATCTTGGTCCACTAATCTAAATATAGTTAACGTTAGACAACGGGAAAAAGTTAAATAACAAACGCTTTTATACGTGTTTGCTGTACCAAAAAATAAAATAAAAAATAATACGTGTTTAAATAAAGATAACTTTTGAAAAGCTTGATTAGTTTACCACTGCTTTTGTTCAGATGTGATTATTGCTTGATTTGAATAGTATGAGTCGAATGAGCAAAGTTATATTCGTTTATCATGCTAAATAAATTAGTATGAATCGTATCCAAGCAAATTTTTAGCCGAAATATATTCCACCAACAATAGTATAGCTGAAATAAAAAAATACACATTTAAATAAGTTGAAGAGTATTACTGTACTGATAAAAAAAAAACGAAAACAAAGAATATATGCGTAAAAATTGATTGAGATTAAACCAAATTGAAAGTCGTGACGTAAAGATAGAGTTTATGCAACTAAAATTGATTGAGATTTACAAATTGAAAGTTGTCAAGTCAAGCGAAGGGCCCACGAGCACGATACTAAAAACAGGTTACTAACTTTTGAAACAAAATCGTTTCTTGAGATTGGATCAGACGATTAGTGATTAAACTAATATCCAAACACACCAACCAGCAACTTCGGCGGCATAAGTAGGAGTGATTGTGTTTCTTTAACAAGTATGAAGGGTTGATTTTTGATAAATCGAAAAATTAGTGGTGTTAACAATATTAGTACGAATTGGTTGATTAGCATCACTATTCTGATTGTTCTTATCGAATCCATTTAGATCGAGCTATAGATTTGATCATTGTTAGACTTATGAAAAATACGTGTGGGGTGGCTTTTAGTTTTAGCAAATTGGGACGGTGACTCCACCACCAGCATACATGTAGAAATGTAGTGGGTTTTGACTTTGAGGAAATTTAATGATACCCGTCGCTTACGTACACACTGTGCGGAATTCCATCATAGTTTCTACTTTCTATAGCTAGCATTTGAAGTTTTGGGTTGGATCTGACGATGAACCTAGCCTTATTCTTGCGTGGTAGGGACTTGGAAAAGCCTGGCATGCCAATCACCTTGTTCCCCCTCCCACTCCATGCATCAATAGTCCCTCTACATTCTTGTATAACTACAGATTATATATGATTGGAAAATTATCCTCCTTCCATTCCAAAATATAAATCGTTTTAGAAAAAAAAAGTTATAAAATATAAGTCATTTTATAAAATTAATATTACATTAAATATTCTTTTTTAAAATTATCCTCAATAAATATTTCATACATTAATACATTAGTCTTTTTAAAATTTGTGATTTTTTCCCTAAATCATTAGTATTTACTTATGCATTTATATCATTGATTAATTTTATAAATCACTTGTTTTTCCACAAGTAACACATGATACAATGGAGTTAAGTGAAGTGGAAACATTTTACTCAATGAAATTTGTATAAGAATTTGTTATTATTAATGAGAATTTTGTGCAATGAGAATAAATAAGTATAAGTACTATTTAATTAAAGATAAAAAGGTATATTAAAAAAATCACTGATATTTTTTTATGAAATTTAATAAAATAATTTTTTTTTCTTAATACATGTGTAACAATTTTAAACGAGTTATATTTTGGAATGGAAGAAGTATATCACATGTATACACACCGTATTTTTAGCTTGAAAAATAAGAGAAGATAGCATATGGCACAAGGGAGAGATATATGATGAATGGAAATGGGAAGAAAAAAAGGTGAGAAATGTGGTGTATTATAGAAGTACTTGGTTTAAAAAATGAAAAAAAGAAAGAAAGAAAGACATAAATAAAAAAGAATAAAAAATAGATTAGCAATCAATTATTTTGAGTGTTTCTTAATAGCTTCTAAAAAATCTGTAATCATGATTGATTTTTTTTAAAATAAAGAGTAATTTTTATAATTTTAATAAAATAAAAATTATATATATTCACTTTTAATAAAATCTCTAAACAATTAAATTACTTTTTTATGTGCTTATAGAATTATTTTCAAAAAATAATTAAATAACGGCACCTAAAATTACTTTTATTAGCGTGAAGCATTTGTTCATTTGGCAGTGAACTATCACAAAAGTAAAAAAGAAAAATGAAAGTAATGGATCCGACGAACCGACATAGTATAAAAAGCTAGAAAAATACTCGATCCAAATTTTAACTTGGTAAAAGAAAGGCAAAACTATACCAAGATGGTCACCTATTTTTTTTGGTGATCCAATAGTGCCTAGTCTTTACAAGCTTAATGTGGATGTCAGTTAATAGTTATCTTCCTGATAACAAGTGTATTTGCGTATTGCAGTGTTTGGTTTGTTAGCTTCTCCGTGCATGATGGTTGTGGTGATTCTTTGTTGGTGGAATTTATGCCCATTAATTTACCATGACCTTCAAACTCTTTGGAACAAAGTTACAGAAGCATCTGCTGTGTGAAATGGACCATTTGCATTTGTAGAGTTGCTCTTGTCAGGATTGGTTCCAATGAATAAAGGAAGAGAAAAATATGATATATTTTTAGAGAATTAAAATTTATTTAAATTAAATGTTTTTGTATTCTAATTCTAAAGTTAGCGCATTGAAGTGAAAATTAGACTCAAGAATACGGTAGCCATATAGTTGCTTTTTGCTTTTGTCTTCTTTGTCAAAAGAAAAGTATGTAGTAGACAAATTTTTTGCTCGGATTGGGCAAACAAACAAGTAAAGACGACCAACAAGTAGCACCGACTAAGGCCAAGCGAATCAAGTCAATCAACGCGGCTACACTGGCAAAGGAAAACAAACTGATTCATATTACGATTCAAAAGACAACCAAAACTCAGAACGAAAAAAAGACAACCAAGACATTTGTGTTTCCAAACATTATGTTTAGGTGTTGTATAATGCACAGAAAAATATTCGTATGATAAAAGAACATACCTAAGAATAGTATTTATAAATTTTTTTTCTAAATATTTATTGTGATAACTCATAATAAAAATCTAGGTCACATAGGTTGTAAAAATAATTTTTTAATTAAGCATACTAAAATTACTTAAAATTATATGTAAATTTTATCAAAATATATATAATACATAAAGACAAAATATATTTTGTATTGAAAATATAAAATAATTTTATATTATTTTCTAACAGTGAACCGTTGTGTATAGTAAGTTTTTTCTTGTAATAGTTGCATTAAAAATTATACCAATAATTATTTTTAATTATTTGAAAGTGTAAAATATTTTACTATATAACCATTAAACTCTATAGAGAAAATAGGTTATGTATTATCTAGTAATACATTACTAGTAGTTCATTAATTTTGATGATAATTATTTTAAAATTTATAATAATAATAATTTTTAATTGATTGAATTATAATTTTTAAAACTTGTATACACAAATATTAACAATATTCTTTATTTATAGAAATAAAATTAAAAGTAAGAAAATCTATCATAATTCAACCAATTAAGTTAGAATTCATAAGTATAAAAACATTAGGTGATACTTAATTTGATTATTTATTTTTTAAAATAGTTTTTATTTTTAAATTTTCAAGATTTAAAAAACATACATCAATATCAATAAGAAAATATCTTAAGATGTTATTGCATTTTTACTTCTTAGAAAAAAGACTAAAAAGATTGATATTTTGTTTTTAGTTTTGAGTCTATTTTTAAATTTTTTTAAGAACTTTAAACAAACCTTATTTTTACTCTTACTTTTTATTTTCTTTAAAAATAAAAATAAAAAACACTCAATCCAAACGTCAAGTGAGTGTCACCTTCCCCTAAAATAGTGTAACAAAAGAAAAAGAGTTTAAATGTGAAAGTTTAGCCAAAAAAAAAAAAAAAGGTCCTGTGGATATCATCTTTGTAGATATTTTTTCTCCCCACGTTTGCGATAGAGATAACCCACCCATGCATGCTTCCATTTCCATGTACCCCACATTATGAATTATTAATTAATTGGTGCCATAAATTGCATATCGTGGATGCAAGAATAATACGAAACCCACATCATGAGCACACTTTGTATGGCGGAAAATATGAAGGAGGTGGAAGTTGAAGATGGATATGTCTTGAAAGAAGAGATCCATCTCACGGTGCTAAAAACCTCTCTGTTCTTCGCGGGCGATGGCTTCAGCGTCTACGATTGCAAAGGTCAACTCGTGTTCAGAGTTGACTCTTATGGACCCGACACTCGCGACATAGACGAACTCGTTCTCATGGATCCTAACGGACGTTGCCTCCTCACCGTTCGTCGAAAGGTACGAAATCTATTCTCTAATTTCTCTGCTTTGATTTTATACATCATAATTTTGATTGATATGCGAAGCAGCGGCCGAGTTTGCATCAACGGTGGGAAGGTTTCAAAGGGGAGAGAATGGACGGTGATAAACCCATCTTCAGCGTGAGGAGAGCGTCGATCATAGGACGGTCGCGTGCGAGTTTGACGGTGGAGATGTACGATAACCCCGGTGAGGAGTACCAGATCGAGGGGTGCTTCTCGCAGCGTTGCTGCACGGTTTTCAATGTGACGAAGGAGTCGGTGGCTGAGATTAGTCGTAAAGTGGACCCCACCACCAGCGTCGTGCTTGGGAAGGAGGTGTTCTCCCTTTGTGTTAAGCCTGGTTTTGATGCGGCTTTTGCCATGGGATTTGTGCTCGTCCTCGATCAGATCAGCGGTGAGGATTACGTTGATAATATTGCGACCACGGAGCCTACGGTGCACCCCGCTACAGAAGATTAAAAGGGAATAGAGTGCATTTTCATCACACACTGGCATGAATGTAGTTTACAAATCTTTGGGGTTTGGGTTGTCCCTCATCAAGGGAACCTCTGCCCCTTCTTTTCTGGCTCATGCTCATGCCCTTTGAAAGAATCAACTTTTCAATTCCCAATGCGACTGTGCCTCTGTCTTCATTAACTTGTGATGTTTTGATATGGCATGATATGATCACAATTTATATTTTCAACTCTTTATAAACTTCCTAGTTTTATAATTACTGTATTTAGATACTATTTTCATATCTTTTGTTTTTTATCATATCAACCACCTTCTTATTTATACTTTCTTTTTAGTATCTCTATTCAGTGGCTTTGTTTGATCTAAATTGTCCCTCATATGGGAAATGCAACCAGATTTTACTTCACTTGGTTAACTTTACTAGTTATTTTCAAAATCAAAATTAGTATAATTAGCTGTAATATGTGCAAAAACAAAGAAAATTAATGTTTTTTTGACATATAGTAATAAATTAAACCACCTTTCCTTACTCTCTTTTCTCTCCAAATTGAACGGATTCCTCGTGTGTGTATATATATATAATATTATTCAACCAATAAAAGGGACAATAATATGAGAATTTTTTACATGTTAGAATATCTTTTGACCGTATCCGTATGAGCTGAACTGCGAAGGAATCCCATAATTTGCAAATCTTCATTATTAATTAGAAACATGGAATCCCTCTGGAATTCTGCTATATATTATTGATGGTTTAATTATCACAATCGTTTATCATTTATTTATATATATAACAGCCGTGTACAAGATTCCTTTTGGCAAGCATTAATTACAAACCATGGGTGTAGTGACGGAGCTTGAACGAAAAAATGTTTTGAAAAAAATACTCATACATTTTCTATTTTATAATTTCATCTTAATTTTTAGCTTTTTTTTTCACTTTTTTAAAAAAATCTCAAAATAACTTATCATGCAATAATTTTCTACTAAGTTGCTTGATCATCATACTAAAATTAGATAAAAATTATATTTAAAAAAATATTACATGCGAGAAGCTAAGAATCAAGAAGAAGAAAAAGAAAAAGAAAATCATCAATTTCATATCTAAAGTATTAATCTCTTCCCTAAATAATCCCTAATGTAAATCCTTAAGTATTAAAAATCATACTAAATAATCTTTAAGTATTAAAAAATTCTTCATTATAATTTATAAATGATAATAAAATATATTGACATAAGAACTAAATTGATAAATCTCCATCATCATTCACTATATGACTCATTAAATTTTTATTTTTTCACTCATAAAATATCTCTTTCACTAAATATATCTATACTTATATAGTATATATGCACACACAATATATATATATATATATATATATATATATATATATATATATATATATATATTTCAAAAAGGTTTTAAAATGATCACACATACAATACTTCAATACTTCCATGATGATTCATATAAGTCTTTTTAAGGGTATATTTGGGAGTTTTGAAAGAAAAAAGAGGGAAGGATATTTTTTAATTTCTAAGAGAGCTATGTAATGTTTATAAAGATAAATATAAGATTAAAAAGTTAAGCATCTATTAACTTACCATTTTATTTTAAATAAAAACTCAAATTAAAAATGTCTATCAAAATCTATCCTCTGTCCTTTCTCTCTAAAACTAAACTCCTAAACACATTCATACAAAGTCACCAGTAAAATTATTTTTTTAATTATCAAAGAGTACTCAAGTTAATTTATATTTTCTAAAGAAGAAAATGATTAGTGAAATTTTGTTTAAAGTTAAATATGTTTTATTTAATAAAATGAACTTATATTAAATCGTGAAGAAGAATAGAATCAATACAAGTAAGTCTAAAATTAAAAGCGTGTTAACAAACAAAAGATCTATATTCAATGCGTGAACAACTTGATTAGCTTGTCTACTTACAAACTGTATACAACCGTTTTGAAAGAAAATAATCTTGCAACAGAATCCTTTAAATATGACCAACTTTACTAATCTGAAACCTCCTTCTCCTTGCATTGATACTATCAGCAGCCATTATCTTGCAATCTATCTTAAATATGATTCTATTAATATGCAGTTGCGATGTCCAGATGGATTGAAGTGCTACATATGGCCTATAGTTAAATATGTTTTTAATCCTTTTAAATATAGAAACGTTCACTCTTGGGATTTCAAAATAAAATTGTCCCATTTTAGTACCTTAGCTATGAAAATATATCAAGTGTAATTCTTGATTTTCATTAAAAAAAAATTCTCCTTTCAAGCTCTCATTTTTTAAAATAAGGGACTACACACAACATATTTTCATAAATACGAGAGACCAAAATGATTTTTTTTATTGGTGAATAGAAACCAATATGAAATGGTACTGAACAATTTATCTTCTTGATTTTACGGTCTGGTCTTATTTATGCAAATTGCAAAGTATGCATGCTTGAAGCTTACAACGAGGAGATCATTCCTATTACAGCCTATTTATCTTCTCTACCTCTCTTGTATTTGATGTATTGATGTTCACATTCAAAGTTGATTTTTTTTTAAGAAACAATTCAAAGTTGATAAAACATATCATTCATCTCATTTCTTTTACATTCAATATGAACACATTTCTTTCTGCTTCTTTCTTTTCTTGTTATCACGTCAACCATGACAGTTTCTTACTTTTGCGCTCTCTTTTTTTTTTTTTTATCTCTCTTCTCTACCCCATTTCACACCCATTTTAATGTTTATGAAAATATCATTTTGTGCTAGGAACTTTAATATTTTTTTAATTGTATTCATTACACAATTAAGTATATCAGTTTTAAACAGTGAATAAGTTTTAGACTCTAGGCTTCATATATGACAACATACAAATCTTTGGTAGAACCGTAGAAGCGATGTTGCTCTGGTTTTTCATATATTCCCTTGCTGCATAAAGCATGCTTAACACTGATAAAACGTTGAAAAATAGCAGGTCAACGACAATAGACAATATGAATTAGATCCCTTAATAAAGAATAGAAAGTTAATCAGATATACATTGAGATGTCACATCTTCGTTATGGAAATTCCACAACTTTAAAGTACAGAAAACTGTTACAGAATCCAAAGAATCACTGAATTCAGATGTACCTTAATCTTAAAATCAATTACAATGCTATAAAAAGAAAAGCAGCAAAACTCGTAAAAGCCATCATGGACGAGGATCCAATACCCTGCAAGACATATTTGTTAGAAACTTGGAACTGGAGGAACAGAAATTGATATGATATGCATGTCATTATACATAAATACTTCTTGACTATCTGTACGTTAGAAAAGCTAAACCATAATTGAAGTTTCATGATGTTAAATTATTGAAACAGCAAGATCGTGTGCAATAGTTTTAGCACAAAGTTCCTAGAAATTAGAAACATTAATTAATAGTGAAAGTAGAGGAGGTATCCATAGTCGATACCTTGAAGGAAAGGAAAGATGAAGTTGATGAAGAAGGTACAAGTCCAGTGAAGCCAATATCATATGCAATGCTTCCATCAGCCTTAAACAATCCAAAGTTTCTCTCGGACGTTGGGCCAGGCTTCAAATTCTCATTAAACAAGGCAAAGACATACCTTCACCACTTTTTTTGGCCTATAAGGGGTCCCTTTCTTCTTTAGTAAACGCTTGCGTAAATTACCATTATAAGTCCTTGCATTTTTTATTGTTGCTCCAGCTTCATTACCATCCCCATGAGAAGCCCAACCAGTCTCAGAAACAATAACATCCATCTTGTCAAACCCAACCTGCTCCAAGGCAGCATAAGCTGCATCAACCTGAGCCTCAAACATGTTACTATAATGCAGCTTAGTCTTCGCATCATAAATACCAGGATTTTTTAGGAAGAGGGCATAGTTAAGGTCAATATGTTGTGGATCATTCTTATAGGCAAGGAAAGGATATGCATTAATGAAAAAAGGAGTGCCAATTTGTGAGAAGAATTGTAAGAGAGGCTTCATATATGGAAGGACATCTTCCTTAAAAAGTGCATGAGTATGGAAGAAAGGAATTAGCAAAGACAGCCTCAGAATGTGGACTTGACACCTGAACATCTTTTGCTAGATCAAGCTTACTAAGGGCATTGTAAACATTCTTTGCTGCAGGGAGCAAAACTTGCCAGAGTTCCATATCCGTGCCTCCCAAGATTTCATTTCCCAACGCAATTCCGCGAATTTTGGTACCTGGAAGAAATTGCTGAACGTTTTCTTTAACCCAACTCATGGCTTTATCCTCCCCCACACTCATGTCCTTGAGAAATTCATTGCCAAGACCAACCACAATTTCAATGCCAGACCCTTTGAAGGCACGGAGGAGTTTATGACCAGCATCATATATCCTAATGTTCTTAATTTTTGCTGCTTTGAGTAAGGTAACCACGCTTTCTTGGGGAGGTAAGTTGTCAGCTATCCTGCCATATTTTACTCCATATGTTCCTGTAAATGCTTTATCCCCTAAAACTGCATCACATGCATCAGAATGTTCAAGTTTGTTTATAAATAATTCCATGTCACACAATGGTCTAAGCAAAAAGTAGTGTACAATATCTAATTCTAAATTCTATACATGCATCTCTCTAAATAGTAGTATTATAGAACGTGGAAGGAAGTCCTTCATTTCAAAATAGAATATGCGATTAAAAATGTTCTTAACAAGAGTAGTGCATACCATGAGAAAATAATGGAGAGAATAGCAGAAGCCAAAGAAAAAAGGAAGATAACATCACGTTTAGTCTAAGCATATTAAGAATGGAAGAGCATTCCAATTGTAGAATAAAATGAGGGTGCTTGGCTGTATTATGTAACTCAATGACGGTAACGTCTTTAGCAAAAAATGATAAGCAATCCTGAGGATGATGCAATATTTTTCCTCCATAAACTCTAGATTCTTAGTCTTTAACATAAGATGATTAGAAGAGGTTGTTTTCAGGGGATAGTATAGATTCTTCCTTTCCTCACCCTTTAACTCCTCCTTTAAGTATACCTTTTCCACTTTCCACTCTTGTTTACTTCTACTTGCTTTCTCTCTCAATACACAAACATAATATGCATGCAACGAGTCTCTAATACCTCGAGTGAGAGCAATTGAATGCACATGCTACCTTGTTTTTGGGTTCGAAATTCTGAACCTAATGCTGGTGGTACTACCTTTTCATTATAATAGAAATATGTAAAGTTGATAATAAATTATAAAATTTTAAATAATTAAATTACAAAAATCAATACAATAAAATAAATTGTACGTATAAAACTCCATTCTATTTATATTAAAAAAAATCTCAACAATAGTCTATGCTTGTCATCATGCCATGTATTGCAAAAACTTCTGAAATAAGCACTGCACTGCAATAATGATTAAGTGGAGACAAATGATGCAGTTCATAATAATGTCATTAGAGTTGACAACGCATAATGATGTTTGGGAAAAATTATGCTACAACCTACGTGTTCGTTATATGAAAATATTTAAAATAGACAATAAATTATAATTTTGTTATACTATTAAATTAAAAAAAAATACACGTGTAAAGCCCCGCGTTCATATTTATTGGAAAGATATTTTAACAAGCCTCTCATGTAAAAAAAAAATCTCAACAAACCCCCTGTCATTTATTTCTAAAAATTTCGAGATAAATACTAGGTAGAAGAGTGAAGACAAATGAAATAGTTCATAATAACAGCATTAATGGAGTTGATGATGCTTCACAAAAAAAAAAATGGAGTTGACAATGCATAATTATATTATGGAAAAAATTATGCTACAACGCTTCTTCTACAAGCTCTAAATAATGTCAGAAATCCAAAGCTGATCAAGTAAAGTACATGCGGCGACATTAATGACTGAATACTGATGAAATACATGAAATCTAATGAAACGAAATCTTTAGATATGAAGCCTTTGCCGTAACTAGGAAAGGAAAGGAAGTGATAAATTGCAGCTTCAATCATGCATTTACCACTCACTTTCGGTAACATAAAAAGAGCATTCTTAAATCCGGGGAATGTGAAATTTAAATGACTAGAAAACACAAATGTGTCACAGAAGTCTACAATCTACATAGCTGCACTACATAAAATCAGATGTCCTAATCTAAACTAAAATAAGAAGAGTCATTTAATTTCCTAATCCTAGGTAGCAAGTAAAACCAAATCTTTAGATAAAATACGAGACTACAGTCATCCATAAGGCCACAAAATAACTAAAATAGCATCACAAAAGTCATGGGGCAACAGTACAGTACATTTCTACAGCTTACACAACAGTATGACAAATGTTGAAGTGTTTCACTGTGCACAGCTCCAAATAACCCCATTACATTTCTGCAGCAGCATTAGGATTCTCTTTCTCGACTCCCCCATTAGCATCTAGAATCACAGTATCTGTTTTCTCCTCATTCTCTTCTTTTTCTAATTCAGTAGTCAGTAGGGGCCCTTGGGATTTTTCAGTGTCCGCCGCTTCTTCGGCAACTTTCTCTGCTGGTTCAATTTCAAGCTTTTGTGCTTCTTCACCTTCAGGCTTTTCAGTAATCACATTTTCCCCTTTCACATGACTATTCTTAATTTCCGCTGAATCATTTTCTAATTTATTGTTAGTATCATTCAGATCAGTTTCTTCCATATCTACGTCTGACTTCTTGGCTTTTTCATCAATTTGTTCAGTTTTATCTCCATTCTCAAGTTGCTTTCCTCCAGAATCATTGTTTCCTTCATTATCCTCCTCCTCCTCTGCAGCCTTGGGATCTTCAGTTTCAGACTTTGCCTTGCCTTCCTCTGAAGCAGATTCAGTTTCTTTGTTATCCTTCTTTGATCCTGATGATTTCCGAGCACGTTTCTTTGGAGTATCACTATCTGCTGGTGGAGTTGACTTGACCTTCTCACTGATCCTTGCTGATCGCCTGGGGGTCTCACCAGTTCCCCAGTCAAACTCTGAAATGACAGGATTGCCAGGATGTGCCTTTAGGTACTGCTCCAATTGTTTTTTGGTATTGATCTCCTCCCCAGTTGGAGCAATGAATACAATCTCACTTTTTCTTGGTGTTCCCACTTTCTTAGGGAAGAACTGCAGCATTGAACTAAAATTGCATTATACAACAGTTTCTATACAGCATACAAACAAACTAATGATATCATGATGAGATAACAGGAGATAACAAAATCTATGTGAAATGATGTGCAATTATTATATTATCCCGTATTATTAACCTGTGATCATGTAAATCAAGTTATTTTTAGTCTAGACGTAATCTTATGAGTTTTATTTGAAGAATCAATTTATATAGCTCAATCTTAGGAGATTTTGCTGTAACTCTCTTGTATGTATTTATGTCTTAACAAAGCATGAAAGACAGAACATAATTATTCTGTCATATAATCCTTTATGGTATCAGAGCCAACATGTTCTATTTGAAATTTGGTGACAATGAGTCATCATGAAGAGGAGGCTCCAAAGAATGCGTCTCATACACAAGAAGAACATAAGATGATGAAGAAGACTTCATCACCAAATGAATTGAATTTCAACGACAACTCGAGAACTGGACGAGGAAAAGGAGGAACAATACGTACAAATACTGTGTATGGTGGTGAAACAAGTGCAGACACCAGGATCTCAAAAGAGACCGTTCAAGTTTGACTGGACTTATTACAGAGCAGTGACAAACACTGGTAGAATTACTAAATGCTCAGAAAACAAACTCTAATGACAAGATGAAAGGTGAACATGATACCAATACATGGATAATTGACACATGGACTTCCAACCATATGACTGGAAATCTGAATCATATGCATGAACTACGAGATATTTAAAGATGTCCAATTGGACTTCCTAATGGACAACATACAGCAGCGATTAAAGAAGGAAGCGTGGTGCTAGACAGAGGCTTAAAACTTACAAATGTTCTCTATGTGCCTAAATTAAATTGTAATTTGATATCTGTTTCATAGATGATGGATGAATTGAAATATGTTGTTCAATTCACTGATAAGTTATGTGTTGTGTAAGACCATATTTCAAGGACGCTAATTGGAACAGGTGAACGGAGGGGATGAGCTCTATTTTCTTAGAGGGGTTCAAAATGTGAGAGCCTACAAAACTGATGGTTTGCATTCCATAGACTTGTGGCACAAACAGTTGGGATATCCTTCCTTGAAAATCACCTAGTTGATTCCTGAGATTAGAAAACACAAATATAACAATGTAGTGAATAACACATGTGAAGTCTGTTTTAGAGCCAAACAGACTAGAAAGAAGTTTCCTTTGAGTGAACATGAAGTCAGTAGTGCATTTGAATCAGTTCATTGTGATTTATGGGGACCATATAAAACTCCTTCTACTTGTGGTGCTTTTTATTTCCTGACAATAGTTGATGATTATTCACGTGTTGTATGGGTATACATATTAGTTGATAAACGAAAAGTATCGACAATACTTGACAATTTTTTTGCTCTGCTTGAGAGGCAGTTTCATAAACAAGTCAAAATATTTAGAAGTGATAATGCGACAAAATTCACAAGCATGAAAAGATATTTTCTTGATCATGGAATAATTTTTCAGATATCTTACACCGGAACACCCCAACAAAATGGGAGAGTGGAACGAAAACATAGACATATTTTGAATGTGGCTCGAGCACTGCGATTTCAAGTTAATCTTCTTATTAAGTTTTAGGGGTAATGTATTTTAACTGCAGCATATTTGATCAACCTGCATATGAATATTTGAGAATATTTGATTCCTCATGTTACGTCCATAGTCAAAAAAGGAATGGTGATAAATTTGCAAGTAGGAGTAAGAAGTGTGTGTTTATTGGCTACCCATATGACAAGAAAGGGTGGAAGCTGTTTAACTTAGAAACAAAAGAGATTTTTGTCTCTCGAGATGTTGAATTCGTTGAGACCAAGTATCCTTTTTCTATTGATGTTACTACCAAAGAAGATGGTTCTCCTAAAAATTGGAGCTATAAAAAAATTGTTGGTGATGTGACTGATGGTGTAGAAAAAACAAATCACATAGGAGGTACGGAAGAAAGTGGTAATATGACAATAAATGATAGAGAGGGTGAGCCAAATACGAGGTTCGATGAACAAGGTGTTACTCTAAAAAATATGGACACACAAGATACAGTGCTTCCATCTATATCACCAACCGAGCCATTATTGGGTAAAAGACATAGAACCAAACAACTTTCTACTCGATTGCAAGATTATGCGACAAATACCACCAAAAGATTGGGCCCATCCAACTGTTCACCCTCTCCAAAGACAGACTTAGGTGCACCCTATCCCATAACTGATTATGTGAATTATGATCATTTTTCTCTTGCACATCGTGCTTTTCTTGCATCCATTTCACAGGAAAAGAAACCTGCCACTTATACTGGCGCGGTGAAAGACAATGGTCGGTGGAGAGATGCAATGAAAAGTGAGATACATACCCTTGAGACCAATGGAACTTGGACAGTCACACAATTGCTTCCAGGAAAGAAAGCACTTGGCTGCAAGTGGGTGTACAAAATAAAGCATAAAGATGATGGAAGTGTAGAATAGTTTAAAGCACAGTTAGTAATTATTGGCAATCATCAAAAGGAGGGAATCAATTACACAAAGACTTTTGCACTCGTTGTAAAAATGGTAACGATCCGCACAGTGTTAGTTGTAGCAGTCACACGAACTTGGAAATTACATCAGATGGATGTGCACAATGCATTTTTACACGGGGACCTTGAAGAGGTTGTGTACATGAAGTCGCCTCCGGGCTTTCTTCCTCAACAATATGACATGGTGTGTAAACTCAATAAGTCCTTATATGGACTCAAACAGACGCTTCGTTGTTGGTTTGCCAAGTTATCCGTTGCACTAAAACACTATAGATTTCGGTAATCTCTGTCAGATTATTCTCTTTTCGTCTTGCAAAGACCGGGGATACATATTGTAGTGTTAGTGTATGTTGATGACCTAATCATTTCGGGAGATAATCATGAAGTCATCACTAAATTTAAAGTCTATTTACACAATTGCTTTCACACGAAAGACTTGGGGATCCTCAAATATTTCTTGGGTGTTGAAGTGACGTGATCTTTCGTGGATATCTTTCTTTGTCAACGCAAATATGCTTTGGACATTATAGTCGAAACTGAACTTCTGGGAGCTAAGCCATCAAATGTGCCAATTGAACAGAATCATCATCTGGCACTTGCAGTAGACTTGCCTTTTCCTCATCTTAATCAGTATAGGCAGTTAGTAGGTCGTCTCATTTACCTCTGATTTACCAGACCAGAGCTTTTATACTGTGTGCATGTTCTGTCTCAATTTATGCAGGCATCTAAAGAAGACTATTGGGAGGCTGCTCTCCGTGTTGTTCGATATCTGAAAGGGAATCTAGGACATGGTGTTTTGTTGCGTAAGGATTGTGACCTGCAACTATCTTATTGGATTGAATGTCCTTTAACTTGTAGGTCCTTTACCGGATGGTTTGTTCTACTTGGATCTTTTCTAATTACATGGAAAACTAAAAACAACAAACAGTATCTCGCTCATCTGCTGAAGTTAAGTATCGATCCATGACAACTGTAACAGGAGAATTGAAATGGTTAAAAGATCTTCTCCATAGTCTTGGTATCTCTCATTCTTAGCCTATGTGACTTTTGTGACAATCAAGCAGTGCTTTACATTGTCAACAACCCGGTTTTTCATAAGCACACCAAGCACATCGAAGTGGATTGCCACTTCATTCGCGACGCGACGGGTATCTCACTGACAATATTATGCTTATGTTCCTACACATGCACAATTAACCGATATTTTTACTAAGGCTCTTGGTCCCACTCAGTTCACCTCTCTGTTGTGCAAGTTGGAGATATGTCATTTACATGCTCCAACTTGAGGGGGGATAATGATATCATGATGAGATAACAGGAAATAACAAAATCTGTCTGGAATTATGTGCAATTATTATATTATCCCGTATTACTATGATCATGTAAATCAATTTGTTTTTAGTCTAGACGAAATCTTAGGAGTTTTATTTGGAGAATCAATCTGTATAGCTCAATCTTAAGAGTTTTTGCTGTAACTCTCTTGTATATATTTATGTCTTAGCAAAGCATGAAAGACGGAACAAAATTATTTTGTCATATTATCGTTTATAAACCCAGTAAAAGTTTGTCAATTACATCCACACAGCTTAACAATTTGAAAATAGTCTTGCCACCACTTGTTGATTTTGAAAACTTAAACATGTTTCTAAAACTCACAATGAAAATAATCTCCTTCCAACCCTTTTCAAAAGGAACGAATGCAATAGAGAGAGACAAGTGGAAATGTGCGCACATACATGTAGTAACATTACAATGTGGATGATACACATACAAAGAAAAAGAGAGCGAGAAAATGCAGACTACATAATCCTTGTATAATAGTGAATAGATAATATAACAAAACCAGAAGGACCAGATCTTCAATAAATCACTAAGAACCAGTTCAAAGTGCTAAAGTCTGAAAGAGAGCAGCAATTAACATTCCTAGTGAAAAATATAGAAAAGTATCACATTGATCATTTTATCCTGAGTTAAAGATGTTTGGCAAGACAAATTATTCCATGCCACTCCACTTGCTCATATCTATGCCTAATGCTAGATTACAAATTAGAAGAATATGAAAAGCACAAAAATTCACAGCATTGTTTCCATAGTATCCTAATCCTAATCCTATTCTATTTAAAAAATACCGTTGGGAAAAAAATTCAAAATGAAAATAAAAAATACAGATATTCCTAACTTGACAGAATTTAGCCTAAGATATATTGTTAAACCAAAGTCGTAACATCTGTAAAAGTTGGATAAAACATATAAAAATCTCCAGAATAAAACATATAGTTGAAAAGAAATTTGTATGAATTTTGTTTGTTTTTCAGGAAGAATAAAAGTGCAAGTCCAAGTTCTCCCACTTACTAGCATTAAGGTGCAAATCTAAAGGAGATGGTTAACTCAGAGGAGAGGAGATTACAGAGATAAATAAATAGAAGAGATCCAAAGAGGAGCAGGCTAAATAAATAAAGCCCCTAAGCTCACCAACTAAATACATTAAAGAGAAAGAGAGTGTAGAACTAAATAGTAGTACCAGTACGAGAATTGAAAGTGCAGCAAGCAACAAACAAATTAACAATAAATATTAAATACAGAACAGGAAGAAAGAAAGAGAGGAGACCAGTTTATTCCAACCGGAAGGAGCCGGAAGTTCGACCGACAAAACCTCCTCGTTTTGCTGCTGCTGCTCCTCCGCATTCTCCATTTCTTTCTCTGTTCACTTTTCAGTTTGAGGAGTTGAATTTCAGTTTGGGATGAGAAGAGAAAAGAAAAAGAAAAATAAGATAAGATAAACGGTCAATCTTTCTCTCTCTTCTCATCAATGTGATAAACTCACCCGGCATCGTCACAGCAATCTCCTCACGCCATTTGAAATTGAAATCCAAACCCACGTGGTTATTTTTATTTGTCCGTTACCGTTAACGACACCGTCACACATAAAACAAAACAAAAATACACGACTTTTCCTTTTTAAAAAATCTTCATTCACCAAACGGTGCGCTTCATCGTCCCATGCCATTTAACTAACAATATGTAACAAATAATAAGTGATGGAGCGGTGGGACACCTGTTGGCGGAGAGTGAGGAGTCAAAGTTAGCTGATAACGTTCGTTTCTTCGGTTTAACTGGATTTAAATTTCGGTTTCGGTTCCGAACTTCGAACCAAACCATCACTATCTCCATGACTCACCCACCCGTTGCCTATCACTTTTTCAATTCCAATGCAAATGTTATTGCTAACTAACGCTACTTAATTTATTCTTATTTTTAATTTCATAAATATATACACTTGTTTAGGGACGTCGTAATAATTACTCAGAGCAAATTTGTCATCTCATCCACAACTTACATTCTCTTGTACATAGGACAAATACGGTACACTTAGTATATTTTCATAATTTCTTTTTTTTAAATTTTTCATCTAATAAAATAAAATACTCATTATTAATAACAAAAATATCTACTTCTTTATAATTTTATTTCTATTTATGAAATTTATTTAAATTTAAAAATGCTTAATTGATTAGGAATTTTATAACCAAAGATTATGATTGTGGATGCTATGTTATTTTCTATACCAAGAAATTGCTTCCAACACTCTTCTTAACTTAGCATTTAGAACTTGGAATATTTAGTTTTCATCATGATTTTGTGTATGAGAATATAATATAGTTTTATTTATCTTTATGCAGTGATTTCTCTCTACATGGATAAAAAACATGTGGTTAGGATTGGTGATTGCCTTAGAATCAAATTAGGTTTATTGATTGAATCCCTATAATCTGGTATCAGAACCTCCCATACTTGATTGATGTATGATTTTGAAATTATTTATTCAAGCTGTTGGATATACATATATATACATGCTTGTTTTTATTTTTAGAGGCTGATGCAATAAATTAAAATAACAATCATAGGCTTCTAAATTTGAAATAAATAAGTAAAGTTAAAATAATTTATTTTAGAAATATTTTATTTTTGGATTTGGTGCATCAATGTTCAAAATTTGGCTACAGTATATATCATTTGTTTAGCATTTAAATGAGCTAATTGAATCAACATATTACCAAAGTGACCTCTCTTACCTAGATTGTTCATAACAAATGTTAACCGTGTGGTGTGATTATTATTTATATGAATGGTAATTGGCTCAAAGTTACCATTGAACTAATTTACACACCTCTTATTAACATTACACCAACAAGATATTAATGGTGCACTAGATATCTTGAGATGAGATATACCATTGTTTAAATACATTGATGATTATTATGTAAGCTTATTGTATTATTTAAGTGTATGATAAAATTTCCAAACCGTGATACTCATAACATCTATAATTTTGGCATTTCTCCCAATTTCATCTCTAATTTTCAAATTTAAAATCTTTGTTCTTAAATCTAATTTAATATAGTTTGATTGAACGAAGATATTTGGAGTGAGAGTTCTTTTGCCGCCATGTGAGAGTGCTGGTATTTGAACTTGAAAAATTATAAAAAGAAGATATGAAAAAACATGAATCATAATTATCAGTATTTTACTGAAGAAATGTTAGTGTAGTCCACCACAAAATCAGGGTTGAAAAGGATATTCACAGAACCAGCGATGCTTGAAGTCATTGCAATCACACTATGTTCATTAGAGTAGAGGAATTTATTAGACATTTCCTATTCCTTACGGGGATTCAATAGTCATTTCACAATTTTTAATACAAGGATATATTAGTCTTTTTCTATTAATGAAATTATATTTAATTAAAAAATTATGTTACTGTAGCTTTTTTTTTAGTGATTCATGGGTGAACCATTTGACTGCAATGCCCATGGTAGAAGCCCCCATCAAAACAACTGGTCAGTTAACGTATAATGGTAAAAACACAAAATTAACGACACGTTTTAAACAAACCCATGTGTTAGGTGCAAGTAGAAACAATTCAAATCCTCTAAATCTGAGATCTTAAATTCTTTGATTTGAATTCGAAATCCATGTATATTTATTTTAAAGGAAAACAGAATTTTTTTTCCACCATAATCTTAACGTGGAATTTAATGAATGCAATTCAATTGATAAAATGTGTTGAATTTATAGGATAGGACTTAAGTTCAATCCTCACAAATACACTCTTGAAAAAGACAAGAAGATTTAAGTATGATTAAGTAATCGTGGAGGATTAATTCCAAGGTCAGTCCAAAAGATTATCAAAATATCTTGGGATGTTAGGAAAGTCATGTTATGATGGTTTTAAATGAAAAAAATGATATTGATGTGGAGTATAACTTAGTTTATTAGTGACTAATCTTTCTTAGAAAATCTAATAAGTTATGTTTTTGTTTTCATTCATAAAACTTAAATGTGAGATCTTATTTAAGAGAATCAAATATGATATTTCTCAAACTAAACTAATGAATTGTTGATAAAATAAAATTTTATTTATTATTAATATAATGGAATCAACTTTGTGAAAAAAATATATAAAAGAAACTAGATATCCTACCAACAGTAACATATTTGGACAATTACTATTAGAAGAATATATGTTTTAATATTTAATTATATCTTAGATCTTCCACTTATCAAATAAGAGAATATTGTGAGAAAAAATAAGATTTTTTTTTTAAATTAGATAATACATATTATACAGAATTTTCATCATATTAACGATTGTATAGTTATGTAAGGTGTTGAATAGTTATGTTGATTTATTTTATTATTTTGCTTTAGATAATAAGGTTAAATTCTTAGGAAGTCTAAATATGCATGTTTTATTTCTTAACATTATTTTGTCATCAATGAAGCATTAGAAACAATGTGCTATAGTTACAGATTACTGCACTAAAAAATCACTAGGATTACTTGCAGCAACGATTAGAAGGATGTCAAAGTCATAAATTTAGGTTTAGTTGTGACGTGACAATCATTTTTATTTTAGGAAAGTGATATGACAATCACTACTTACATGTAGGAGGGCAAAATTTTCCATACTCCTAGCTAGGTAAAATGAAAAATAAAGTAGATTTAATGAGTTTTTTCTTTTCTTTTCATAGCTTTCATAGCATGAGTTCAGAATTTTGCTTTTTCTTCACCTTCATTTATCAAATGTTTTTATATGAAGTAACGTTTTGACCATGAAGGCCACATCTTGTGATTTATTTTGGCTTTTGTTCTTAATAATATAGTAGTACTATTCTCTTTGGCTGTTGCGAAGAAAAGATAGGGTGAATATTGTGAACTTATACCTGAGATATAAATATAGGAAATTTATTTAAATAAAAAGTAATTTTAATCGAACTTTTTAATACATGAATCTGCTACATGAACTAATATTAGTATAAGAAAATAGTTTAAAAATAATTTCCTATATTTTAATATATATGTGATATTATTACTATTCTCACCAGTTATACCATCCCTGAAGCAAACTTCCCCAGATTACTAATTTTGACTTTGATTGCCTTTTGGAACCTATTCACATTCATCGATCCTGATCTTCACGGTGCTTTTACATATATTTTATATCTATTCATGAACTACACGCCGTGGCATTCATTATATTGGACACAACGACATCCAAACAGAGGATCAATTTTTCTTCAACAAAAAGCCATGATTTAAAAGAAGGAATATATCCCCTGTCATAGATAAGGAAGCCAATTATACTCAACTATAATCTTAAGTCCAAATATGCTATTGTTTGTATTTAGTCCATTATTTAATCTTCAGTTATACTCGTACATGGTGAAAACAAAAAATTGCTTACCTCATTAATTCTTGAATTCATTTTTTTGCAACAAAAAATAAAAATCGCTTAATTCATTTTCAGATCCTTCTCTTTTGTCGTATGAAACTTCCAGTTTCCACACTCCCAAAAGTAAAACAACTAGGGGTTAGATTTTATCCCATCACTAAAATACAAAAAGGGTAAAGAAACTAGTAGGATTGGGTGAGTCTTTTCTGTCACAAAACTAACAGGCTTCAAGTGTCATTATATAACTTTAGTAGGTTGTGACTTTTTATCAGTATTGACCTCATAATTTGAATGTCAATCTTTCTCCTACATAACTTTAGACTTTTCAAAGAAAAAAACTTAAGGATCTGTTTGTTTATTTTCTACTTCTGTGGGTTTCATTAAGTTAGAATCATATGATTAAAAAGAACTGTTGTCTTTTATTAGTTTTATTACGTAAAAAGTTTTTTTAAAATGGTTGTCTTTCAAAGAAAAGGTTGGAATAACAGTATTATAAAATTTCTTGTTTTAAGTTTAAAGAATCAAAGATTGTGTAATGGAATCAAAGATGGCTATACTAAGAAAACAAGGTTTCAAGAGTCTTCCTTCAAAGCTAAATACTTTTCCAATGAAAGATTCTTGGATTCGTAGGTTGGCCACAACATAGCATTTGGACATTATTCCTGGTATTACTAAGAGAAGGCTATAGATGGGAAATTGGAGATGACACAAAGGTGGCATGATGGTGGTAGTAATGTATAAGAGTTTGCAAATTGCAACCCACCCTTACCTAGTCTACTTGACATGGGAGTGGCATGAACTGATGTTAATAGAAGAATTGATGCAATCTCAATATGTTGCAGCTATTTTGAGAGTGCCACGTCCACGTTGAAATCGATGAAGGAGAATAAACTAATATGGTTCAACAACAAGCAGGGTGTATACACAGTAAAATCTTCCTTCTTGCAACTTAGAGGAGGTTCATGTTGCAGGGAACTGGAAAAGGCTATGAAATTTGCATGTTCTCCCAAAGGTAAAATCCTTCTCGTGGAGTAATTCGTAACATGATTATTTGATTATGTAATGTAATGTAATTAATTACAGAGTAATTGTAAATGTTCCTGAAATTTCCTTTTAATAATTAAATGCATCATCTCTCTCATGTTGATGCGTGAGAGTACATAATGAAATAGAAATAACAGAGTGGTGTAATAAATATGGTTCGGTCGAAACAAATGAGGCAGGTGGCTAGCCGGGTACAATGCCAACTCATTCTGAAAGGTTGGACTCAGAAAAGTTAAATTTATAAATTATTTTCTGGTTGAGGGCCTCCTTTTATGGAAAATTCAATTTGTTACCACCAAAAGCTGGAGCACGACATGCTTGCTAGTTCTGTAGCCCCGTTTATTCAAACAATCATCATTCATCATTCATCACTTCCTAGCTCCTATTTCAAATGTTGAAGGGAATTTGGCAGATTTCCCATTCTTCAACTAAATTCTGCAAAATCTCTTGTATGATGTTGGAATGACCATTTCCTTTTCAATTATTGTTCTTCAACATGCTTCCAGGGATTTTGAATCCCAAACTGCATAACGACTACTCCCATAAATAAAAAAGAAAAGAGGAAAAAATTACCTAAGTGTAGCCTTCTCATAAATCATAATTGTTCATTGGACTTTTTAAACTTGTCTTTAAAAATTACCCCCAACCAAATATTGAACGCTTTATTTTATGAAATTGGACCAGTACTAAAAAAGGAAATAAAGTAAATACTATTTATAATACATTTGAAAATTTTATGAATTGATTTTCATTGCGTGACGGTGTCAATTTTACAATTAGAGGTTATAAGGCAATGCAAAAGATATTAGTCAACGGGTCAAAATGGACGACATGTACAACAAAAAAAAGAGAAGTCAAAATGGACAATAACCTAAAAAACAGGCAAGTTTAGGACCATAATGCAACTAAGCAACAACATCGTCCCTACCATTTATTAGACGTATAGTGAAAATTAGCTAATCGTATTTCAACCATATCTTGCCATGGAGAAAATGCAGAGAAACTCATTTGGACTCATCACAATTCCCTCTAATACTCCTCTTACTTCTTCTACATTCTAACATGCCTACATCGTGTCTGCTACTGAATGGAAACTAAGGTGTGTCATACTATTACCCGCTATTTCTCATTGTGCACTTCCTTTTATGTTTTGTAACATAACATGCTTTCCTGTATCAAGAACCATATTTTTCCTTGAAACTCTCCCTCTATTTACGGTACTTTCACACTCACGTTGTCGTTTACTTTTGTTTCACTGAAGGAAACAATTCCATTTTCTTTGTCTTCTAGATTAAGCTGTCTAGCAAACTGTAGTAATAATAGTTAACCAAATTAGTATTTATTTTATCAGATCTTTCATGATTCATTGTTTTGATGCAGTTGTGAAATCATGGGCATATTCAGATGTGGGACCTTGTTTTTCCATGTGCTCCTTTTGTTTAGAACCTGTCTGGCCAAAGATCAACATGTTAGTCAGATATATCCTGGCTTCAGTGCATCTCAGCCAGATTGGAGCGACCATAATGGTTTTTTCTTGCTATCCAACAGCTCAGCTTTCGCTTTTGGATTCTTCACTACTCTTGATGTTTCATCGTTTGTTTTAGTTGTCATGCACTTAAGCAGCTACAAAGTGGTTTGGACTGCCAACAGAGGCTTACTCGTTGGGACTTCTGATAAATTTGTGCTTGACCATGATGGGAATGCATATTTGGAAGGTGGGAATGGTGTAGTTTGGGCAACAAATACAAGAGGACAAAAAATAAGATCCATGGAATTGCTTAACTCAGGGAATTTGGTGTTGCTTGGGGAAAATGGGACAACTATTTGGCAAAGTTTTAGCCATCCCACTGATACTCTTTTGCCCGGACAAGACTTTGTGGAAGGAATGACACTCAAAAGCTTCCACAACAGCTTGAACATGTGTCATTTTCTTAGTTACAAGGCAGGTGATTTAGTTCTCTATGCAGGATTTGAAACTCCACAAGTGTACTGGTCCCTATCAGGAGAACAAGCTCAGGGAAGCTCAAAAAATAACACTGGTAAGGTTCACTCAGCGTCTTTGGTGTCCAATTCATTGAGTTTTTATGACATAAGTAGAGCTTTGCTATGGAAAGTTGTCTTCTCTGAGGACTCAGATCCCAAGTCATTGTGGGCTGCTACCTTGGATCCAACTGGTGCAATCACTTTTTATGATCTCAACAAAGGGAGGGCTCCTAACCCTGAGGCAGTTAAGGTACCACAAGACCCTTGTGGCATTCCTCAGCCTTGTGATCCTTATTATGTTTGCTTCTTTGAAAACTGGTGCATCTGCCCGAAACTTCTCAGGACTCGCTATAATTGCAAACCTCCCAACATCTCCACCTGTTCTAGGAGTTCAACGGAACTTTTATATGTTGGTGAAGAGCTTGATTATTTTGCTCTCAAGTACACTGCTCCGGTTTCCAAATCAAACCTGAATGCTTGCAAAGAGACTTGTTTAGGAAACTGTTCATGCCTTGTGCTTTTCTTTGAAAACAGTACCGGAAGATGCTTTCATTTTGATCAGACTGGGAGTTTCCAACGCTATAAGAGGGGTGCAGGTGCTGGTGGTTATGTTTCGTTCATGAAGGTCTCCATTAGTAGTGCTAGTGATGATGGACATGGCAACAAAAATGGAAGGAATGACATGGTGCTAGTTGTTGTCATAGTTCTCACAGTTCTGGTTATAGTTGGTCTTATAACAGGATTCTGGTACTTATTCAAGAGGAAGAAGAATGTTGCTAAGTATCCTCAAGATGACTTGGATGAAGATGATGATTTCTTGGACAGTCTCTCTGGAATGCCTGCACGTTTTACTTTTGCTGCTCTTTGTAGAGCAACTAAGGACTTTTCTTCAAAAATTGGGGAAGGAGGGTTTGGCTCAGTGTATCTAGGTGTGCTTGAAGATGGCACTCAGTTGGCTGTGAAAAAATTGGAAGGTGTTGGACAAGGTGCAAAAGAGTTTAAAGCAGAAGTGTCCATAATTGGAAGTATTCATCATGTTCATCTTGTCAAGCTCAAAGGGTTTTGTGCCGAGGGTCCTCATCGCCTTCTTGTCTATGAATACATGGCAAGGGGTTCTTTGGACAAATGGATCTTCAAGAACAGTGAGAACACCTTCTTGTTGAACTGGGACACAAGGTACAACATTGCAATAGGCACGGCTAAGGGATTGGCCTATCTCCATGAGGAGTGTGATGTGAGGATTATCCACTGTGATATTAAGCCGCAAAATGTTCTTCTTGACGATAATTTCACTGCTAAGGTTTCAGATTTTGGATTGGCCAAGCTAATGAGCCGTGAGCAAAGCCATGTGTTCACAACTCTAAGGGGTACAAGAGGGTATCTAGCACCAGAATGGATAACTAACTACGCAATTTCGGAGAAGAGTGATGTGTTCAGCTATGGCATGCTCTTGCTCGAGATAATTGGAGGGAGGAAGAACTATGATCAATGGGAAGGGGCAGAGAAAGCACATTTTCCTTCTTATGTGTTCAGAATGATGGATGAAGGGAAACTGAAAGAGGTTCTTGATCCAAAGATAGATATTGATGAGAAGGATGAAAGGGTTGAGTCTGCTCTTAAAATTGCTCTTTGGTGCATACAAGATGACGTGAGTTTGAGGCCTTCCATGACTAAGGTGGCTCAGATGCTTGATGGTTTGTGCCCTGTACCTGATCCCCCCTCATTATCTCAATCTGGTACTTATTCAGCTTTCATGAAATTGAGTAGTGGAGAAGCTACTTCATCGGGACAGGCTAGTTTTTTTAGTAATGTACCCATGTCATGTGTTCAATTATCAGGACCAAGATGAGATCAAGTACAAGTAGCTAGATGAATCATGCATACGTACTTTTTTATCTTTAATTCCAATTATATGAACGTTTCCAATTTGTTTGGCAGTTTTGGTCTTGTCATTGTGATTAGATTTAGAAATCCTTTGGAATTTTGAACTTATGAAGGCAGAGTGGAACTTTTCTTTGTTTTGTCTGGTGAGTGGCGATCTTCTCGTGATTTTCCCTTTGTTTCTGGGCATCGGACCTAAATATTCACGGACGAGGGATAACCAAAAAAGAGAGCAACATTTTCAATTGACAATACCATTTACTTATTTTAATTGTAATCATATATGCCAAATTGATCTCAAAGATAAGTTCTTCCAAAAACAAAATCGAGTATCCAAACACTAGAAGTCAAAATGATGTGAATTAAGTATGATGAATCTTTAATAACGAGAACGAAAAAAAAAATCTTGATTTATCTCCAATACTTGAAGCTCTATTTGCGGTACCCAATCTCATCATTGTCTTAGATTCTTAGCTGAATTCTTATTCGACTAGAAGATGAGTGGCGGAGAGGCTATTTCTTATCATGTGTGTAGAATTTAGACTTCATTCACACTTCAGACTAACTAATCATTCATACAGATAAGAAAGACAATTCAATAGGTAACTCTAACCTTTATTGATAAGTCATTTGATCACCAAGGCTTGTAGCGTATTCTAGGGGCGTAAAAAACAAAAGGTTATGATTGAATCGGATTATAACCCAAGTTAAATTAAATTAGTTTTTTTTTCTTGAATTAGTTCAAGACAAAATGAATGTATTATTTTATAAAATCTATTTGGTTAATCGGATTATTTTTACAAAATTGATTTTCATTTAAATATTTTTTTATTTGAAAAAAATAGTTCAAAAACTAGTTTGAAAATGATTCGATTCTTAGAACAAGTTGAAAACTGGTTAAAAATTAGTTCAGTTTAGAACCAACTTTTTAAAATCAATTTTATTTTGAATCAGTTTTTAAATTAATTTGATTATTTTAATATAAAATCGAACCGGTTAAAAAAATTCAAAACCAATTCGATTCAATTATTTTTTCTAGTTTTTGGACACCCCTTTAGGCAAGTCTAATGCTACATGGCTTCATGTCTAAATGCACTCATCGCTAACACATTACTCATGACTAATGCAAGAAACATATTTCTTGTTGTTTTTTTTATCAGCGAAAAAGAGAGTATATATATATATATATGATAAAATGTAGATATGTACTTCCAAATTGCGTTTCCTTTTCTTACTGTTTCATCAGTTAAAATGTTAAGAAGGGCAAAGCCGCAAAGGTATAAGGTATTCTATAATTGTGATGGTTCGTAGATAATATATTAAAAAATATGGCCAAATAACAATGATATTATTATTTCTTGTCGAGTCCGTACAAAATGTTGAGAAGAGACAAGTTGAATAAGGTGAAATCTCAAACATGATATCACCTTATCAATGAGTCTGTCTGTCAGATGAAAAACAAAGAAAGTGAAGACAAGAGACCCATACAAGTAATTGGTTGAACAGTAGAAAATCTTGCAGCCGCCAGCCGACAAAGAAAAACAGTGTAATAAGAGTGAAACAATGCCACATGTTTCAAGTCCCGTCTATATTTGGAGCCATTGGTTTATGTTATTTAAACCTAACCCACCAGTTGGTGCTACATATCAATATTCTAAGGTTTTCCATAGTTGTTTTCCTTTGGTGCCATGGAATTGGATCAACTACTTGCCAAAAAAAATTAATACATGACTTACAACTATGTTGTAAATGTAATATAGTAGGCTCATATACTACACCATAGTTGTAGCTGTCTCTCTAATCGACCTTTAAGCCAAAGATTTCATGGTAAGTTATTATACATTTTGACAAAGGGAGAAGGAGAAAGGAATTGCACAAATTTCAATGTATGTGGTTAACTATGAATCAACCAATGTCCATATGAATGAGTAATAACATCATTTGGGTGATTACTCTTTATAATAATTCTAGTTCAGGATAAAGAGTTAAACTGTTAAGAACATGATAAAACCATAGAAGATTAAAAGGGCTGTTGTCTATTCCTTATAATTTCTACCAAAATTTCATGTTCTCATACAGCATTCGAAGCCCCACTGGTATACAACAAACATAATACATACAGGTTTCTCTTATTTATGGCATAAGCTATTTACAGCTAGATAGTCATCTCTACTTTACTCAACCCTATATAGTAGCCACTTCCAAGAGGTGAAAAACTGGCAAGCATTATTGTTTGAGAATTGAGACTATTATGGTTCATTTGTCTTGTAAGATATATATCCAAGTTCACTCAGATACGTAGGATTGAAAGGCTGCAGTAACATGAGGGCTGCCTTTGGTTTCTTGAAAAAGATCAGGTGGATATGCATGGCCGTGATCAGTCTTATGTTGACAGTCCTTATCTTCATCTTCTTCAACATCCCAGAGGAATCTTGCATAAGAAGCCATCACATAGCTGACAAGTGACAACAATTGAGGTTTATACATTAGTTTTACGAACAAACAAAAAAATTCAGGACTACAACTAAGTTTAATTTTGGAATGAAAGGCAACCAATAAAGCAAAATGTCTAAACAATTATCATGGATTACGGATCATTGAATTATAACATACTTTAGCTACTCTATCAACAGGTCCTGAGTTTCAAATTTAACAAATCATTGAATGTGTCTATATTTGGAAATAGGGACAAAAACCAACTTCATGTGACATCCATCTAGACCTAAGTCATGTAACACTTTTTTTATGCAACAAGGTCATCTAACACTACGACGAAAGAAACAACTTCCAATTATTTTTTTTTTTAAAAAAGAATGTATCTGATACTACAAAAAAATTAGGAGAATGATGCAAACAAGAAAAAACATGATCCATGTAGATTTATGTTACCAATCATCCGGGGCACTTTTAATAGCTTGATCAAAATAGCCCTCAGCTCGATCAGCATTCTTCTCTGTTTGCCATATTAAATCCGCGTAGAGGGACAAAACATTAGCATCGCCAGGATCAGCCAAAATAGCTCTTTCAAGATACTGCTCTGCTTTAGGATAATCTCCACGAACCTATTTGCAAATTGAATGTCAGAAAAAACATTAATTAGTAATTAATAGGAAAAAAAAACAAGAAGTTTTATGAGACAAGGATATATTTTAATAACGATTATTCTAACTAGCTTGGCTTCTTTTTCATTTTTTCTTCTTTCCTCTCTTTTTTGGTTATTGAATAATCTTACTGATTAGACTTTTTGTTTTTCTTTTCATTTTCAGCATTTCTTCATCTTTTTTAAGACAAAGATCACGATCAAGTTCAAGCTTAAGCACGAACCAAAAAATTACCTCCTTCAAAAACTTAGCATAATTTCCAAGCAAAAGAGCATTATTGGGGTTTGCTTGAATCATGTTCTGGTAATAAGCATCTGTCCCATCCCTACCATGTGAGCCTCTTCCACCACAAACCCTGACACCACCACTCCCCATCCCACCACCCATCACTAAAGTCTGCAACCTGCTGCTACCTTCAAGCTTATTATCTAAACCAGAACTTGAAAACAGTTCATCATCACTTTCTTTCATCTTGATGCTCCGATGGTTCTCAAGGACTTTAATTGGTGACATGCAAGGTTTCTTCGGAGGCTTTGATGGGGTATGATTATGAGGGTCTGTGTGAAGCAAGTTTTTTAGAGGAGTTGAAAGTGTTCTAGGAAGGGATTCTTTGGAATGGGGAAGCCATGAGCTTGGAATTGGTACGGTGGAAGTTCTTAGTAACATGTTGTTTGAGTTGAGAGAGACAAAAGGAATGAAAAGAAGCAAGGGGTTGAAGTTGAAGGGAATGAAAAGTGCAAAACTAAGAAGGAAAAGACTGGAAGACAGAAAGAGAGTCCTGAATTGCGACACGGACACAGCACACAGCACAAAAATCAAACAAGGGGTCACTCATTTTTATACACTAAGCAGAGTAGCAACATTTTTTGCATTAGAAAAAAATACAAGTTGGAGATTAGGACCCATGTCGCACTTGCTGAGTTATTGTAATTGAACGGCCACGAATTGGTTCTACATACGACAGAAATGGCATCATCTATATATCTATCCCCCAATTCAGCTTAAACATGCGTCAACACTTGTTTGGCTCCCTCAACCTTGCCCATGCTTTGTTGCTACAGGGCCTTTGCTATTGCTCATAATTTAATTCATCAGACTCATTACCGACCAGATGGGATATTTTCAAGCTACTATTTCTTTTTTATTCAGCTTCAACTCACTTCACTAGTGCCGATTTAATTAACGTTGATAATTTCAGTTAAGATATGCATAAATCTTATCCACATCTTGTCACTAATCAGTTCAAACACTCAAATCATATAGTAAATCATGTTACGTGAACAAATTTTGCTTCTGGACTTCTATTTTTACAGATACAATATTTTCTTTCTTAAATTATAAAAAAAAAATACATTCTCTAATTTTCTTTTCCGAAACAAGAAAAATATGGAAATAGTTTAATTTTTATTATTCCTATATTTAGATGGAAGAAGAAATAAAATACAAATCATGATGTATTTTCTTTTAATTATCAAAAGAAAGAGTAAAAGGAAAACAGAAAAAGTTGACTTGTAAGTTAAACAAATAATTAGACACAGTATAGTATAGTATAGTATAGTATAGCACAATTTTCATTGCCAGAGTGAAATAAGTGTAGTAAGTGGAAACCGACAAGATGGGATATTTACATGCTATTATTTCTGTTTTACTAAGCTTCAACTGACTTTCCTAGTGCGATGTGAACGTTGATAATTTGAGTAAACTTAAATGATCTTATCGACATCTTATCCCTAATCAGTTCAAACACTCTAATCATATAGCAAATAATTTCTTTGTTAAATTATAAAATAAATAATACTCTGATTTTCTTTTCCCAAACAAGTAAAATATAGAAATAATTTATTTTATATATATATACATAGATAGATAGATATAGATAGATAGATTAGATGAAAGAAAAGAATACAAAGATGAATAAAATGCAAATAATGATGTATTTTCTTTTATTTACCTGAAGAAAAAGTAAAAGGAAAATAGAAAAGTTAACATCTAACCTATGTACTAGAAATAAAAATTATTTGTTCCTTCCATTTTTTTTTCTTTAATTTACCACAGCTTTAACAAATTGAAGTAAAGGAACAACCGAACAACCTTTGTTGTTTAAAAGTATGTGCAGAAATTGAGTTCTACGGGAATGGGAGTGAAGAGTAAAAGTTTTATTTTTAATAATTATTCTATAATTTAAGAATTTTAAAATATAAATAAAATAATAATTATAGTTTATTTAAATATAATTTATTAAGAATATTATATAATTCTTTTAATTTAAAAATAAAAAATTATTCCCCGATTCGTTTCCCTCTAACGTCAAGCTCCCTCTTGATTAAGCTATTTTTAAAGGGGCAAAAGAAGAAGAAAAGAAAAAAAAAATCAAAGCAAATGAGGGATTTTGATTTGGTTTATGCAAAAGATATGTTTGGAATTGTATTGGGAGGGACCACTGTTGTTGATCCAAATGGGTCCTTTTTGGGCTGTGCAAACTCCATACTTATGAAGGCAATTGTTATAGAAATATACCTCCTTTTATATTTATTTTTCTAAAATTACCTTCTTTCAGAAATTGCCGCACCCCATGTGAAACCACACCTCGATGACAACATCTCACTCAATGTTTTCCTAAAATTTAACAGAGATTCATCCTATTCCTAGCAAATGAAGAATCTTATGAACATATATCCAGAATTGAATATTCTCCGCAGTGAAATCATGTCCTCTGTTGAATATACTTAACCAACTGCTGCCTACTTTGCCATCCTATTTCTTGAATAGTAATTTTAAGCCAGGCAAAGTATATCATAAATATTTAAATTATTATTTAGCATATACAAAATTACGGGAATATACGTTTAATATAATTATTTAAGTGTTTAAAAAATTGAATGATAAACCGTACTTAATTAATTAATTACTGCTATTTCTTGCCTCGAATGATGCATTATCATCTCCACCACGCATGGTGTTCACAATACTCCGTGATCAAATTAGAAAAGGATACACAAGAAAGCTATCGCATAAAAAAAGTTAACTCATTAACTATCACATTAATGTAATTACGTGGCCATCGATATAAGAAATTAAGAGTGAGGCATATATAATAAGGTCCCAAGGCTAAGAACATGTACAATATGATAGATTAATGGATAAAGATGAAGCTCCAACCGAAGTAGGGTTCTGCTTTTCCTAGCTAGCTTGTATATTATAGATATACATATATAGTGTTAGAACTTAATTGTAGCTAGGGTACGTAGTTATGGTTGAAACAACTTATCCCCACTCCTGCATTTCCATGAAAGGAGGTAATAGCTATCATCGTCTCCATTGAAGTTGAAACACTTCCTTTTGTGATTAGGAACGACCACAGTAGCAATGCAAGGCCTGCAGTTCATGCACTTACGAAAAAACTTATCCCCACACTTGCATCTTCATGCTCAACACACACACACACATCCGAATCATCAAGGGCTAGCTGCTTATGAATTTCTAACTTCAATAGTAATATTCCTCAATATAGAAACATATGATCAACTAACACACGACTTAAATAGGTTAAGGGGGCACTTTTTTACCTGATTTGTGAAGTAGAACAATGAGGGAAAAAAAAAAAAAGAAAGCTACAGTAATAGAAACTTTGGATTCCATGTAGTGGGTAGATTCTGCCTTGTGGAGCCATCAGTGACGAGTAGTCTAGAATCTAGATCTATGAAGAAGCTTGATATGTTGATGTGAAGAAAGTTGAGAGCACAATAGCTAGGCACTAGGCAGGGTGTGTGGGAAAGGATTGGAATAAGACAATTGAATTGAATGCGTTAGATAAATTAAAGTTGAGGGATGTTTTCTGTTGGAGACACAATGCACTGGTTTAATGGTTTGTTCACCAATGAAAATATAGTCCACAGAGTGAAAATGTGTTGTTCGGTCCTTCTGGGAAATTGGAGACCTGACTTTGGACTGTTAGTGAATACTGATTGAGTGACATGAGATCCCTTATCCCCAGAGAAGATCACTTTGTCCTTTCTGCTGCCATCAAATTACCTTCCTGCTCTTCATTAATTTACTAATTGCTTCCAAACTCGATTATTTTGAGTTGATTAATGAAGATAACACCAAGGTTATGACTTGTGACTTTTCTCATACCCTTATTCACAATTGCCATCGTTTTTAAAATTGAATTGATGATGAATTAGTGAAGTCACTTGTCTAAGGTTTGATAGTTCAATCATAAAATTACATGTTAATTTAATTACAGATGAACTAAATAATTTGTAGCTGATAAAATTTTCCAAAATAAATTAAAGAAACTTTCACAATTTAATTTTCTGACACTTCTAATAAGATTAGATGAAAAAATGAAACAACCATGATTTTTAGTGTCTTTTAAGTGTATTTAAAAAGATAAAATTATATTAAGAAATCATCTAACAAAATTACCACTAAAAATCAACAAAAATATATTTTTTTTATAAAAAAAATTAATCATTTTAAAATTTTACATAAACCTCAAACATATTTTACCCTTATTTTAGTCTTTCAACATTTTTTGAGCGATTACAAAAATCCGATAACTTCAAATAAAAATTAAAACAGAACAAGTAAAAAATGTAATGTATGTGCGGTTAGATTTTTATTTTTGTACTGTAGGTTAATATTTTATAGAAAACTGCTAGTGTCAATCAAAACATTACTACAACTTAATAGCATGTAATTGCAAGTGGTATTCTAATCGAATAATCCTTCTAGACCAAACAGGTTGTCAAGGTTCACTGTTGATCTGGCACAGCAGGAAGCTTTACAGGTATCTTATATCTTAAATAAAATAGGAGACGAATCAATGAAGGACGTTAGGAGGGTAATAAATAAATGACAATCCATGCATTTTCTGTTTTTAACTTTTTACCCCATCTTAAAAAGCTACCTTTTTCCAGCGGCCTTCTTGAATCTTGAAGTCGAACTTCCTGTCCCTGAACAAACCGAAGAAAAATCAACAACTTTTTGGAAACAACAACCTCTTTTTCCCATCAAAGTAGATTTCTAGATTTTCTTTCTACTTAAAAACAGAGGAAATAAAAAAGAAACTGATCTAAACTAATTTAATGCATTTTTGGATTATCTGTACAAGTTTTACAAATATATGTTCAAAATAATATATATATATATATATATATATATATATATATATATATATATATATATATATATATATTAAACCCAATTCATTCATTACTAGTTTTGGTTCGGATTGGATCAACATGTTATCATTTACATTTGATATTTTTTTATTCTCAAAATTATTATTTTATACTACGATTTATCCAAATATCCAATATAATTAACACAATATTATCAAAGTTAAATAATAGAATTGATTCATTTAATATCATTAATATAATATTCTAAAATAGACTAATACAATTTAAAATAAATTATTTTTCAACGAGATTTATTATAATAGTCTGAATTACAATTATTTCTTACAAACTAATTTCTTATAATAAGTTTTGCTGCAACAAAATTTGCTACAATCAAATTTGTTATAATCAGATTTGCTGAAACAAATGAAGAAAATATAATTCATTAATATTATAAATATGACAAAAAAAAATGAAACAAATAATAATGTACATAGAAGTAATACTTTAATAAGCTCCACCACTTACCATTTCAATAATTGAAGTCTCAACATTAACAACATTTAAAGTTAAACCAACATAACTCTAAAAAATTTGATCGGTTCAAATCAATTTTTGATCAAATATATAAATATAAACTCATGACCTAATATGTACACGAACGATTTTGATCGATTTCGATTCGATTTTGATCCAAATACATAAATAACCCAATTCAAACTGTTCAGATTGATCTGGGTTAATTCAAATTCCAAATTTACTCATACCCATCAAACACATAATCGATAACTTTAAAAAGTTTTTAAAAAAGTCCCTAGGAGTAGGATGGACCTTGTTAAAAAAATAAAAAAAAAAGAAGCAGGATGGACCTATACGAAACTAAAAAAATTATGTGAACGATAAAACTACGAGTGTTGCTAGGTGCACCCAGCATTTAATTAAAATACCAAAACTACCCCTGCACTTTTTTCGTATTTGTGATGGGTGTGTGTGAGGGTGATCCGTAAATTGTACAAATCAAGTTGATCCAAAAGATTGGTACGGATCAACTTGATCTGTAAAAAGCTTACGGATCATGTTGATCTGTATTGTTCCGTAAAAGGCTTATGGATCAAGTTGATCCGTAAGACTTTTACGGATCAACTTAAATGGTTTACGGATCAAAGATATTTTCGTCATTTTATCTTAAGTGCTGGGTGGACCAGCAATAATGCTGGGTGCACCTAGCAACACCCTAAAACTACTTTTACTGACTCTTTTTCTTTTAATTTATTTGAATTCATGGCTTAACTTAAAACCGTCATACATTTTAATGGATCAAATTCGCCATTAAAAGTTAGTTCAATTTTTCTTCTTTACAAAACATATATACGATTTATTTGAATATTAAAAAAATGTTTTTTTATTTTATTAATAATTTTCTTCACAGTCTCCGAAAGAAGAGGAACAGAGATAGCAACTGCAAGCACGTGAGGCGCCGAAAGGTCCAGGACCAGATCCGGGCCACGCGGATATATGCAAATGCATCCAAAGGCTGTTGTTAAAATCCGAACTCTGATCGGACGGTAACAATGATAGTTATTCTTTCTTTTCTTTCTATGATGATGACCTGATGGGAAGAATCAGGTGTAGTGTAGTGTAGTGTAGGGTTAAACTCAACAGTCACACACGTACGTAATGTAACGTAACTGTTCAGATCATTACGGTAACGTCATTCCCGTACGTTTTTCGCGTCCTGTCTGTCTTTGTCCCTTTCAGAATTCCCAAACGCAAAACCAATTCCTCCCTTTTCATTTTCACAGTTTCTATTGTTGAAAATAGTGATCCAGATGGAAATGCAGTTGGCAATAAATCTAACTTCATGCGTCTGCCTCCCCTTAATATCATCCTAGCATTAGCTTTTTGCATTCTTATTGCATCACTTTTAAATCATAAAAAAAAAATCCACCAAAAAGAAAATCATAAAAAATCAGGTATATTAAGCCAATTAAGACAGAATCATTCTTATTAACATGATTCAAATAAAATTCAACCCAAGAGACGGGAATATTTCCAGGTTTCAATATTAATATGCAAAGGAGAATAATAATACAACTATGTCCAGGCCTGTGGAGAAATCATAATAAAAATTCCTCGTCATTCTCAACTGAAAGATAACGTTACAACAGATATACAAAGTTACAAACTGCAGTATGCCCAATTTTCCTCTACCTTCAGAAGAAAGAACTATAATTATCCTGTTGATCAAACCAATTGACACTCCTTCAGTCTTCTATAGGTTGGTTAGTCATACAGACCCTCTTGTTCCCAGATGTCCACAAGAAACTCTACCATTTCCTAACAATATTTACATAAACAAGCAATATCAGATACCCTTCATTGTTACTTAAGCTTAGAAGTAGACACTTACCGCAAGTGAAATGTGCTGAGGGAATGGCTTGTTGCTCCCTAGTAAACTTTCATATGTTGCATTCCAACTGCAGAGCCATATATGTTTTCATCAAGCCACAGATAGAATTGGTATTTTGACCAATTTGTCAACTTGTATAAGGTCTTATTTAGGAGAAAATATTAAAGTAAAATCAATTAAACTTCTCCCATAAGTTAAAATTATGCATCTCAACTATGGAGAAGTTAGATGAGAGTTTCTACTAAGTTGATTTGAGAAACTCAATTCATTTAATCTTCTTGTTTTCTTTTCTACAAGTGGCAATGAAAAAGCTAATTTAAATAGGACCTAAACACAGTACACAAATCAGCAGCAGAAGAAAGTAGTACTAAAATAAAATAGCTTGCATCTTTGCAATAATCCTAACACACATGCTGCACATGGATTCTCAAAAAGGTACTAACTAACAAAGGTATTAACGAATTAACAAATGTTATGAAAAATACTGTAAACATCTGCTTAGACTTGTGCATTCTCAAAATTATAAAGCATGATGGATTAAAGCAGGACTAAAAGCAAATGGGTGCTATAGGTATCATTACCCCTCCTCTCCAAAAAAACCCAACAAATAATAAAAATAATTAAAAATTAATCAAGAAAAAACTGCTAGTAAAACCAATCAAACAATGCAGTTTACCTCAATTTGGGTTCTCGCAACTGTTCAGTTTGGTTCTTAGACCTTTTATTTCCTATCCAAGCTTGCCGTGTCTGATTCCAAAGAATAAGACCTGCCAAATAAAATATCATGTTAACAATTTAATCACAGCTCATGTAATTTTCTTTTTGGTCATGTGACTTTGCCAATTTTGATAAGTAGACTTTCAATTTTCAAGTAAAATAAGAAATGATTGCACCATCATCACCTCTTCCAAAATCTCACATACTACACTTTAATATAGGTAGAGATAGACAGTCAACAACATATAAATGGGGAGACAATGAAAAAATGACTAAAAATATCCACAAAGCTTATTCAGTGATAAAACAATAGATATCCTATCCATGTTAGATCAGAAAGATTGGAGAAAAGCATATATTACTATATCAGTGGCAAACAAATAAAGAGGTGACCACCTACAAAGTTAAAAACATATGAACGTCACATGACCAAAAAGAAAATTACATGAACTGTGATCTTCAATCCTAGAAAAAGATTTTTTTGAAAATCAAATATAACAATGTGTCATGTAGGAATCAAATCTCTCAAAAAGGTAGCAAGTAGCAACCAAGTCACCTCAATAAAGTGAGACAGTAGGTGAAAGTTGGATTGAATCACAACTACACTCAAACCACATTTCATATATTATATTAACATGCATCAGGTACATTTTGCCAGACACAGAATGGTTCGCCCAATAATGAGCCCATGGGTTAACTAATTTTGTCTTAAACAAATTCAACCAATAGGTGATTTGCAAAGCTGTATAATTTATTTTTTCTTTAAATTTTTTCATATGTTAATGTAATGAAATACCAGAAAAATAAAAGCAATGTAGTATACCATGATTCACAAACTCAGTGGGGTTGCATGAACCTCCATGAGGATCTGCAGCTTGGTTTGTTATACTGGCTGATGAGATGCTTCCCTGTGACTGAACAGCACTGTTGTCCATATCATGCGTGCTGGTGATCCAGAAATCCTCTGATGTGCTAGGTTTCTTTGCTGCCTTACCTTGTTTCCTCAGTCCTTTTGGCGGAACATCTGCAGTAGCAATTAGTGGGGGCTTTTTAAAGGGTCCAAGACAACCACTGCTCTGTTACAATCACGTTAAATTCTGTTATGCATGGTGATATAATCATATCCACATGATTGTCTAAATCATGCTCCACAACTTGGTTAGCTCACACTAAAATTATTCTTTTATCTATTTAAATGGTTAGTGCAGAATTTTCCTCACAATGGAGAAAAAAAAATAGCAAATCACAAGTATATCCAATAAAAAAAATAAAAAATCAAAAGATTGGATTTTGTATCAGTATGATCATATTCCTACGTAGCACGAGTAAACAAACTGCATAAGGGCAATCTGCCTCAGTCCCATATTAAAGTTCTCACTTGTGTGTATCCATAGCTAGCAAAAAGTATTTTCAATGTGATACAATAACAGTGTTTTCACTGTCTATCTACATTGAGACCAAATGAAAGAATAGCAATCACGAACATCCTAATACGATATTTTGCTAAAATGAAGCTAATCGGCATCAGATCTTTAGCTACACATCTAAGAATTATAAACTAAATAGGGATGCTGTTTTAAAAAATGTTGAGGTTAAGAAGTTATGAATTTTGGACAAGTATCGAAACACTGTAATCTCTCAACAGAGAAATATCTAGCTCCTCCACTTACCATGAGCTTTCAAACGCATAGCAATACTACATGATCATTATTCACTCAAGGTTTAAGAAGAGAAAAATTATGGATAGCCATAAAGGGGAAAAGGAAAGAACGGATGCAGAAAACATACCCCATATGCATGCAGTGTAGTGAGATATGCTGCAATGAAGAAGACAGAACCCGATTACAGGGAGTAAAGAATAAAAAACAAAAGGATGAAAAGGTGAATTGGAAATTCTTTATTATTTATGGAAAAGGTGAAGAAAATAGAGTTAATATAAAGGGAAAAAGAAAGAATGAATGAATGAGGAAAAGAGACCTGGCTGTGTTCGTCTCCCTTCCGATGAGGGAGTGCCGTTTTCGACTCTCTCTCTCTCTCTCTTCTTTTCCACCCAAACAAAACAACCATTATTTCCCGATAATGTACCGCTTTTTAATTGGACAAAACAAAAACATTCTTTCTTTTTCTTTTTCTTTCTTTCTATTTTATATTTAGACTTTATTATAATACAATACTAACTATTTAAAAATAAAGATGAAAAGATTAAGGATCCCTTCCTTTGAGTTAATTAAACATACGAAAAAATAGAGGATTAAAATTATTATTAATAGTAATAAAAGACGAGAAATTCAGAAGCTGAGTGTACCGAAAAACCCTACAGATTCAGAGACCCCGAGTGATGGATTTTGAATCAAATTATGATATTGCTGCCTCTGCCAACTTCATTCACACACACAACTTCACCAGAGTTGCTTTGCAAGTAAACTAACATAACACCCTCTCTCTCTCTCTCTTTCTCTACTTTTACAAGCATTTGGAACACAAGTACTTGTCTTTATTGCAATCATATTCTTCTCTGAATTTCAGTTTCCTGATAATCTCCTAAAACATTCAACTAGAGTGATCACTGCTCTGCGCGACACACTTGAATCATTGAAACAAATTGATGCCACAGAATCACATGTACTATGGCAGTTGCTGTATTGATGAAGTTGGAGCATCGCACATTAACGCTGATTTTGTCATACATTATGGGCATACATGTTTTAGTCCGTCAGTACTTCTAAAACATTTGGTTGCTTAGTTTAATTCTTTACCTTAATTAAGTGTTTAGATTCCATTTCATTACTTCATATGCTTCTATTGAATCTTCTTTTCTATGTGCAGGACAACAACTCTACCAGTCTTTTGTGTTTTTGGGAAGGCTTCCATTTGCGTAGCTGATTGTGTTGAAAGTATGTCAAAATATGCACTGAGAAATAGTAAGCCTATCATGGTATAACTACTTTTTTAATCGTTTCTGGATTTATATTTATATAAATTAACTGAATTTTGTAATGTATGTCGAATAATGTTGCCGCAATTGTCCTCTAGTGATAATTGTTCGGTCTATAAACTGGACTTTCACATCTTTATGAAGTTTTTGGGGACAATTTACATTACCTTGCTCGAATTGCTGATTTTTTCAGCTTTTTTGCAAGCATAGATAAGAGAAGTTTTTAGGTATTTTTCTACCGTAACATTTCTAGCATTTGCGTGCTTCATGGACCATCTGCTTCCATTCCAATTGTAGGTCCTTTTTGGGCTGGAGTATGCACATTCAATGCGACAGATTAAAGAAGCACTGCTAGAATCATCAATGTCATGCAGATATGACCCTATGCCAGAAGTTCACTTTGCTGATGTTCCATCTTCAGTTATGTTTCCATCAAAAGATGTTAAAAAGGTAAATGGGCTCCAAGAACCCGTCAGTGATTGCAATGGAGCAAGTGGGACTGTATATAGCATTGGAGGATTGGCGTGGAAATTACCTGAGGGACAAAGCATGGACGACTACTTGCTCTTTTGGATTGGACATGATGATTCAGCTTTTGCTAATGTTGTGCTCACATTCAATGCCTGTGAAATAGGTTGATAGTTTCCCGTCCTTTATTAAATAGGTTTTTTGGTGAATCATGATTTTAATTATTATCATTCTCTTGGTTTTAGTCAGATATGATGCAAATGAAAATCGAATGGTGACAGACTTGTTTCAACAAAAGAGGATTCTTAAACGTAGGTATGTAAACCTAATATAAACACACTACTCTGTTGTGTAAGCCATCTTATGTCTTCATAATTTACTAAGCTAGGGTGATGACTTTGCAGATATTACCTGGTGTTGGGATTTTAGTTGGAACTCTTGGTGTTGGTATGTTTTACTGTCAATATTTTGTTTTTTCATGCATGTTTATTATTAAAGTAACATGATCATACAGAGAATTATATCGTCACATTCCTTATGAAGTGTTATAATATCACACATTTCCTAAAAACATTTGATTTGAATGTTGTTGCTTAGTGAGGAAAGATCTCAAGAGTGAATCCTTGTTGTTAGTAACCTTGAACGAATTGAGAAGAATGCTTGCCTGACTTGTGGAACATTATGCCATGAGATAAGGCATTATTTGATTATTGCCTATGATCACAGAATATTCAGTTATATGTGGACTGTTCATAAGTCTTAATCATGGTTTAGGTAGCTAACGGGAATGAATAAAAAATGCGAAAACTATCTCATACAGCTTTAAATTTTTTATTTTCTTTTTATTTACAAGGGAAATGGGATTTAATTAAACATATTGCATACTTATGATGCAGCTGGTTATCTTCACATAATCAATCAGATGATGGAGCTCATTACTGGGGCAGGCAAGAAGGCATATACTTTGGTTATGGGAAGACCGAACCCAGCTAAACTTGCTAACTTTCCTGAGGTGAAGTTTATTACATTCTTAGTAAATACTTTAGTCTGCTTTACGTCTGAAAACTTTCTAACAGTTTGATTTTTATCAGTGCGATGTTTTTCTATACGTTTCTTGTGCCCAAACTGCTCTGTTGGATAGCAAAGAGTATCTAGCTCCAGTTATTACTCCCTTCGAAGCAATGATAGCTTTCAATAGGTACACTATTGTTGTTTACATAATTTTATGTCAAAAATTGTCTCGTTGCTAGTGTTCTTACTTATAGATTGCTAATAGGTTTATGTAGCCTCTATTTTTAATTTATTGAAAATCTGGTTATAGTCAATGGATAATAAGTAATAATCTCTACCCTTAGAAAAGGAAATAGCCAAATGGTCATCTACCACTAGATAACTTCCAGGTTAGCTTAAACTTTTTTAACTTCCAGAAATAAAAGACTCATTTGCTTTCCTTTGCATGAACTGTGAATTTATATTTTCTTTTCTTATTAAGTTTCATACAACTATATCTGTTTTCTAGAAACCTTTGATCTGGTCACTTTATTTGTTCTCAACTATGATGATTCAGAATATGTAAGCTGTAACTTCCCAAATAAACACACCTATTTATCAAGTCGTTTGTATCCTGTCTAGTGCTTTGTCTTTGGTATTCCTGGATGTTGGTAGAATATCAATTGTTTTATTCTTCATCATTTTGTTTTATTGAACAGTCAATGTTGTGTCTTGTACATGCTTTTTTTCAATGAATATATATAGGATTTGTAAATTTCATGACACCAATATTTCCCTGAATAAAATATTTTGATTTATATATATATATATATATATATATATATATAGAGAGAGAGAGAGAGAGAGAGAGAGAGAGAGAGAGAGAATATGAGAATATGAGAATATGCAGCTTAATTTCTCTCCAATCTTTACAATTATAGATTTATGATTTACTTTATTTCTGATGTGACTGTATTAATCTGTTTCCAGAGGAAGCCAATGGACAGGAGCCTATGTCATGGAATTTCGAGATCTAATTAATTTGCCTCAAATGGAAGTTGGAAACCAGGAAGAAGAAGCACGGTTTTCATTCTTGAAGGGTGGATATGTTGATGACTTTGAAAATCAAGGTAGTTTCTACTTTCTATTCCTTGCTTCTATGCTTGCAATTAAATGATTAGTTTAATTAGGGATTTTTTTATAAAAAAATCCATCTTCTTAATTCTGAGACAATTGGAAAATTAGTGAAGATATGCTATTGTTAATGACATTGGATAATCTGCTTAAAAGGAAAGTTCCCTTGAAGAGATTCAGTTCAATTGTAATTCCACCATATTAGAACATCTAAACAGGCATGAGATTGTAGCTCTTTAATGGAATAAAAAAATTCGGCTGCCATAACCCATAAATTGTCACACGAGTTACTGCTGCGTGATTGTACAAACCCATTTTACCGAACTTTTTTTTTAGATTTTAAAACTTAAACTGGTAAAAGTGGTTGATGTTTTCCCCCAGAAGAGAAGGGCGAAAAGTTGTTTACAGGTTTTGTTGGTGGTTTTTCAAGTACATATAATAATGCTGGTAGTAATATGGTTGTTTATTCTGTGTTACCAAATAAGATCATATATAAATTAGTTAGGGAAACTCTCACTCTAGTAAATGCAACAGAAAAGGCACTGCAGTTGCAGAATAACTCGAATGCTCTAATGAAAGGGAATGCAAGATCAGGAGTGGAATTTTTGGCAAATCGATCTTATCAGGGTCTGAATATGTCTAGTGAGAACGCCTCCCCAGAACCATAACTCATTGGACGGAGAGGAAGGGCATCTGGGTACGAGGATGAGAAGAAAAAACAATGAATTTTTCTTACAACAGGCATAAATGTGGTTTTTGCTTTAGATTGTAGTAAGAAGGTCAGAGATTGACAAGGGAAAGAAGAGTAATAGTCCTTGGTTGTTATCTGAGCCTACTAGTGAGTGTAGCTGCTCGTTCATTTTGGCTGGTGAGTTTGGTCAGGTACGAGTAAGAAACCACAGTTGTACAAAAGGATTTCGAATGCTTTTGGCAAGCAAGCTTGCTCCATGGCATGATGGAACTTGCAGTTATCCTTTCACCTTTGTTATTCAAGCAAATGTATATCTTCCTAGGTTTGTCTAACTGTTCAGGAACCATATACAAATACCATTATTAATAACATTAATCATATATTATCTTTCGTTATTTTTCTATTTTATAGTACTTCACATAATGCTAGGCGGAGGAGAGCAAGGACTTGAATTATAATTAAAATTTTGTCACTCATTAAACTTTCATAATATTATCTTCCATTGTTATCTTCAACGCATTTTTTTGAATTTTGTGGTGGAACTTGAGTAAGTTGAGGAGTTTGACGAAATCAAAGTCTATATAAGCAAGCGTTAAATTCATGGATAGAAATCTAAATTAGCATCCTCTAATCGAAGGCTCAAGGTCAAATCAGTTTCATACCTTATAGTTTTTCTTACAGTACCTTTTAGTTTTAAATTCATATACTAACTATTTAAAATTATGAACAACTATTAAGTGTAACTAAGCTTCAATCGAGGAGGAGTTGACTCAGAATTGAAATTTATGAAAATAGTTTGAGGTTCCGGTCGAAAGTAAAATGTTCTAATTACAATGGTTTCTAAAAAATTACGAGTACTATTAAATTGTGATGATAAGTGAAACTTTTATTAATCCCTTGTCTTGTAAATCTGTTCAGTGACAGTAATATTGGTTACTAGATTATCGTTGGACAAAGCTTAATATAGAAGTCAATAGTCGAACACTTTGATTTTTTCACTTGTCTGACTATGAGCATGATCTCTATATTCTCCCAAAAGCCAAATGTAAAACGCCAATTAAAACTTGTACTAATATTCAATTGTAGGTCCTAAAAGGTGGCCAAAATATTAATTCGTTGCATCACGCCCGCACATGTATGATGTTTGTAAAAGGGTAAGCTGTATTTTGAATTTTGAATCCAATAAGGCGCAACTTTACGTATATGACTGATTCCTCTTTTCCATATTACTATTGTTCCTGTATAGATTCTTTTTATTTGATTGTTTGTCTTTTTTTATAATACTTTCTTTAAATTGTTTGGTATATTGATTTTTTTTCTATAATTCTCTTAATTAATTAAATAAGAAACGATTAAATAGAGAAATAAAAAATGATTTTAGAAGAGCAATATATATTATTCACAAATTTAATGTGATTAACTGAATTAATCAATTTTTTAAAGAATGTAAATTAATTAAAATAAAATTAAATTATAATTTTTGTCCTCCTATTTTTTTAAATTCTTGATTTTTAATTGGTCCTCTTAGTTTTATAAATTGATAATTTTGATCCCATGATAGATTATTAACTGATATGGTGTTGTTGTTAATGGAGTCGCATGCGACAAGTAAGGTGAAAGAGGTGTTTGCATAGAAGAGGAGGAACACAATGTTGTGGAGAATTATGATTATTTTTTTAATAATTAATGGTTTTAATTAATTTATAATTAATTATAAATATTAATTTATAATTAATGCCACGAGAGGAGGAACACAATTTTATGGAGAATTATGATTATTTTTTATTATTTTTTTAATAATTAATGGTTTTAATTAATTTATAATTAATTTAATAATTCAATTAATCAAAATTGTTTGTTAATAATCTATCAAAAGGACTAAAATTACCTATTTATAAAACTAGAAGGATGAAATGTTATAATTAAAATCCAGAAGAATACAATTTTGCCTTAAAATAATTTTATATATAATAACAAGGATAATAGCATTTACAATGTAGCGGCTGATTAGTCGGAGATGGATAATGTCTTACACTCCTGCTAAATAATATGATTTGTATAGTCTATTTAATGTGAATTAGAGGTGAAATAAGTTAAATTAGACTAAATTTTAGGTTAAATTAATTTTTGTTCTCTAATTTATTATTTAATTCAATTTAATACTTTAATTTTTAATAAGAGTTTAATTTAGTTCTTCTCCTCCATTTTTGTTTAAATTTGTGTTCATGTATCTACTTAAGAAAAGTACACATCATCTTCCACATGAACTCCATCGAATGTATAATAAGGACAAAATGAAATCTTTATTAAAAATTAAATGATCAAATTGAATAAAAAAAATTAGAGAATTAAATTGAATCAAAATAATTAATTAGACAAAAAACTAATTTAATCTAAATTTTATCTTAAATAGGTATAAACTAACTCTCAAATATAACATTTAAATCTGATTTTTATGACCAAAAAATATAAATCTGAAGTTAATTAATTATTATTTTTTATAGAGTGTATTTTATTGTTGTTGTTTGCCCGTGGTGTGATAAAAAAAAACAGATATCTAATTTCGTTGTCATGGTAGCTAACTAATTAATCCATATGTCTCGAGCAAAATTTATCAATCCGCAATACATATGTAAAAGAGAGAAAGAAAAGGTAGAAATAGAAGTAAAAATGTTTTCATTGAAGTGGATTGTTTAGGAAGAAAACAAAACTTTGGCCAATATTTCATATTAAGGAGTTGGAAAAAATCCAGTACGTATCTACAACCACAAGAATACCCCAGATATCATTTTTTTTATTTTTTATTTTTTGCATTGTATTAACAGCCTCCTCACCACAAAATTATATTTGAAAATTCAGAGAGAGAGAGAGAGAGAACTTGATCAGCTCAGTCCTAACACAAATGTACACTAGACCACGTACGGAACAGAACAGGATTCTATGATTCTATCCTTAATTAGTGAGAGCACTCAATTCTATGCACTCGGTTCCTCAAAATCCCGTAATACAAAGCCATTCTGTTTGCTGGCATTGGCATTCCACCACTTTGTCTGCTGTTGCTTCTTTGCTCATTCCTTTCTCTTCCCTCCTTCACACTATCTGCAAATTTCACTTTCTTCTTCTTTCTCTCCCTTTTCTTTTCCTCTGTATGTAAGTAAACCATACCACCCCACAGTCAGAAATTTAAGGTGTGTTTTAAAAAACTGCTGTTTTTAGTTTTCAATATGCAACTAAATAAGATTGTTTAAACAGTTGATGAAAACTGGTACTATATAACGCATAGAACGTAATGTAAAATTGAGAGAAATGTTGAATAACTTGATTTTTTTTAAAAGGAAGAGAAAGCATTTGAAATAGTTATTTTGAAAACAATTATCAGAATTTAATGAATTTTGGGTAAGAAATTAATTGTTGGATGGTGTAGAATTAATTGTTTTAGCAAACAGTTTCTAGGAAAAAAAATTGAAATGAATTTACCTGAATACAGGCAAGATCGCAAGGTGGGTTTGTTAGAGTGATGAATTTGAAATGATGGGGTGGTTTTTTGCCTGGAGAAAGCAACATAAAGCAGAGTTGTTGAGAGAAGCATGGCACTGGTGAGAGCAAGGCCCTGTGAGATAGAAGCCATCTTCTTGTGCTGTGAGAATTGAGAAAGAAAGAAAGGAAAAAAGAGAGGAGTTATAGTACGTTGACTGACCCGAATGAATGAATGAACTTGACCGAGAAAATAAATAAAGAGGAAGGCTCACGGGTAGATGATGAGAAAGAAAGAAATATAAAAAGATCGAAAATTAGGAGTTAGGAAATTGTGGTAAGGATAGAATAGAAGAAAAAGAATGGCAGTAGTTAATTGGTGGTTGGTGATGGGATTTCCCTTTGTCTTTGTTTTGTTGCGTGGAGAGGTGTTAATTTGTGTTTGTGTTCGGTTTGGACTTTGCTTTTTCCCTTATGGTTATAGGAAGAAGTTAACCAAACCATTAATGCGGTTGCGCTTTGTATTCACCTTCCCTGCCTTGTCTTCTCCTGTCAGGTGGGATCAACCACACCCCCCCCACCCAGGTTCATTTGTCTCAAAAAATCTTTACAAACACTCTAGTCTCTAGGTATAAATATTTTTAGTTTCTAATTACACACACACTGATGATATGTTTATGTATTTGTTTCGAAAGATTTTTCATTGAGTTAGATATGTTATATATATTTAACCAGTATCTTTAAAGTACTAATTTTACAGTTATCTTCATTTTAAAATAATAAGTAATGAAGTGATCATTGTATAGCATCAACTCAAGGAGTTTGATCTTTGAGTAATTTTGTGCAGTTGTTGAGTATATTTCTTATAATGTCTTGAGTTTTAGGTAAGGGTGTGACTGCCTACTAGATTTATAATGTTGAAGTCAGTATGAGAGGCAGGGGATGAAAGTAGAGAATGAAAAATGTACCTTAGGATGTTGCGCCTTGTCCTTTTTAAGTTGATCGTTCTAACTTAATAGTGGTATTATTCTCATGTGTGCATGTATGATATGTTCATGTTTTCATCTGGAGTTTCCTAATCCCACTTCAAACGCAAACCACCCTCAATATCCTTGTGTTTTTGTCTTTAACTAGGAATGGTAAAATTTATAACTAGGAAAGGTGAGTTGAGACCATCCTAATCCTCCCCACGTAATCTGCAGCCAACTCATCCTATCTTGAGTCAACTAGTGTAAACTAGTGTAAACTATTTCACATTTATTCGTGGGTCAACTCATCCTATCTTGTTTAAACTAGTTAAAAGCAAGTTGGTGTGGTTTGGCGAGGGTTAGTCTATTTAATCATTTTTATCTTCTACACAAAATTTTGAGAATGAAATAAGTATTTGAGAACTCATAAAAAAGTATATGAGAACAAAAATTTGAGTAAAGTGAAAGTACATAAAATTTGAGAAATAAGTTTTAATTTGAAATTAAAAATGTGAAATAGTTTACAGGATTCATTTCATAAAATTTAAAATTTTATTATTTAAAAGTTGTTTAAATTGTATGAAATAAAAAAAACATACACGGATAGTATAAATCATCTAATCTAATCATAATTAATTAATTAATTATATATGATAAATTTATTCATTTTTAAGACAATTATTTTAAAAATCATATAAATAATTGTTTGTAATTGAATTATAATATAAAAATATTTTAAACTATGATTACATAAAATTAAATTCTAAAAAAATATTATAAAAAGTAACTTTAACAAATTATGACTTATCTTTAATAAAGATTAGTTTCCGAAATAATTTATTCAATAAGGTATTATTTATTAAACTTTTGATTTTTTTAAAAGAAAAGAATGTACATAGTGCCTGAAGGCAGAAACTATAAACTCTTGCACACAAAATCGAATTTCCGGTCTAAATATAAGAATAAAAAATTAGGAAGTTTCTGATATGATAAATAAGTTTTCTATTATTAATATAATAAGTTTTCTAAACAATTTTATTTTTATTTTTCCAATTTGACTGCCAAAAAAAAATTGAGTTCTTGCGCGTGTGTGACTAACTCTATCGTAGGACTATGATGGGAGCATTGAATTAAGTGAATAATCAATAATCATTGTTTGACGCGTGCTATGCGAGTAAGGACAACACAACACATTATCCATTTTAACTGTGCAATGTGCAACCGAATGTCACGCGTGTACGGACCAAGATTCTCTATGGTTCTGAAAATATTGCTTCCGTTATTCACCTGATGTATTTTGTTAAGTTTTTTTTCTTTATAATTTCGATTTTAATACAAAATACTATAACATATTTTGTCCTCTGATACATTTTCACACAAAAAATATTTTGTTGTTGAGATTTTGTGCAGTTTGTACGTGGACTCTGAGCAGACTCATTGTAGTATCGTAGTATATCCAATAATGCTTAATTAATTCAATTAATTGTTTATTTAAATAACAAAGAATTATCTATCTCCTTTTGTTTCGTACTCGTCTTCTACATTTTTACATTTCTTCTAAAAATATTATTTCTATAATTTTTTTTAATAATAAATAAAGACTAAATAATCAAATTGGTCCGTAAATTTTCCGTTCACTATCATTTTAGTCCCTACAATAAACAAAATTAAAATGTTTCTAAAATTATAATTTAATTCATTATACACCCAATTTATTTACGATTTGTTTGGATTCAAAAAATATAAGAAAATAAAGAACATTTCAAAACTTAAGAATTTTAAGAACTACATGGGATGAATAAATAAGTTAAATTTAAGAACTACGTAAGAATGTTGAAAAATAAATAATTTAATTATTCAAAATATCAATACTGAAAGGTCATACAATCAATTTATTTAATTTTTAGCTTAAAAGTAATTTTTAAAACTAAAAATATTATAAAATTATTCTTATTATTTTTCCTTTCCCTGGCTTTCTCTTCTTTCATTATACACCTTAATTGAAGGCTGTGAAAAAAATAATTTTTCCAAGATTAAAATAAGGAAAGTTCGAAATTCGGTCAAACACGGTGCTAATTACAAAATTAGGCATCAGCCAATGAGTCCACGTATATAGAAATTCCACTAAACAGGCATCGTCAAGTTCCAGTATCTAGAATTCTAGATATTACACACTAATAAATTTAAAAATCTACCTTACTCAAATTGTTATTTTTTTGTTACGGTTTGGGACACTGGTACCATAGCAGCACGTGGAGTAAGTATATCCAACAGAACAGAACAATGTTGAGTATGAAATGGAATATATACGAGACCCATTAAAACGACTAAACAATGACAACGTTGTTGTGTCAGCTCAACATACAGAATTCAGAACATTGTTAAGAAACAAACAGCTAAATATATCTGGAAGGCCATCTTCAGAAAAATTAAACATCTTCACTAGACCATTAATTGCCATTGTTAATTGCTCCTTGTAACACACCAAGTACACAAAGAAGGTCATGCAGTGACTCACACTCACTAACTAGAATGCATGGAGACATTACATTATTCACTTTTACCACAAATATATGCTTGCGGAAAGCCATGGATCTGATCCCTTGCAGGCTTAGCCAAATGATATGGTTGATTAGCACTCATAGCAATCTCTGTCTCTACTCTCTAGCACCACTTCTATCATCAAAGGATATTTTCTATGGTGACACACTAAAATGGATATTTTATATCGCAACTAAATGAAAATGTTCAAGGTAAGTGTAACATGAAGCAACGATTAAAAGTTAGGAAAAATTAATTTTGGATTTTATTTGATTATATAGAAGTATCATTTTTTTTTTTACCTGTAATTTGATCCAAATACTTCAACTTGGAGCTACTGGTCTTGACACAGTATCGACTATCGACTTGGTTTCTAGCTAAATATATAAGGCTGAGCTAAATATTGAGCTTACGTGATACCTCATCTAGCTTAGAAATGAAATTTTCCTTTTCTAACCACGGCAACAAAAAAATTCCCCAATTGTAAGGAAGACAGGAGTAGGTTTTAGTTTTTAACAGGCATCTTAGTTATAGAACACATGGATTTCCTTCACTTAACAGAGTTAGATTGAAGAATTAAATTTTGGGTATTTAAAAAGTGTAAGAACGGAGAGTGAGGGTTTTAGAAGACAGATATAAAAACAAAAATTGACAATTTTTTGGGAAGAAAAACACCGTTAACCCTATGGTGTACCTGAACTTGACTATGCTAGTAAATCTACAAATCTAAAGGCAAGAGACTAGCAGCAGTAAAGCATAATAGTTGATTATCATACAGAGGAGGGTAATCTCTTGTCTAGCCTAGAAAATATGAAAAAGGAAAGCTTCGGTTGATGCCATTTTCTTCAAGAAATCAGAGGGAAGCATTACTTCATATCCTATCCTGAAGAAATCCATGAGACCCAAACTACAACCAGAAAATGACCGACAATAAAAGGCCAAAAACACCAGCTCCTGGAGAGAAAAGAACAATAATTTTCCACAGAAAAACTCACAATATATAGCTACAATGTTTAAACGTAGTTAAGAAACCCGATAAACATGTATCATAATGCAGATAGAGTCATACAAGCTGATTGCCTTCTCATCATCAGATTGTTAAAATCTGGAAGGCAATCTTCAGAATGAAACCATCTCTACAGAACCATTACAATTGTTGCTCACTCTAACAACATAAGTACTATATTTTATTAACAAGCTTATAAAATGAAACTTAAGTAGTAAGGATCGGTGGAAGGTAATCAACTTTGTCGCCAAGAACACGAGCCTTGGTGTCAGGGAAGAATTCAAATCCTGGAAGCTCAGTGACAACTCCTTCGTTGGAAACCCCAATAGGATATCGGAGCAGGTGACCAGGAAGGTCATGCTCAAGTGACTCACTTGAATAGATATCCCAATACTTGTCAGCAATTTGGTTCACCTTCTTAATACATTCTTCATTTTCAGGGTGGAGGAAAGAGTCATGAAGCAAGCCAAGGTGCTCATACCACAACGACATGCGGAAACCATGGATCTGTCCCCTGGCAGGCTGCCTGGCAGCCAAATGAAATGGTTGATAAGCACCCATGGCAATCTCAGAATCTCTGGCACCATCCATTGATCTCTGGTTTATGTTGGCAGATCCAACGATTATGTATTCATCATCAACTGCCAAAGAAAGAAAAAAGTTTCATTAATTTATGAACTTCTATATATAATCAAGCTTCTTTTTAAGCACCTCGAGAAAGACATTTGAGTTTTTCTCAATGCTTTATCTTCACAATTAAGGCAATGTTTTTGAGTTTTTCTCAGTGGTCAGGTCACCTTGATGATTATATGGTTTCAAAATCTAGAATATGAGCGAGTAAGAATGCTTTTACAAAAGTTGCCAGCTTAATTTACTGAATTACCTATCATCATCTTGGCATGAACATAAATCATGAAGCGCCGGGCCTCCTGAGCTCTGATATAATCTGTATCAGGATCTGGTCTTTCTGGAGGCTCGTACTCTCCTTGTTTCTTCACCTCCCTATTACCAAGGCAGAAGAATGTCAAATAGTTACGAGGATTTTCCACTATTCCCTTGGCCCGGAGCGCCTGAACAACATCCTTGTACATCATATCCATTGTTCTCCTCTGCCAATCCAATATTGCCTGAACTGATGCACTTTCTGGGACACCCTCTGGCCACATTGGAACCACAACATACACACTGAACCTTTCCCCAGCTTCAATCTTACTAACAATCTTAAGTGAAAGCTCCTTCGGGATAATATGCAAAGCATCGATGGCTTCAGGCTTAATGCCATCAGCACTCCAATCATAACTGCTTCCAAGGAAATACTGATTCTCAATATAGATGAAATTTTTCGCACGTCGAATGGCATTAACATAAGCATCTTGAATACTACGATCTATTATATTATCCTTCCCACTGACAAGCCCCACTCTGGCAGCATCTTCAGGAGTCTCTGGGAACCCAAAAGCAGCTCCACCATCAATGGATCTAAATAATTGAACATTCCATGTCTCATGATCATCAATGTAAGTTACCGGGGATGGGGGAATAATGACATCTTCAAGGTCTCTCAGTGGAACAAGTAAGTCCTTTCCTCCCTGCTTCCTCCATCTCTGCTCAAAGTTGAACAAAACATCCCAAGCAATAGGGCCTTCAAGTCGAGAATGGATGTCGTGCCAAGGTTCCCTTGGACCACCTTTTTTTATTGAAGAACCACCAAAGTTAGGCTGATGAAAGTCATCATGATGTGCTGTGTCCAGGGTTCTGAAAAGTGAATGGAATTGAGTGTCATATCTTCCATCACAGAGATCAATACCCCCCACAAAACTCACAATTCTTCTCTTATTAGAATCTCCACTCGGCAATTCACCATCCACGACTACAATTTTCTGGTGATGAGTAAACATGGTGGAAATTTCTAAATCCTGAACAAAGCTTCCACCATCATCAGGATTGCGAGGGCATAAAACACAATGCACTTCAGTGCCCCGGAAATACTCCTCTGTTTCTTGATCATGAGTGGCCATTAACCCATCTTTTTTTAACAAAGGAACCGAAGTTCTATCATCCCAAACAAGCATTAAAACCCTTACACCTTCTCTTGCTTTTTTCTTGAGAAGCTCACCAAGTGTTTCATCTCCTCCAGGCTTTGGCCTCCTAGAATCCCTTACCAAACTAATCTCAGTATAGACAGACCAACCAGTAATGTATATTAAGTGTTGTGCTTTAGTGATTGCATCAAAAACATCCTCCCAACATCTATGAGCTTGGTAAGTCTGGCCCCCACTAAGTTGTATTTTAGGGACAAAATTGTCAGGTACATGAGCATCTTGGTAGAGAGAAACCTTACATCCTCTTCTTTGTGAAAAGAAAGTATAAGGAACTCCAGGAAATTTTGGACTTCTAATGCCTAGAGCCCAGTTGCGGTCTTTTGAAACATCAAAATATTGCAACTTCACATGGATCTTGGAATGTCCATGTATTGGATTTTTATGCTCATCCAATATTTCAACCCATCTATCTATTTCTTCACCATGCAAGATCTCCTGAACAGGCACATATGCTCTTCCAATTAAGGTTGCCCCAATAGGATTATCATCTTTCACTGTAAATATGATGTTTGATGCCATATGGGCACAATAAATATGAAAGGACTCGTACCATCTTGGATTTTTAATCTCTTTTTCAATAATTCTGGTCCTCCCCACTCGTGCCTTCTCTAGATCAATGGTTGCATATAGTTTAGTGACACCTTTTCCAATACCAACAGTCTCCTCGATGTTTTGTACGATCTAAATCAGAATAATATACATGGAATTAGAAATGCAAAAGTCGAGAATAATATACATGGGAAATAAAGGTGCAAAGTAAAACAGTTGAGTATTATCATTTCATCACGCGTGTGTATGCGTAATGGATAATCTAAAGTTGCAATATGTCTACATGGATCGGTAAAATGAATATGGGCATATGGCTTGTCAAAAGAATAAACTGAGAAGGCAAAAAAATTCAGTCTACTTTTAGAAAGATTCCATTCCACCAGTGGCTTTGATAAGGTTGCCAGGCTCCTGAATGCTTAACATATAGTTTGTGGGGGGGGGGGGGGGGGGGGGGTGAAGATATAACATATGCATAATAAAGAATAAATATATTAAAATTAAAAGTTATTGAGGTAAAACACAAGTTGAATGAATAATAAGTTATTTTAATTGAAGACCGACACGCTAATAAATTGATTCATGTTATTAAAGAGCCAGTTAACTACAATTTGTAGTCAAGTGTGCTTCGAGAAGACTTCACGATATAATAAGTTATTAACTGAAATTCAAACACAATAAAGTAATTAATTACAAATCATAAATATTAAATATATGTCATGTGCTTATAACAAATAAAATAATTCAACTAAACTCATATAAGAATGAAGAAAACAATTTTGAATTAGACTGGTAGAATGTAGTAGGCATATGATAAAAGTAATTAGCTAGCAAATGACAGAGTTAAAAATATATATTTACTGAAGTGTCCTCAATGACAACGTCTCAATAGTTTCGCTCCTGCTTCATAGCTGGAGAGCATCTTACTCACAAGTCTTATAATTTTAAAGGTATTTATAATTTATTTTAAATTTATGATATTATACTTTAATATATAAATAAATAATAGTGCGGACGGGGAGTCAGGGATGGGTAAACTTTGTGAGAGGGGAATTTCGTAGCAGTTTCTTAATTCAGAAGAGTGCATCTATGGATCAGATCCATGGGGACGTACTCAAGACGAATACTACATATGGGTTCAGTTTATTCGTATTCTAGTTTCTTTTTCTCTTTTCTTTTTTTGTCTTTTTTCCTTATGTAACACAAAAAGGGAATGAGTAGTATATTGCTCGGGACATTCAGATCCACACTAGATGAATCTCTTGGCCATTATTGACAATTTTTACGAGTAAGTTACTATTCAATCTAGATGCAATTCTCATCTCTAGTCCAAAGTGCACTATTAGTGAATAGAGCATCTAGTGAATAGTCCAAACAAAAAAATAGTAGTAAATTATCTATCCAACCTCTTATCCTTCCAAGTTCCAACTAACTCGGCAATTACCACCATTCAAAAAATTCGAAAACACTTGCAAAGTTAAAAAGCTAGAAGTGAGAGATCACAGCACAGCTGAAAAGCCGATGTTCTTGTTTGAAAGAATGAAACAGAACAGAGACTCAGAGGATCTCCTAGCAAAATTCAGGGCCGGATTTTTCTCCAGAAAAAGGGTAGAGGGATGAGGGATCCATTGGTAAGTTAATTCACCATTGATGAAATTAACGTGTGAAGGTTAGTTAGGTTTATTCTCTGTCTGGTTCCGAAAAGAAAGTGAAGGAGAAGGCAGTGACAGAGGCAGCGCTGATACCATAGCAAAATTCGGGAATCTACGGAATATTTTCGATTCTGAATTACAAGATTACGCTATCAATGAACTAATCTGCTAAATTAATTAAGAGTTAATTTAACTAACTACAAAAGAGAATCTAACCGTGTACAAGCAACCAAATAAAAATAAAAATAGCGAGAAGTTTAAGAAAGCTTACCTTGGTTAAAAAGTTGCCTCCACCAATTTTGAGCTTATCGACTTCATAGATAGTGGCATGAAGAGTCCCATGGAGCAGAATTTGCGCCATCAGCTGCAAGCAGAATTCACATACAGAGTTGTAATTAAATTAGATGGCATCAAAATACGAAGTCTGAGTCTCAGAAATACCAAAAAGGGGTGTTGACGAAGGAAGGACTAGCTAGGAAGAAGACAAAGAAATAGGTGAATGAAAGCAATCGCTAAACAGTATATATAATTAATGTATGCATTGTGGTTGATCATGTCAATGCTAATCGCCAATGGCCCAATTGCCAAATGGAATCATATTGTATTGTATCCTTCTCTCCCTTCAACAAAGGTGTGCAAATGATTACTCCCCATGTTGAATCTTTTCTTCATTTGTATTATAGAATATAAAGTCTTTATTATATTAGCATATAAATATATGAATACTTTTTTTTTACTATATATATTCTTTTTATTATTTCTCTTACTTTTTTCATAGTTTATATTAAAATTTTCTAAAAATATAAAAAAAATTAGATGCATTAATTTCATTTCATATTTTTTTATAAAAAACTTTTCCTGGCTTATTTTGTTTCAAGGTTTTGACAATGAATTAAAAATATATATTTAATATTTTAAATCTCATAATCTTTTTATCTATTTTTCTAATATATCTCTGGTTTTTCATTTATACTTCTGTTTTTTTTAGTCCGCAATAAATTATCAAAGATATAATATAAAAAATTAAAGCTTTAATTTATTACTATTGTAAAATGACAATTAAAATGAAGAAAAAAAATTCTGTTAAAAATGTCGAGCAAAACGAGACAGACAGATCAATAGAAATACTTTTCGAAATACTTCAAACCAATCTTAATTTTTTTTTAAATTTAAATAAGTTGAATATATCAATTATGAAAATTATTCATTTTTAAAGATTTTGTAAAAATATTTTTTCGAGTCAAAATATCTTGATAATTTTTTAATATTATATAAATCACATCATGATATTAAAATATATCTCATTTATATTGATATAAAAGAAGTATACTAAACTAGTTGTTTCTATTAATTTTTAGATGTGACGAATTCAAATTCAAAGCTTCTAGAATGTTTAATGATGAAAAGTTTAAAAATAAATAGAATACTAATATCCTTTCTCGTTGTTGATTTTTATTGGTTTATTTTTATGTTTTTCCGAACGGAAATCTACATTACTCTTCCCGGAAGAAGAAAAAAGAACAAAATAAAAGCAAAAGTTAGTATAAGATTAACTTGGTGATTATATTAAAAAAAAAAACTTGACGATTGAATAGAGAATGAAAACAAACAAATCCTGAATTTAAATCTTTTTTCCTAATAAAAATTAATAATTAATAATTGTTAATAAAAAAAATAAACTTTTTCCATAATTTTAGAAGTAACATTTGTCCTATTCTTTTAATTGTCGGCACGTCTGGTCAGAATAGGACAAAGAGAAAAACAGTCGCTTAAACACAATACCATGTCATATGTCTGATAACTTCTTTTCCACAGTCGCAAAATCACGTGTCGATCAGGTATTCATTTTCATCAGCCAATGGAAAGAAACCAGATAGAGTTGCTACAATATAAATATAATAGCCAATGAATCATACATACCGATTATTACTTGGTGGAATCTCCTATTGATCATCGTGCCATCTTTTAGCAGTATTGCAAATGTCCAACACAATCAATCTCAATCAGTATGAAAATTTGCTTGTCGGTACGTCACATATTATAATAAATATGATACAATTATCTTCAAAAAAAATTATATAATTAATTAAAGGTTTAAATATTTTTTTATAATTTAGTATTTGTTTTTCATTTTCATGTATTTTATTTTTTTAATTCTTATAAAATGTGTTTATTTTTATTTTTTATCCTTAAATAACTTTAAATGTATAACGATTTTCAATAGTAAAAAATATTTTGAATTATAAATTTTTTTATTTAAAACGCTTTAAGGATAAAAAATAAATATTTTAGAAGGATTAAAATAAAAATGTAAGAATAATAATAAAAATACTAAATTACAAGAATAAAATGTATTTGAGTCTTAATTAAATTTCGTGTTACGCACGTTTTGGAATATAGAATATATATAAAAATACCTATCATATTAATTTTCTTAGTCATTTTAAATTTATAAATAAATATTAATTTATTTTTGGATTAATAATATAATTTATTTCTTGCTCCTTTCTCAAGAATGTAAACACACTTATCGAATTTTGTTAAATTTTATGTTTTGTGAATTTATTTCGATCTTTTTTAATTGTAGTTATTATTGCTAACAAATATAAATGAAAATTCAAAGTTCTAAAAATAATTAAAACACTTTTTTTAACCGAATTAAAACAAATTAATAATAAGGTTTCAAGTTATATATATATATATATATATATCAAATTTTTTTAAAAAATTAAAAAATTTAATTCTCATGTACTAACAGTATTTTCTACTTTAACTAATTAGTATTTTAACTTATACATTGCACACCTTATAAAAAAAACCTGTATATTACACATGATGAATATTTATTTTTATAAAATTAAAATTTATAATAAATAAATGGTATTAAATACATAAATTATATTATAATTTTTTTATTGATTAAATTATATTATAATTAAAATTCATAATAAATAATTTAAATTAAAACCTTCTTTTAATTTAATTATCTATTTAATACTCTTCGTATTTATTTATTTATTATTTCATAAAAGAAACAAAACTTTTCTAGTTCATATACTCTCTGTTTTAACCCTATCATACAATAAGTTTAAACTTTGTAGGTTTAATATTGTGAAGTGGGAAATTAAGAATTAATTATGGCGTGGCAGAGGAATATAATATAAAACTGCTGTCATTTACTGCTACTTGGGTCTCCATTGTTTATAACTGCTGTTTTTCCTCAAACATTTCCAGGTTGTATATAAGTTATCATGAATAATTTCGAAAATTTTATCACACAAGAAGGCCTCTCAACAATGACATCGTATTAAGTAGTAAGGACAGGTGGTGTTAGCAACCAGGTTCACGAAGAAGAAGATAACACTCATGAAGATGCTTCTGTTGTGCCCACGAGACCCGCACGTGCTATAACTAAGCCTAGATACTTACAGGATTATGTTAGTTAGCTACTCATGCATTCACGAGTTAACTCACACATACACTCCCGAGTCAACTCACACATTCACGAGTTACACATGCATGCATGCATGCTTCTTACCCATTAAAGCACGTGCTGATAAAGCTGTTAGGAGTTTGTTAGATCTTTGCATTCCGTTACACGCTTGTATCTCAGCAATATATAGGTGCTGAATATTCCATAATAATGATAAGAACAAGCTTCCAAAATTTAGTTCCAGGAGGACCCTACCTCGAATAAGGGAACCCTATCTCTCTCCTCACTTCTCTTCCCTCCCTCTAACTCCGCCGTGAACGTAACAGGTGGCATGTAGCCAGATTTGGCCCCAAGAACAGGAGCTTTGGTGTAAGGGAAGAATTGAAATCCTTGCAGTTGTGTCACATTTCCTTCGGAAATCGCAATAGGATTCAGGAAGGTCTTGCATTGAGGAAGGAGTCATGAAGCAATCCAAGATGCTCATACCATAATGACATGCTTGGTAGCCAAATGATAGGGTTGATAACCACCCATCGCTACCTCATAGTCTCTTGCACCGTCCACTGATCTTTCGTGTTAATGCATTGATAAAGTAATAAAGTTAAAATGAAAGTTAGAGTAACGTATTCATAAATAGTATTTATATCTAAGTAGATGAATATTTAATAAGAAATTTAAAATAGAAAATAAAGAAAGATAAAAGATAAGATAAATATTTAAATTAAAAGATAATAAAAAAAGATAAAAGAGAAGATAAAAATTTAAATTAAAAGATGAGAAAAAAGTAGAAGATAAAATAGATAAGAAATTTTAATGTAAAAGATAAGAAAAATAAAAGATAAAGATAATATTAAAAAGATGAACTCAGGAGATGAAAATGTTGGCAACTTAGTCTACCAAAGTTATCTTGTGATGTAATGTTAATAATTTTTTTCTATTTACAATCATTTCAATTTACACTTGCATCTATTGGTGTACTCTAACTTTGATCTCTTGCACGAAATAACTTAGTTTATCTATTTTGTCTCTCAAATCCCTTTGCAAGAGCTAAAAGCTAAAATATTAAATTGCATTAAGGATGTATAACAAGCTAAACAAATATCAACCTATCCCTAGTAAGAACTTTATTTAGATATTCTTTTCCAGTTATATTAGAAAATAACATTTTCCAAATTACCCTTAAAACTTAGCATGCAAATAGGTGATCAAAGCCACAAGTAATAATATTAAACACAAGAAAAGATAATGCAAATGTAATATTATAAATAGATAAGAAGAGAAATTATATCAAGAGTAATTGACTATCAAGTTTCCTACAAAGGAGGTTTAGCCTCTCAAGAAGACTTTACACTTACAAGAAGAGAATATTTAGTAAAGAAAGAAAAGATAAGAAAGGGAATGGAGAGAAGAAATGATTCTCATATTGAGGGAGGCAACATCTGCCTTATATTTGGACAGAAACCTCATGATTTCACATGAATTTTTTTAACGGATATAGATGGAACATGTATGGAAGGATATAAACCAAAAATAAGTAAATATGCATGAACTAAATACAAAAAAAAATTATAAGGAATAAAATAAAAAAATGTAAAAAGTCTAATATATATTTCATTTAGATTGTCTAAAATAATTGATTTTTATATTGAAAAAGTTATAACAATTTTATCACATATATAATTACCTATGATTAGAAGACACTTAAAAAGAAAAACAAGCCAAATTAAGTCAGATTAGACTTTAATAGGTCTAAACATAATCTTTAGTATGACCTATTTATAAATAAGTTGATATGTTTATCGACTTGAATAGATCTATTAATAATTATATATACCAAAATACAAACAACTCAAATGGCCTATCATAGAACTTTTTTCATGACCTAATTAAGTTTGATTTTTTTAATAAATAAGACATATTAGACCTCATTTTATATATTTAAGTCCGATCTCATTCACATTTATATTTCTATCTAATTTTATTGAGTTTGAATAAACTCATATGAAACTTGTCTCATTTTTTAAATTTTAATTTATTTATACTTTTAAAATATTAATCATATTTATGATTTAATTTATTTTCTATATTTAGTCACACAAAGAAAAATCTCTAGTTCTTTATCATTATCATTGACAAAATATCATGAGCAAATTACACTTATCCCTTCCATTTAACGCTCATTACACAAGGATCTCCTACTTAAAATTACATTTATTTTGCCTTCCCTAACTTTGAACCGTTAGTGACAACGTTAGTTTTTTCTTAAATACCAAAATAACCCTTACTAATTTAGCCGCATAGACTCAGTAATTTGAAATCCCCAAATCCTTTCTACTAGGGTTTGCAAAAACCAAAACCATTAGTGAGGTTGGAGTACACCATTTTGATATGTGAAGGAAGATCAAAAAGAGACGTCCTCCAAAAGTGGGTTGTGCACGCAGTGGTCATCGATGTCAATGGTGATTGTCTTCGTTCAAAAGTCTCCTCGTGGTCATCAGTGTGGGTGATGGTTGTCATCTAGAAGTGGGTTGCGTGTGATCTACAATGGTCGTTGGTATTTGTTGTAGGGATCATTCTGTAGTGTTGATACCACTATTTGTTTTAAGATCACTACATGTGTGAGAATGATTTTGACTTTTAAGAGATGATGTGAATAAGAAAAGGATAAAACTATCCTTAAATTACATTAAAGCAGCATTTGTAGAGCACATAACGAATTTTTGTTTACAAAAATCAAACTGTGATTGAGAAAGTGGTGTCATTGTAGCAAAGTTGCAAAACTTATAGGATTTCAGAGGTAATTTATAGAAGGGGTCACATGTAATAAGTGTTAAATGAAAGAAGGATAAATATAATTTGCACAAATATCATTTTATATTAAAACTTACATATATTTTATTATTTATTAATATACCAATTTTAATTTTATTTTCTCTATAATTTTAATTTTTGTTTGTGTTTCTTCAATATATTGATATATTAGAGAATTGAAAATTCATTCAATATGAATTTATGATTATAACACATTAAGAAAACTAATTAAAAGAGTAATATTTTTTAATTTTATGTCACATTTTAATTTGAATAAAAAAGAGACAAAATAAAATAACAACTTTAATTTATTTATAAAATAATATAGAATAATTTAGAAAAAAATTACTACAAAACAATAAAAAAAATTAAGATTTTGGACTCTTTTAATCGTGAGTCCATTAAAAATATTCAATAAGTATATAAAATGTTCCTTTACCATATTTGCGGCAACTCAAAGTGGTGTTGTTTGAAAGAATGAATTTCCTCCAGCAGCTAGGTAAAAGATTCTGAAGAGATCTCCATGTAATTTAAGAATCAGTGCTAGATTTTCTCTGGGATGTTTTAGAGAAAGGGTTGTAGATTATCAGGGATTGAATTTTCCGTTGATATGAAAGGTTTGAATTTCGAAGGTTAGATCGACGCTGCAAGAGACAGCTACCGTAACAAATTTGAGAATCTAGAAGAAATTAAGAATAAAACTCCTTTCTCTAACAAAAGACATAGCACTATTAACGGAAAACAGAAAAAGAACCCATTCGAAACATACACAATGTATGTTTTAAATTCAATGTACCAAAATGAGATTACATTAAGTCTTTATGAAAAGTATATAAAGTATTTAAAAATTAAGTAAAAAAAATACATGAGTAAAAATATAATAATTATTGTCTTAAATCTATAAGGAAATGTATTATTATTTTCAAAAGTTCACTGATAAAAAAACTAGAATTTTTTTTCTTATTCAACTAATTCATGTATGTGGTTTGGAGTGGAAAGATGTCCATTTCTCCTTAAATAAAATCTTTTTAAGTTATAGCTTTTGAATTAAAAAGGGAAATCTTTATTAAAAGAGAAAATGTTTAAACTTATTAAGGGATAAGGTGAAAGTTATATCCGGATCACTTATGGTGGAATGAAAAGTTGCACTTAATTATTATGTTGGTGGTAGTGGTTGGGCCGTCCATGCCATTGAGCAGCTTTCTTCGACCATAATTGCTTTTCAAAAAACAAAACACTCTTAATTAACAAACTGTTTCGAATGAAAGGTATTAATTTTCCTTATAAGATTGAGATTGCGCCTTTAAAATTAAAAAAAAAATGTCTTTTAAGATAAGGAGAAACTAAAAAGAATGCACAATTTATTTAAAAAAATAATAAATTAAGTAGTGATGACTAGTTTAATATATATTAAGAAGTATCTCATTATGAGATTTTTAAGAAAAACTTGGAAATTATATATATATATAAAAAAAATTATAAGAACTATATATGTATAATTAATTTTAACATATAAATAAATAATATTAGTTTAAATTACGGAAAAGAGACATTTTAAGACACAATTAAATAGTCATGAATTTTTTAATACGCCATATTAAAAGGTATCTCATGCACCATACGAGTTTCTTAAGAAAAATTTGAAAATATATAAAATTATTAGAGCTATATATGTATAATTAGTTTTAATAGATAAATAAATAACATACACACAAGATAAATTAAGAATATAAGTAATTGAGATTTCAGATGAAAAAATTAACATAACAATTTAAAGCAATTAAAGATAAGATTTGCAGAAAAAGTAAATTTAGTGTAAAATGAAAAATTGAAAATAATTAATAATTTAAAAAATTATAATAAAAAAGCAATAAATAATGGTGAGGTCACATATTATAAAGAAAAGGAGAATATATAATGCAAAATGTCCTAATATATCCTATAATCAAGATTAAATAGTTCATATTAATTTATTGGTTTAAATGTTTTTTGTCTTTCAAATTTACCAAAGAAGTTTATTTTAATCCTTCGACTAATTGATGTAATTTGATAAAATAAAAATAAAAAGTGGGAGGAGATACATGTTGGAATCACACACAGAAATTTAGACAAAACAAAGTGTTAGGAAGAGATGGTCCAACCAAGCCAATGACCCTAAGTGTAGCCACTACATCACTGAGTCAATAAAAAATGAAGAACTCCTAGTTGCTTGCCACAAATACTCATACTGTTCTGTTCTGCCATGTATGTATACCTTACCCAAGAGCATTCTGTGAATATTTGATTCTGAACTAGTGAGGGAAGATTGAACTTTGGTTTCTAGGAATGTAGCAGACAAGGAAATGGGGCAGTCGAACCTGTTTACCTGAATCATTATCATTTATCAGTAAAAACTATGATAGGCTTTGCATAATTCAACTTTTGTATTTTTTCAGTCCAAAAAATGAGAACAAATTGGATAACATTAGTTACTAGGATATTTTAGATAGTATCACCATTAATGAAAAAATTGGAAATGAAATGTAGAAGTGGAAGCTAACCACTGACATGCAAACTTGTTACACGAATTTTAGCAGTTTGGATTACTAGTGCCATCAAAATTAGAAGTTTTAGTTGATAAAAGTTTCTCTAAATTTTCTGTTTTGCTTCACCACCAACTATTGTTCATTCATATTCCTTTGTTTTAGAAAATTGTCTGTCTCATCTGTATGAGATGATGCAGTTTTTTTTTGGGTACATGCTGATATAATGTTTCAGCTGTACATTTTTATTTCTATCAGATCAGTTTACATTGTATACACAGTACTTGGAGATGTCAGCATATATGTTGTGGGGAAGGAAGAGTATGATGAACTTGCTTGTACGTATTCATCAAAGTATCGAACTAATATTCTATATTTGATGATGATAAAATAAATGTTAAGAAATGAGTCATTTCAGTTGTTGATGTTTAATATGGAATTGCACCAATATTTTATATTTGCTGCACAATAATATAGAAATGAGCTATCTTTGTTGTTGATGCTTGAAAGTGACTATGCTCACTTGTTTTGACTTTTGAGGTAGTAGTGACTATGCTCATTTGTTTTTACATAAGAAATAAAAGATTATGTCTGAGAAAAAAAGGAGTATAAAAAGTGAGATAATAGGGGGGTTTCAGAAGGAATAATGGGCTGTTGAAGGATAGTGGTGTGGTTTCAGAAGTATGACATTACATTTTAGAGAATGAAGTATTAAGAAAAACTATCAATCAAGTGAACTGGTAAGGGAGGATTTTGGAATTCAAGTTTTGTCTGACTTACCATGAAAAAGAAAAAGAAAAATATAAATATTAATGAAAAAAGTCATTTTGTTCATAGTAAAATCATCTTTTTTAACAATGTCAAACATATTGGTATTCACCCAGAGCTGTTAAGTGTTTTACATCAACAGTACTATTTACTAATATTTTGTTTTTCTCCAGTGTCAGAGGTGATCTTTGTGAAAACCTCAGCTGTGAAGGATGTATGTCGGAAGCCCCCAAGTGAACGCTTTTTCCTGGATAGATATGGAAGAATTTGTTTGTGGTTGCTTGGATGAAATTGTATGGAAGGTAAGGATACAAGCTCTGGATAATGTCTATTAAAAAAAAGAGATAAGTTTTTGAAATTTTTCTTAGTTTACTCATTCTACTTGATTCTGAGACACATTGATTGATGATATTCATGTGGTATATCTGAAATAAAATACGAGAATGTAGAGAGAGAGAGATTCAAAAGCAGAAAGAAAGGTAAAAATGCTTCTGCTATTGAATTTTGAATCACAACAAAGAAAATGAGAGAATCCTTCTTCATGGGTGTCCCCTCTCTAAAACAGAGCAAATGTTAGAGTTCCCAAATGCTAACAAATCTGAATTCTTTTCCCATCCTATCCTTCCTACTATAACGACCTAAACTTCATAACTTCTTGAATCCTATCAGTGTATGCCATCCTACGTTTTTTTTTATTCCAAAACTATTGATGTCTTACAAATTTCAAGGATTATTGATTATCTTTTTCCATATGGGTCTGTTTAAAATAACTAGATCTGATCTTTATGAGAAATACTAGACTTACAACCTATATAAATTTTAAAAGCACTTCAACAAACAAAATCCGCATCCACATCTTATATTAAATAATGTTATGTTAGACTGAATATTTTAATATTTTACACTTATTAAATGTTTCTTAACCTGTGTGTACTAACATTAAACATCAATAGTTTTGGAATGGAGGAATATTTTTTTTTTAAAAGAGAGGAATGGAGAAATATTTAGTCAGTATTGATATTGTTGTTTATTGTCATTCATTTTGGATGAGACTCTCATCTCACCAGATCAGGCATTATATTCTGCAAGCACCTGAAATAGTGCTCTAATAAATATATAAGAATATATGTGAACTGGTTAACTGAAGCAAGAAAAAACTTCTCAATAGATTTGAAAAGTCACAGGTTTTCCCTATATTTTATAGGAAAAAAATTAAGTCTTTTTGTTCCCTGTAACTCTGTTCACTACCAACACCTCTGATCCAAACTTTATCTTTATACAACATCGGTACTTCTGCTGGTTGTGTTCCATAGTTGAATGGAGAACTTTTTTTTTTGATGATGTGCTTGACATTTTCCATGTGTCTTTTGAAGGGATATTTGGAAAATACAGAAAAAGATAGAATGAAAAGATTGGTCAGGTTAAAGCCTCCACTGAGTTCTAAATGAGAAGTTCAGTACCAGTCATTATACAGCCAGCAGTCTGTGTTATTTGTTCAGCATCCTGCAACTTGGAATGGCAAGGCATTGAAGTTTATTTCCAACAATTGTCGGTCAGGCAAACCTCTACATACGAGCTTTCTTCCTTAGTTTAGGCAAGGATTTTACTCGGCCAATATTTGTATTCCCCTTAACTTTTAACATTTTTTTAAAAATTTTCTACCATCTATGCTTTTTAGTTTATTCTACCGTGTGCATTGTGCTTTTATTGGATTTGAATGCTCTAACCAATTGAGTTAATGAATCAATTATATTATAAAATGAATAATATTGTTATACATAATACTAAAATTTCTAATGCATATTTAATGCGCATGTAAATTTAAATAATAAATTTTGTGACAATTAATTTTGATATAACTCATACGAATTATTTAATCCATAAAAAATATTTATTATTAAAAAAATTTATATATTAAATTTTTTAATGGTAAATATTTTTTATTTATAAAAAAATATACGGATTAAATAATTCGTATGAGTTATATCAAAATTAATTGTCATAAAATTTATTATTTAAATTTGCATGTGTATTAAATATATATTAGAAATTTAGTGTTATGTATAACAATATTATTTATTTTATAATGCAATTGACTCATTAGCTTAGAATGTTGTGCTAATAATCTGAAAGTCACAGGTTTGATTCTTTCTTGGACCATTAATTTTTAATTAATTCATCACAAATATTTTTAAAAAAAAATTATAAAAAAAACTTTAGAATTGGGCTTATACGGATCAACTCATACGAAAGGGAAGGACAAAATTGAAAAAATGCAAAATTGCTAGGTATACCAATAGTTTCGCTGGGTGCGCATAGCAGTGCCCATAATGTGCGCTTTATGCAAATAAATTTTTTTCTGAAACTTTTTTTTGGACCAAAGTCACATTGGGCCTTGACTAATTTAAATCAGATGAACTCATTTGAGGAGACAAAGCTTATTTTCTTGTATGCTAAGACTTAAAGCCAAATTTATAAAGAAATATAATATTACAATTTATTAATTAAATATTAATTAGGTTCTTGAAATTGATATCATTAGTCAACTTAATTTTCAATATTACAAAAAGGTACATTTAGAGTCCTAAACTTTGACAAATATTGGTCAATTTCGTCCTTATAATTGGTATTACTAGTTAATTTAATCTTGAATATTATATATATATATATATATATATATATATATATATATATATATATTCCTTAACTTCTAACAATTGCTACCCAATTCAAAGTTAGGAATTATAAATACTTTTCAAAAAGTTAAAGACTAAATTATTGATAGTGCTAATTAAATTGATATACTTCGCAATATAAAAGACCAAATTAACTGATGATATAGATTTTAAAGATTAAATTAATATTTTATTCTAAAATTTATTTATTTTAAACTCTTTTGTCAATTAGTATTTCTAAATCTGTCCTTGGATTACATTTCTTAGGGCTTCTGGTCTTGAAGGTGGATCGAGAATTATAAATATAGAGTGAGTGGTTGTGGTTCTAAATTGGATACGTCAAAAGGTTAAACTTTTTGGCATGACTGCAGAAATGTGGATTGCGAGGAATGCTTGGCCTTGTAAATTAGTATAACTGCATATGACACGCACGCGTTTGGCGAGGCGAAATAAAATAGTAGTAAATAATTCGCTTTCTAAATTGGATTCGCTTTCTCAATGGTTCTTTTTAGAAATAAGATATCCTCACTGGCGGAAATCATGAGATTAATTCTTAAAGAATAAAGATCATCGAAATAGATTTTATCTCTTTCAACAAAGTATTCTCCATATACATAATTAGATAATTAAATCATGAGACTAACCATTGAGACATAGAGATCATTAAAATAAGTTTTGTCTCTTCCATCAGAACTTTTTTCATATGCCTCATGGGATAGACCTTCAAAGTGGAGAGATTAGGGTGGGTTTTATCTCTCTTAATAATTTTTTTTTCATACATATAATTAAAGAATCCAATTTTTATCAACATGCTTAAAAATTGAATCATCTATGAATTGTGTTGTTGTTAGTTTCACACAAAAGTACTTCTGTCACTAAAAAAAATTATAGACACATACAGTTAATGACTTAATGTAGCTATAATTGTTATTACAATAGGAAAAAAAAACTGCTAAACATAAATATTAAATAGTGTACTAATAGAATTAATTAGAAAAGTTAAAAGCATGACTGCTGCGACCTAGCCTTTGTTGGGGTGTTCTGTCAAAGTCCAAGACGGAGGTGGTCCTCCTTCTCTTCCCTCAAACACAGACACAGACACAAGAACAAGTTTGCAAGTCATGAAAGCTCTAATTTTAATCCTCACGCTATGCAGCTTCTCACAAGCAGCAACCTCCATAGTCAGTCAACCCCAACCCAAAGAGTCTTTCAAGCTCAACCAAACCAAGCCACAGGTAACACACAATTTATTCAGATCTTCTTATTGAATATTGCTTATATATGAAATTAAAGAATGCGTTTTACAGAATGATGAGGCTAGTAGTTCCTGTAGTTACACGGTGAGCATAAAAACAAGCTGCAGTTCTCCCCCCTACACCAGAGATTACATCAGTCTTGCATTTGGTGATGCTTATGGCTACCAGGTTCAGTTCCTACCTACGGATACATTTGAAAAAAAATGAATGAATCCACTGCAGGTTTATGTTCCAAGACTGGACGGTCCTCGTTCAGGAACATTCGAGCGGTGCTCTACGGATACATTTGAGATATACGGTCCATGTACGTACCAAACATGTTATCTGTATCTATACAGGACAGGATACGATGGTTGGATGCCGGAGAAAGTGACCGTGTACAGCTATTACTACCAGCCTGTTACATTTTACTACAACACTTACATACCTAATGCTATTTGGTATGGCTTTGACTATTGTAACGGTTATTTACCCTCCACCTCAACTACTACTGCGCCGCAGTAGACACCCTTTTTATCACTAAATACTATAATCAAATAAGTACAGGTCCACATGTGAACCCTCATATGCTATATAGTGGACCATCTATTCAGTATTCAAGTTTTTTTTTTTTTGGTCATGAACTTTAGTCGTTACCATGTGATCTGTAATTCGACGTTAGTACGTTACCATGTGGTGAGAGACTTTTTTTTTTATTTTTTATTTATATCATGGCGTGTTTCTTTTATTTGGAATCAACTCCTCTTTGTATGCATCGAGGATGATTAAAAGTTGGAACCTGAACTCCTTCAATGAGTAGTTTTATTTGCTTGTCAAAAACAAGAAAATGCCTATCTCAAAAAGTTGGTTTGCATCATTGGTTCTTGGTTGGAAACTTGATTTCAATTTAGGTGAAACCAAACTCCTTCATTTCTTCTTTCAATTGGTGGATTCTTGATGAGAAACTTCTTGATTGGGGTCGGCTCCCATTCATTTCCCATATGGTGAAAGTGTATTCGTTTCACATGCTGGCACTGGGACCTGTCCACTTTATGTATGACATAATGCCTCAATATGCAAAATATCGTCGAATTCTTAACTGCATATGATCCTACTGAAATGAAGTGGTGACAAGTTCCAAGTTCCAAGTTCCAAGTTCCATGTGTGTCCACCATGCATCCTCCAAGGGGTCATGCATGATTATGAGTCAGGTAAGAAAATGAGCATCGCATTCTCTTAAGCTCAGTTCAATTGACACATTGTTTCAGCTATGTATACTGAGACTTTACTTATCATATCTTTGCTAACTTTAGCTTGTGTATAGCTACCGAAGGGGAGAGAGATACTTACATAACTCGAGAAAACTCAATTAAAAAAAATTATTAGAAGCATGCGACCTCTACTCAACCACCAAAGGTAGTTAATCATGGAATAATCATTACTTGATTGGAATCGCAGGTTCTCGCCTTCAATATGGGATTTTCCTGTTTTCCCTATCTATTGAAGGCTATGGAATGATCTTTGTCGCAGCCTGTGTGGAATCTTGGAACTTGCAGCCTTGTAGGAAGCATAAATCAAGAAACAAATCATAGTTTTGGCTATGGGCATTGAGTTAAGCCTTGATAACAACTATACTTAAAGCAAAAATATAACGTAGAAAGGATGCAATAGTTTTTGTAACTTGTTGACACTAAAGCGCTTGTCAGACACCAAAAAGCTATACTACTGGAATACTAAAATCAAATGAGTTTTATGGTTATTTACAATCATCCGGTCATAAATTACTTATGAAAGTTACAAATTTGTCATATATAATAATTTTTTTATTCGATGACAGTCAATATATAACGTATTTTCTCTACTAAAATTACCGTTAAAGAGGTACAAAGAAGATAAATATCATAATTAATTTTATTAAGATCAACTTATATCATAATTAATTTAATTCAAATTAAAAAGGTAATTTGCATCATAATTGTTGTTCACCATAGTTCTATCTGATTGGAACATGATTATCTCAAGTAAAAGATACATGTGGCTTGAACCAAAATAATTAATTTGATCAGCATCAAAAAGTAAACTTATTTTTAAAAAAAATATTTGTATATAAAATGACTATACAACAGAAATACGAAACATAAACATATTTTCTTTTGTATTTTCATTATGGATTTTGTCGAGATATACTGTACTTTTTTTGTTAAAAATAATTGGAAAAGCTGAGGATGAACGTAAAAAAAATGGAGGTGAGAATAGAAAGCCCAAGCTAGTTTGAGCCGAAAGGCTTCTGACCAAATCAATTTGTTAAGTAGGAAGAGCCAAGAAAGAAAAAAAAAACTAATCTTATTTTAGAAGAAAGCAAAGGACAATCAATTAATACGCACAACGTAGCTTGGAAATATTGTACAAGCAAAAATATTTTCTTCCGCTAAATAATTTTTTATTCCAGTGATGTAGTTTTCTATCTTTGGTTGAATAGCCGACCAAATTTATATTCTTTCCTATGGAAAGAAAAGAGAACGTGGTTTGAAATCAAAGTAGAAGTTTTTTTTCAACCAAAGTTAGAAATCTTCTCTGATCTATTTACTGAAGTTTACTATTGAGTATTGAGTGTAAATGAAGAAGCATGGTGTACGTTCAGAAGAAGGCGTATGCATATACATTTGCTTCATGTGCTTACCGCGAAAAGAAGGTCTTAGTCTACATAAGCCATGTGTTTTCCAATTAGATTGTGTGCAGTATAATTTTCCGCAACCCCATTATATGTCTCAGTTGATGCACTGAACCAATATTAGCAAACCAAACTACTATATTTATCAACAATTTTAAACTTGAAAGTAAGTTGTTTTATTTTATTAATAAAGAGAGCCAATAATTTAACGTCTAATAAAAGCTGCTTCCAAATAAAGAGTAGGTAGCCCTTATATATAGAAGAAGAAATTGGGGGTACATACCATAAACGTTGAGGGTGTGAATCTTTTGATGCTGCTCAAGAGCACTGCAAAGTTTGATATAATGGTCAGAATCTGACAGTGTCCCATTTTATCATATTGCCAGTATTATGTGTTATAGTAACTTCTCTGATCATGTGTGATTCGTTTATGTAAAGTTCGCACTATTTTTCCCTATTAACTAATTAAGATTTAATATCAAGTAATGTTAATTTCGTGCAGGAGTTTTTCTTCACCGTGTTAATTATTCTGAGTGTGATTACACCCGGATTGAGCAGCACAACAACTAGTTTCAATGTGTTGCAGTATGGAGCAGTTGGAAATGGACAAACCAATGATTCCCCAGTAAATTATAATCATTACCTCTCACACCATTTTAGTTTCCACAAATTATTGTGTTTCATAGAAACCATAACATTAATTTGAATAATTTCTTCCATTTTGCTCGTTTCCATGCCACAATTATGTCTTACACACAATCTTAAACTTTTGTAAATGTACATTCAACAGGCCTTTCTAAAGGCGTGGAAAGCCGCATGTCAGAGCAACTCACATATATCTCGCCTCATCATACCAGCAAAACGGACATTCTTGCTGAAGCCTACTACCTTCAGTGGTCCATGCAAGTCTAATTATACCTACATTCAGGTACTTATTTTTAGTAACTTGTAATACTCCCATCATCAACCTTAATTTATCTAAAGTTTAAAATCAATCATAGTAAATAAACATTAACTTGACTGTTTCTAACTTCCATGCAAACTGATATACGTCCATTGACAGTATCAGTATGTATAGTTTAAGACAAAGGGCCTAATATTGATATCTCCTAGGAATTGATCAAATTAAGATATTCTGTATATTTGTTCCTCAGCTTTCAGGGAACATTATTGCACCTAAAACAAAATCGGAATATTCTGGATTCCACACGAACACATGGCTTGGCTTCTCATTCGTCAATGGTTTAGCTATCAGTGGAAAAGGGACCATTGATGGTCGAGGCTCTGCCTGGTGGCAACAGCCTTGCGTAGGAAATCCACTACCCGTAAGTAAATATGTTCTAGTTTTTTTTTTTTTTTTCTCTCTCTATTGTTTTGACTAGTTCATTTAATTAATTCATTGTTCTACATTATTTTACAATTAACATAGGCCAAATTTTTATGATCCTTTTTTGCTTTTTCAGGGAGCAACGTGCCGTCCACCAACAGTTAAGTAACAGCGCATTGATCCATGCACTAGTCGACTGTATTGTTGACAATTTGTTACCAAATTAAATTTCACTTGTCATGATTTCTTAATGCATATATATACACATTACTTAATTGATTTTTCAAGAATAAAAAATGCAACGAGACCCATGAACGAATCAAAACTCAAAAGACACGTGTTTCAATTCATCTTGTCAGACAGAACTGATCATTATTGTTGAAGCATATACTTATAACTTAATTAGTAAATTAAGTTTTGGACATTGTTCTTTTCACCCTTTTCTAGCAGCAACTCCATCGCCGGTTTTTCTGCATGAAGATTGATTGATTATTATACACATAAAAAAGTGTGCGCAACTTTCGTTTACTTAAGTTAGAATCACTTTATACTTGAAGTTAGAACCCCCAAGAATTTTATCTTCAAAAAGGTGCATTTGAGATAACTAAATCTTAATCTAACAGCGTACATATTCCTTTAAACACCTTATCAATGGATTGTATTCTCTCAATGCTGATTATATATGAACAAGTTTAGATAATATAATTAACCCAAACATATGCAAAATCAACATCTCAAATATTTTCATCATATAGATTTGATAAGCATAAACTATAAATATATATATACAACAGCACCATATATATCTAGGAAATAATTGAATTATATTTATATCTTATTTTGTTATGGATGTTTAGGCAGTAACATTCAATAGATGCAATCGTCTTCAACTTAAAGGATATACAAGTATTAATCCCGCAAGAAGCCACATGACTCTAACAAGCTGCAAGAAAGGCATAATCTCTAACATCCGTCTAATTGCTCCTGGAACAAGCCCTAATACCGATGGCATTGATATTTCTGGCTCAACAGACATTCAAGTACTTAATTCTTTCATTGCAACAGGTAATTAACTTAATACTACCTCTGGTCCTGTTTATAAGAAACAAGTTGTAGTGTAAAATATAGGACCAGAGGTAGTATCTGCATGTCAGAACGTCACATTCCATTACAACTTGTTTTTGTGAAAACTTTCAACTTCTCTTAACATGGTTTAACTGCAGGTGACGATTGCATTGCTATTAGTGCTGGATCCTCCAAGATCAAAATAACTGGTATAACATGTGGTCCAGGCCATGGTATCAGGTTAGTTAGTTAGTGCTTCGGTAATATTATCCATTTGCTCTGGCTTTGCTTCAACAAACCATAGACTTTGTTCACTATTTCCTTCCTAATTAATGAAAATGAGTTTAGATTTCTAAAATGCTCTGCTTTACGTACATTAATAGGAGGAAGAAAATAAGTGCCGTAAAACATTCTCTTGCATATTTTTACCAACATTAATAGAAAGGAGTGTGTTGGTAGTATTTCTTAAAACTTTATGTTTTGTTGATTGGATTCCAACTTTCCTTAGGGACAGTCAGGTATCACCCCATTATTTTTTTTTTTTTTATCTATATGCAAACTTCTGTTTTTTTTTTATATAAAAAAAATGTAATTTTGTAACCTACAAATCCAATTATCAATTATGCATGTTAAAATTTATTTATTTATTCACTTGTAAATTGTAATCGCCTTACATGTATCCAAGACATGAATAGGGACATATGTGTGATTAGCCAGTTCGTATCATGTTCCTTTTCTACTTTCGGGATACAGTTTTCACTGATGAAGGAAATTACGTTTTTGTAGCATTGGATCATTGGGAACACGTGGAGAGACCGACATTGTAGAGGACGTGCATGTGGAGAATTGTACTTTGACCGAAACATTAACTGGAGTAAGAATCAAGACATGGCAGGTAATTGAGCAAATAGAACAACGTTACCTACCAATTTGGGTTACATGAGTTATGTAAAATATTATGTTATATGTATTCGTTCTATTCTATTTTGGCATTAGGGTGGAGCTGGATATGCTAGGAGGATCACGTTTGAAAAGATTAGATTTGTTCGAGCCAATAACCCCATTATCATTGACCAGTTTTATTGCCCTCATAGATCGGACTGCCAAAACCAGGTACAACAAGAACATTACCTACCAATTTGACCATTTTTCATAATAAATTTAATATGTTACTCCCAAAACATTACATTTATACAACTTTGGCTAACAACGTTTGTATGTTATTTTTCTTCTATTATTATGACTAGACTCGAGCAATCAAGATAAGTGATGTAACATACAAAGGAATTGTTGGAACATCATTGACGGACAAGGCAATCAATTTGAGCTGTGACCAAAATGTAGGCTGCTCCAACATTGTGCTTGATCATGTTTACATAACACCTTCAGTTCCAGGGCAGAAGGTTTTTTCCTATTGCCATAATGCACACGGAATAGCCACACACACCAAACCATCCGTAAAGTGCTTGCTGAAGTAGCTCTTCCACAAATATTTTTTTTGGATTATGGACTAAATAATTAATATTGGAAGAAACAGAGTTGTATTTGATGTAATTTTATATGATGTACTTTAGATGGTTGATGCAATTTTCTTATTTGTATTAGTCATGTATAATATTGTTTAACCCCAATTTTTATTTGGATAAGTTAGACAATTCTGTATTATTGCAAGTAAAATTATGAAAATATAAATATGTCAATTGATTCATATCATTGGTTATTGTCTTCTCCTAACTTATATGATTTTTAACTTTTTTTATTTCTACTCAAAAAACTTTTAACGTTTATCATTATCATTATGGATGAACATTGAAGAATCCGCATGAAACAATATTTTTCTCATTAAAGATGCAATAACCTAATTGATTATTATTTGTCCTCTCTCCCTTATTAACTAACTAACTAGCTGGTTTGAAAGGGAAATAAATGCCTACAATTCATTCATCTTTTTGGGGCTATTGTAGGCTGCGGCCATTAGGAGCCCTTGAAAAGAACCTAGTGGAGGACCAAAATGAAGGATGACGCTTTTTTTCCTGCATGTTTCTTCACGCTGGAGTCGTGCATTTACTAGCCAATATGTTCGGTCTTCTGTTTATAGGCATTCGGCTTGAGAAGGAATTCGGATTTCGTAAGGCATACTACTGGATTTGTGCGCATTGAACCTCTGCATGATCTTCTTTAGTTAAATTATAATCTCTTGAATTTGGCAGTGAAAATTGGATTCTTATGTATGCTTTCTGATTTTGGCGGAAGTTTGTTGTCTTTTTTGCATTTGCAAGAATCTGGAGTTAGTACCGTATCAGTTGATGCATCCAGTGCACTATTTGGTCTTCTGGGAGCCATGCTATCTGAACTTCTGACTAACTGGAGTATCTATGCAAATAAGGTACTTCATATAATCTGTCAGTATTCGAAAAGTGTTTGTTTGTGAAACGACAAATTTTAACCCATGCTTACTTCAGTGTGCTGCTCTTATTGATCATTGTTGGCCTAAATTTGGCTGTTGGATTTCTACCTCGAGTGGACAATTCAGCTCACATAGGAGGGTTGTTGGCAGGATATTTCCTCGGTTTCATTCTTTTAATGCGCCCTCAATATTGATACGTAAATCCAAGTACAAATGGTATCAATATTTCTTCCTGATCATGTCAGTGATCATCTTACTGCTCGGGTAAGTAGTTACAATTTTCTTGCTTGTCAGTTGTCACAAATCACTATATTGTCTGTCATGCCTTACCCAACATCCCGAACCTGATGCAATAACTAATTTGACAGATATGCGTGTGGCCTAGCTAAGCTGTACATAGAAAAGTCACCGGAGAATTTTCCCTTACCTAGAGAGTTATCCACGATGAAGGGTTCTAATTCCACAGCCAGTTCTTCAAGCTTACAAGTACAAACCAAAAATCTTCCCTTTTAGAAGCGTATAATGCAGTAGATATGTCATACAGAATCAGATAAATAAAGTTTCGCTTCAATTTATTTTGAGACATCTTCATGATTACAATTGCTTCTCAGAATTCTGGCTTCAACTTCCTTTTCAGAATTCTGGTTTCAAATTCCTTCTTCATTCCAGGTACATGATTAATTTGTGCTCTATCCAGCAGAAGAAAAGGCCAAAGTCCAGTACATGAGATCATATGTCATACTATACATGTATCTTTTTGTTTTGGCTTCTTATATCAATGTAAGACATTCTTGAATACTGACCTCCTAATTTATCAGACCACGTAAAATAGTGCTAAAGTGTATTACTCATCATTTATTCAAAACTGTTCTACTTTCTACTTCTAGAATCAGCTGTATATAGATCTCACCACAACTAGATGTCAAGATTCATCAACAATGAATAGTTCTTCATTTTTTTTGTGGTGGAACACTGGAACTAATAGTTCATCCAGTAGAAAGGAAAAAAAGCTGGGGCTTTGATTTGATTTATTTCTTTGTTAAAGCAGAAATTTACTGGCGTACTTTTCTCGTACTTACATAGCCAACAAATTTACTGCAGGTTTTACACTTCTTTTTTTTTTAAGGTCCAGTCCATTGCTCCCCCCCCCCCCCCAAGTGCAGTCATTACTATTAAATCAACTCTAATGAATTTTGCGCTTAACCTACTGTTAAATAATCAATCTCAAGAGGAAAATGTAGCTAGTATCTTGACAAGAAAGATGACAGAATTCCAACAGAAGTATGTCATCATGATGTAACAATCCACATTTTACATGCTTTTACATAAAGAACGTATTTGTGAAGATTTGAGGATCTCATTACAACTAGATCCATCACCAATGACTAGTTCTGCTTCTACTAGGAAGGAGAGCTGAGGCTTTGGTTTAATTTATTTCTTTGTTGAAGCAGAAAAACTAAAACTTGTCAAACAAAGATACAATTTTTACCAAACAAAGACCCACCAGGATTGGTTGTAGGATTGACTAATTAAAATTCATAAAAATTGTGTCCTTCTCTCTCCAACATGACCATATTCTATTGCTCGACAATAGGAAATGATCCAAATCCAAAAAATATCTGAGTCAAGGTTAACAGAATTCAGTTTACAGAGAAACTGTTAAACCAGAACAGTTAAAAGTTAAATACAGATAAACAACTTATTTAATAATTCCCTGATGAAGTTAAGAAATTAGGAGTGTTTACTGAAAGAAATGAAATTGCAAAATCATTTGGGACAGAAAATATTATTACGAATTGATGATGTCCTCTGCTTCTATGAGCTTATCAAATAAAACGACAAGTAAAGCTTCTATACAGTAGTACACAGAATCTTCAAAATATTTGAGAACAGGATATGACTTGGACTATAAAGAAGCCCAGTTTTTGAACTTAGCACATTACTGTTACCTCCAGTACTCATGCCAGGATGATGCTATATTTCACATGATTCCGAACGACCAAAAATCAGGTAACGATTGTTTGCAACATTGTCATAAACAAAATCTCTGATAAACCTGCAGTCATCCATAACATATATCATCAACTCTGTTCCCCTTAAGCAATTAATAGAACATGATAAAGCCGGCAAAGCAAGTGGATAAAATAATACTTACAGAGGCACAAATTGAAGAAGAATTGCTAGCTGTGGAAAGGGTAAGTCTATATATTCCATTATCTTCAGCACGGCTTCTGACTTAATATAGGATCTAGAATCAACCAGGAAGTCATATGTTTCACTGCTAATTCTTCTCTCTTAAAATTTGTAATCATAAATTTATTCTTTCTTCACAAATAATTAATATACGCACCTTTCCTTTTCAACAAGTACAACACTTGAGATATCATCAGGAGCTCTTCCTGATCTCCTGAGTAAGATTTTACCCGTTTCACTCTGAAGAGGTTCATATCTAATTGTCCTATCAACAAAGCAGTAAAACAAACGAAATAACTGACCAAAGAAAAGATTTCATTATCTTTCTATCAGGGCTGCAACAAAAAACTTAGAGGAGACAATTTTCAAAAGGAGGATAGATCATATCATTTACTTATTTCGATCGTTATCACGAACGAACTTCACACCCCCGTTGCACAAGTTGCATACTCCTGTGTCACAAGCAAGAATTTTCAACCAACAGTAGCATTTGTACGAAGAAAAAAGGATGAGTGAGGGCTAATTACCGTCAAATAACATGATGGGTCGTTTGTCTTGGTCGAAGAAACTGTTAGTGGCTTCAACCCAGTCGCTTCGGGGTTGTGACAGAGTGGCAAAGGTGCTAGATTTTCGTGCAGGAAGGGAGCACACGCTTGAGTTGAAGCGCATGGCACGGCCAGGAAGTGGTGGAAGCTGAAGAGCCATTCAATTGAAGCAACTCGGAGAAACACCGCAACCCAACAAAAACAAAATTAGATAATTGAGTTTTAAGAAAGTACTAGTTAAAAGATTTTGGAAAATGAATAACTCGTTTTAAAAGATTTTTCTTTTCCAAGCTTGTTCTTTGCACGATAATATTTTTTTTTCAAGTGAATATGTACTACTTAAAATACTAATGCAACTTAGAGTAGGAAGAAAAAATGTTTTTGAGTTCAAGAAAATTTTCAAAAGTAGAATTCTTTTTTTAAAAAATATTGAGACATGTTGTAAATTCCACTAAGCCTTTTTTTATGCCATTAAATCATTTGATAGAAACTCAATAATATAACATTCGTTGTGATTTTTTCTCCAAATAACTCTAAAAACTACAATCTTTTTAAGGAGATAACATATTCTTCTTCCTACAATAAAAAATATAAATAAATCTAAAAACTCCAATTGAGAGAAATCTAAAACTACAATCTTTTTAAGGAGATAACATATTCTTCTTCCTACAATAAAAAATATAAATAAATCTAAAAACTCCAATTGAGAGAAATGTTATTTATCCAATTGTGTGTCATAAATTTGGCAGGAGGACTCATCTAACATTCTAACCTTCTTTATATACGGTAGGAAAAAAAATATAAAAATAGATTATCACTAGTTTGCGATTTAAAATGAAAGAAGATTCTACTTTGTAGTTTTGGTATTTTCACCACTTTGTACAGGTAACATTACTAGTTTCTGTTTCGTATGGCAATTCTTTGTTTATAGTAGGTGACACGGCAACGTACTTTTGGATCTACGTGGTGAGTGAAATACCACCAAAAGAGCTAGCTAGAGTGCTCGAGAGAACAAAAACAAAAATCCGAGCAAACTTAGACACATCATGACAACCTGCAGCCACATATTATCTGCAGCCTATATCATGTCATTTTTAACTCGTTGATCAAGGTTATCTGCTTAATTGAATAAAAAAATTTGAAATTCTGATTGGAGTTAATTATTAAATAAATTGGTCGATTTCAACTTTTGTAAATTTTACAATAACAGTTCTTGAGTAGGCTAACTCATTCGTATATATTTGTGTGATTAAAAAAAATTGAACTCCAAATACCACACGTTAAGCACATATATCTGTTTGTTGATTAGTTTCATATTAAAATGTTTATTACATATTAAATTGATAAAGTTAAAAAATAATTTAAGAGATAGTTTATAAAACCCAAAATAATTAAGTTGTAAATAAGCTAAACTAATCAAGCTTGGGCATCTTCTACTGGTACAGTGTCTCGTAATATGTCAAATATATACAAGATTTTCACATGGACATCTCAATGGAAAAGATAGAGGCATGTTAAATATTCAATACAATCAAGAGACATCATCATAAACGAAATATAAAAATATTATAAATTTATTTAAGTGATTTGAGTTTTTATTTTTATATCCACAATCTCAACCTCAATTTTTTTAACATAATTCAGATTTAATCTCTACATTCATAATCTTCTTCTAACAAATTTTTAGACAAATTAAATAAATTTGTAAATATTCCCTCAACATGATTAGGCTCGATAATTCTTATCATTTTAAGAACCTATATAGACCTAACATCATAATCTTAATATATCTTTAATTATAAATAACATCCTAAAAATAAGACAATGTCATTTTTTAAAAATCTAAACAATATTCTAGAGATTTAAAATTACAAATTTTAAGTTATTTCCTAGTTATCTATCTTAGTCCTAAACCATATCCACAATCTTACCTTTATCAAGTCCAAAACATTATTAAAGTTAAAAAAAAAAAGGAACACTCCAAAACACAACTTTTGTTATGCATAATCCAAGCAAACCACAAAATGGTGTGCCCAAAAAGATGATTAACATAATGCTTGTTTTCCTTCTGAAAAGATAACTAAATTGGATATAACAATCAAAGTTATATATGCAAGACTTCAAAATATCCAAGCAAACCACTCAACGGACTATGGAGTATTAGTCGCAAGACCTCGAGGTATCCAAGTTATGCATGAATACTATGATTTATCATTGAGCAAAATAGGAATAAAAGATAAATATCTTCCTCAAAGGAAAGCACAACGCACCAGATACCTTACGCTTGAAGCAATGCTCCTCTCTTACATTATTTACTCAAGTTGGGAACATATCCAAAAAGTTCCACCAAGATAACACAAGCACTTTAAGAGGAGCAAAGGTATTCCAAAAGTTTTTAAATGTAACAATAATCAAAAGAATATATGAACTTCTTCACATCAAATGTGCTTGAGGAAACATGTAATCTAATTTAATTAAAAGAAGGAAAGAAAAGTCATAAGGATCTCCTTTCTAAATGTATTGATCTAACGAACCTTTACAAATATAGACGAAACTCAAAGTATTAACTATATCTATCAACAACTCTTTTTCTAACACAAAAATATCATTTCTCCCCTTGAAACCCAACACCAATTATTATCTTATCCTATTTCAATTACATAGTCATCCTTGTTAAAAAAAACTTGTATGGGTTAGGAAAAGACTATTTCAAGCTAGATTTCTCAATCCAATTCAACATTTGTAGTCGATTATGTAAATTACACATTTATTCACTTATGTAACTTCCAATGAGGCCACCCAAAAGCAAAAAGTCTAAATGGTGATCATATAATAGATTACAATAGAAGCATAATTGAATATATCAAGGAATAAGAGGGTTAAAATGATGTAGAGAGGATCAATTTTGGCAAGTGACAAAGTATTATACTATGTTTCCTCATCATTTGTGACTTTCATTATATTTCAACTCTTTTTTGAGGTGAAAGTTAAAAGTCATGGTCCTACATTTTAAAAAAAAATCTTTTATCTAATCTTTCACCTCAATCAAACATCTCACACACCACTTTCACCTCATTTCAGTTGCATTCATCCCTTTAAACCAAACACTACATAAACATCATGCTAGAATCTTACTTGTTTTCAATTCCAAATCTAAACTTCCATTATCAATAAGCATATAAATTAATGGGTATAAAATTGTTTCAATTTAGTTAATTGTTTTAAACTTGAGTTTTAGATTTGATGATGATGATTTTATAAAGAATTTTTTATTTTTTTTACTTAAAGTTATGTTTGAAAAGATATTTTAATAAGTTTTTAAATTTTTACTAGCTATATAAAAAACTCATTTAGCTATTAAGTAGACATGTTTTTTTTTAGTAATTTCTCAATAGTTTCTAACGTTTTTTAAAATTCTACTTAAAATAATATTTTTTAAAATGCTAACTTTTAACTTTTAATTTTTTATACTTTTTTCTTTTTATCATTAATATATATCATAAATTTTTTTATTTATTTTTAAATAAATCATGATTTTATTATTTTTTAATTATTTTATAGTGTTGAGTTATTTTAACCATTAATTTCAAATATCTATTTTCAATTTTTCAAGCACCAATTAACTTTTCTGGTTTTTCAGTGAGTTCTACTAAACATAGTAGATGCTTAATGAGATAAGTTTCTAGCTGTTCTTGTGCCCCGGAAATTTCTGGAAGTACTATGATATGGGTTTTACACAGCAGATGCTTCTGTGTACAACAAGCATCCCTGTTCAGATTCTATCTGGATGGCTTCTGTCCCCACACTGCATAACGGATGCACTGGGCTTAATGAGATAAGTTTCTGCTCTAGAACATGGATCCTATCCGCCGTATGCTTAACTGCTTTGGATTGATGCTGAACAATAGTAGAATGTTCTCATTATTCCCATATATAGAAAAGTTGTTTAAGAGAATAACACTGTCTTTATCTGGACAGCTAAGTTTGGTTGAATGTATTGGAAAAGTTGCATGGATCTTTTGCTGTAAAAGGGTGTAGGAGGTGCAAACAAACAAGGGGGAGAGCATTATTGCATTGAAAGGAACAAAATCAAGTGTCTATTTTGTGATTGTCCATAGACATGAGACATTCAGTATATATGTATATGATCATGGTTAACAATCAATAGGAATAGTAATCAGGATGGAGAATTAAGTGCAAGTTTCGCATGGATATGATGTGCTGACATTTGGTATTGGTTTTTTGCACAGCCCTCAGGTATGTTCCTGATCATTTAAATTGATTTTTTTAATGCTATTTCGAGTCCTTTTCGTTTTCGTGAAGTCTTCTAAGATTCCAATTCTAATCAATTTTATCAGTGAGTCGATTTTGTTTTGATGTAATTTATTCCTTCGGTTAGTTAAACAAATCCTTGATACGTTTCCTTGCTGCCACTATGGTCTATGGGTGAGTATTGTAACATTAGGATTAAATATAATGCCGATAAAAAAAAAGGATTAAATAGAACAAATGACAGTTGAAAAACGAAAGGATAAAAATTAACTATCGTATTTTTTTTGGTGATGAAATTAACTATTTATTTTAAATATCTGTTGGGTTACTCTTTAATTAAAAGTTTGAAATTAAAATTTTATCTTAGTACTTCAATTAACATTAACATTCAAAATTAATCTATATCAAATCGACTAACAGCATAAGATTTTAAAATTATTTAGAGAATAACAATAGAATAAACAATGCGAACACTAACGATGTAAACGTATTTTATAGTTTTATTTATTTACAAATTATATTTAATAAATTTATTAATTTTATAATAATTATCTTAAAATCACATTAAAAAGAATGATTTTTGACTGGTTGATTGGTAGAAAGTGGCCATGCATGCTTATTAAATTTATAATAATAATAATTGTTCATAAACGATAACAAGATAATTATATGTAAAAGTGTAACATTTTTTTAATAAGGATTAACCATTTAATAATGTATTTTTTTCTATTAGGGAAACTTTAAAGATAACATATTTTACTTTGGCAGGTTAATATTTAATAATATAAATAGAATATTTTTTCTGAAAAATTTAATTTATACAAAATTATTTAATTAGAAATATCTATTTTTTAAGTAAGACCAACAAGCTCACACAAGCAGTCAAGCTCAAGCAGTGAGCAAGTTGGAGAGATAAAAGGCATTAAGAACATAGGTTGAGTTAATTTTATTTTTTTTACCTAATATATGTGTTTTTTAAGGTTGCATGTACCTGACCCAAAGTTTACCACCATGTTTAAATTTTCGTTTGCTCGTGTTGAAGGCAGCATGTACATGCCACGGAAAGCGAGATTAACAATCTCTATTTTATGGACTAATACATTAAGTTGTCTCTAAAATTACAAGTATTGATCAATTTAGTCTTTCAATGTTATAAATAAAAAAAATATTAATTTTTAAAATTATCAATCAATTTAAATAAAAATAAAATAAAATATTAAAAATTATTAAGACAAATGATTCGACATTTTAATCTCTTAAATGAGATCTGAATTTACTTGACATGAAGTGATACCTGAAGGTACCACCTTACTAAAAAAACAACTAATCCAATGGAAATGAAATTAAACCTTCTAATTATACCAAATTTTTTTAATAAAATGAAAATACATGGCCACTTTTGTTGGTCACTTGGTCTCTAATAAATATTATTAATTTAATATTTAAAGTTGACAATTATCAATCAATTTAGTCCTCAATATACATATAAAAAGTTCTTATACATGATCACTTATGAATCAGCTTTTATGATGGCCCTTTGGGTCCATAGGTCCGTATCTTTTTTAAGGTATGATTATTCTTAGGTGACGATATTTATAAAGATACTTTAAAATTTAAATTAAAAAATAAATATTATAAGTGAAAAATAAAAATGTAATTAGGATAAATTCACCTTCTCTGTATATTTTTATTCATGATATTTATTGTCATTTATGGTGGATTCAATTACCTATTTATAAGTAAATTTTTCTTTCATAATTTTAGGAAATGAAATGGCTAATGATTACAAAATATCGGTGACTAATTTGATGATATTATACTTTGTAGTAATATTATTAAATAAAAATACATTCAAGTTAGTTAATAGGTCTACATATATATAAGATAACAAAATTAAATTGTTGTATAAATTAATAAGTATATGATCTCAAAATATTATAATAAAATTTTAGTATAATAACTACAGCATCTTCAGTAATAATATTTTATATTATTTAAATACGCTTACCTATTACTAAATATTAAAAAAATAAACTAAACTCATTTTTTAACTAAATAAACTAAAAAACGTTATACTAAATCTTAGAGTTATTTAATAAATAAATCTCATTCAGTTTGAATTAGGAATTCCCAACAGTATTATATTAGGATTTTAAAAAATTATCTTAGTGTAAAAAAATAGATACTTATTATCATTTCTACAATAATGATTTCATCAAACAAAAAATATCCAACAATTGTTTCAAACCCTATTTATATATTTATTCACTTATACATTAATCAACTAATTAAGTTTATTAAAATTATATAGGCTTAAAATATGTTGAAGGTCTATGATAAATAGGATTTTGTTTTAGGTCCCTACTAATTTTTTCTTTGTTTTCAATACCTGATATATTAAAACTTTTTTTTAAGTCTCATTCGTTAGTTAAGTGATGACGTAACACTATCATAATCTTTAATAATATTGAAAAAATCATTTTGTAAGGTAACATGTCATCAATTGACTGATGACAAAAATTCAAAACAAAAAAATTTAATATATAAAAGACTCAAAACAATAAGATTTTGTTTTAGGTCCCTACTAATTTTTTCTTTGTTTTCAATACCTAATATATTAAAACTTTTAAGTCTCATTCATTAGTTAAGTAATTACGTAACACTATCATAATCTTTAATAATATTGAAAAGATTATTTTGTAAGATAATATGTCATCGATTGACTGATGACAAAAATTTAAAACAAAAAAATTTAATATATAAAAGACTCAAAACAATAAGATTTTGTTTTAGGTCCCTTCTAATTTTTTCTTTGTTTTCAATACCTAATATATTAAAACTTTTATTTTAAATCTCATTTATTAGTTAAGTGATGATGTAACACTATCATAATCTTTAATAATATTGAAAAGATCATTTTGTAAGGTAACATGTTATCAATTGGCTGATGACAAAAATTCAAAACAAAAAAAATTAATATATAAAAGACTCAAAACAATAATTTATCAATACCTTAAACATACTTTAGTCAATTATATATTTTTTGTCTTCATGTTTATGCACGTTCATTTATATGAATAAACGTGTAATCAAGATATCACAATTACAAATTTAAAAATAAAATCTCATAAATTTCAAGAATTTGAATTAAATTATTTAATACGTATTTTCATGAAATTTATTGAAATCCATACTAAAAAAAATCATTAAATTTATATATAGTTCTTAAAATTATAAAAAATGTTGATTGAATATCAAATTTTATTGAATTCCTTTAAAAACCTTAATAATCTCGACTGATTTATCGTAATTGAATACTCAGATCTTTTTCTAAATTATTTAAAATTAAAATTGAACACACCACTGAGTTGAGAGTCTAAGACAGTAAAAGTGGAGGAGGAGGCTAAGACCCTGGCTACTGGCACTTGTTGTTTCTTGGACTCACATCATATGATATGTTAGTAGCAAATTCATGATTGAAATGTTCAACTTGATTTCAAATGTCCAAGGCCATTCTTTCTCGAATCAAACCTCGTCACCGCCCCAAAGGTTCCTCCTCCTCTTTGCCTCCCCGCATCAACCACCTCGTTTCCGACGTCATCCAAATCCTTAGAACTAGTAAAACCCACCAATGGCAGGATCCCCTCGAATCTCGCTTCGCAGAATCCAAGGTTGTCGTTTCCGACGTTGCCCATTTCGTCATCGACCGAGTCCATGACGCAGAACTCGGTTTGAAGTTTTTCGATTGGGCTTCGACCCGACCCTTCTCTTGTTCTCTCGACGGGGTTGCCCATTCTTCTCTTCTCAAGCTCTTGGCCAGCTACAGGGTGTTCCCTGAGATCGAGTTGGTGCTGGAGAACATGAAAGCTCAACACTTGAAACCTACCCGTGAAGCATTCAGCGCTTTGATTCTTGCATATGCTGAATCTGGGTCTCTTGATAGGGCCCTCCAGTTATTCCATACTGTTCGTGAAATGCATAATTGTTTTCCCACTTTTGTCGCTAGCAATTTGTTGCTGAATGGTTTAGTCAAAAGCGGGAAAGTTGATGTTGCGCTTCAGCTGTATGATAAAATGCTTCAAACAGATGATGGCACTGGTGCTGTTGTGGATAACTACACCACCTCCATAATGGTGAAGGGATTATGCAACTTGGGGAAGATTGAGGAAGGTAGGAGGTTGATTAAGCATAGATGGGGGAAGGGTTGTGTGCCACATGTGGTGTTTTATAATATGATTATTGATGGGTATTGCAAGAAGGGTGATCTCCAATGTGCAACTAGAGCTCTCAAGGAATTGAAAATGAAGGGGGTTTTGCCAACCGTAGAAACTTACGGGGCTTTAATTAATGGATTTTGCAAGGCAGGGGAGTTCGAAGCAGTTGATCAACTTCTGACAGAAATGGCTGCACGGGGATTGAATATGAATGTGAAAGTGTTTAATAATGTTATTGATGCTGAGTACAAGTATGGTTTGGTAACTGAAGCGGCTGAGATGTTGAGAAGGATGGCTGAGATGGGTTGTGGGCCAGATATTACAACTTACAATATTATGATTAACTTTTCGTGTAAGGGTGGAAGGATTGAGGAAGCTGATGAACTCCTAGAGAAGGCAAAAGAAAGGGGATTGCTGCCTAATAAGTTTAGTTATACCCCCCTCATGCATGCTTATTGCAAAAAAGGGGATTATGTTAAGGCATCAGGTATGCTTTTTAGGATTGCTGAAATAGGAGAAAAATCGGACTTGGTTTCTTATGGAGCTTTTATCCATGGAGTTGTTGTTGCTGGGGAAATTGATGTTGCACTGATGGTCAGAGAGAAAATGATGGAGAAGGGCGTTTTTCCTGATGCTCAAATTTACAATGTTTTGATGAGTGGTCTCTGTAAGAAAGGAAGGATTCCTGCCATGAAACTACTACTTTCAGAAATGCTTGATCGAAATGTTCAACCTGATGTGTATGTTTTTGCCACATTGATAGATGGTTTTATTAGAAATGGTGAACTTGATGAGGCAATTAAGATTTTTAAAGTTATAATTCGGAAGGGTGTGGACCCTGGCATTGTGGGGTATAATGCCATGATCAAAGGTTTCTGTAAATTCGGAAAGATGACAGATGCTCTGTCTTGCTTAAATGAGATGAATAGTGTGCATCATGCTCCAGATGAATACACATATTCCACAGTTATAGATGGATATGTAAAACAGCATGACATGAGTAGTGCACTTAAGATGTTTGGACAAATGATGAAACATAAATTCAAGCCAAATGTGATCACCTACACCTCTTTGATCAATGGATTCTGCAAGAAAGCAGATATGATCAGAGCTGAAAAAGTTTTCAGCGGGATGAAATCTTTCGATTTGGTGCCTAATGTTGTCACATACACTACACTAGTTGGGGGTTTCTTTAAGGCTGGTAAACCTGAGAGAGCAACATCCATTTTTGAGCTAATGCTGATGAACGGTTGTCTTCCAAATGATGCTACATTCCATTACCTGATAAATGGTTTAACAAATACTGCAACTAGTCCAGTTCTTATTGAGGAAAAGGATTCTAAGGAAAACGAGAGGTCCTTGATTTTGGATTTCTTCACAATGATGCTTTTGGATGGATGGGATCAAGTGATCGCTGCTTATAATTCTGTTATTGTTTGTCTTTGTAAGCATGGAACGGTTGACACTGCTCAATTATTGCTAACTAAGATGCTCACTAAAGGGTTTCTTATAGATTCTGTATGTTTCACCGCTCTGCTACATGGCTTATGCCATAAAGGCAAATCAAAAGAATGGAGAAATATTATATCCTGTGATCTAAATAAGATTGAACTTCAAACTGCTGTTAAATATTCCCTGACATTAGACAAATACCTATATCAGGGAAGACTCTCAGAGGCTTCGGTTATTTTACAGACCTTGGTTGAAGACTCCAAGTTTTCGGATCAAGTAGAGAAAGATCTAAAGGTTATAGCAAGACAGTGAGGAAATTCCCATGCATCAGGAAATTCTACAGACTTAAGAAGTCGAACAACTTTTCACTCTTAAAGAAGACGTTGATATTTTTTCTGAATTCTATTGATAGGCAGAGGACTACAAGGCCCAATAGGAAGCATTTGGAGGATTATGTCTGAAGGAATTCTGTTATAGGATCTGTTATGCTGGCACTAGAATCTGTTAGAATAATTCTGTTAGTGCTTATTGTTATTTGGCCTTTGCTTTTGTCCTTTAGCAATTGCAAAAGCTATGTATATGGCCTGTAATGAAGAAATGAAATAAGAACATATTAGCCTTCTCTTGCCTTGCTTATTGTGGAGGTGGCTTAGTCCTCGAACTCTAAGGACAGTTACCTCCTCCCTAATAATTTTGGTGCTTTCATTGAACATATGGCTGAAACCACGCGTTCCAAGTCCAATATGGACCACTCACCTCTACACAGTTTCATCTCACAGCTACCTACAACTCCATGGCCTCCAAGCTAATTATACTTGATGACAATACACAACAAAGAGACAACGCAAGTTATCTTCAGACAAGCATTTTATGAAGAGGTTATCAATGAATCATTATTTGTTCCAACATTTTGTAGTGTTACTGGCATGCTTTGAATAACTATGTATTATTTGCAATCAAGAGTTTATATTTTGTTTAGGATTGAAGAGTTTGTCTATTGATGTTTTTTCCCTTTTAAGGCTTAAATATATTTGTTGTTCTTATAATTTAACATTTTTTTAAAATTTTTGTTCTTATGATTTTTTCTTGTTTTAATCCTTATAAAATGTGTTTTTTTTTTCTTAAAACGTTTCATATAGTACTAAATGTTATATAAAACGTTGTAAGCACAAAAAATAAAACTAATACATTTTGCAAGGATTAAAACAAAAAAATTGAAGGGACAAAAATTAAAAACAGATTAAATTACATAGACAAAAAAATGTTTAAGCCTTCTTTTAATTACCTTTTGTAAGGGGTATATGTTTAATATACCTTATAGATATATGTTTAGTATTTTTTTAAGATAAAAGTTTATTTTTTGGCTAAGGATGAGAGTCTAATTAAGGTCCACAACTAACTAAATACTTGAATAGAAATGTTAGGTCATATTTTCTTACACACTCTTTTGAATGCATCCTCTTTCATTGTTTGAAATTTACATCCTCTGTTTGAAATTTATTGAAAATCATAAAATTTAATGGATTTTATATTTATTTAATGGCTTACTCTTGATCTTAATTTTATAGTTTTCAATACATATTTTAACCAATAGAAAATAGTATATTTAAAAGAGGCTATTGTTAATATTTCTTATATTTAAATTAACAAGACGAGGGATAGCCAACCCCATGCATGCAACCACGTAAATGAAGAACTAAAACCAAGGGAACGTGTAAACACCCGGTGGGTGAGACAATGCAATATAATTATCTTCAGACAAATGAAGTGGCTATAAATGAATAATTATTATTTTTTACTGCATCAACGAATAATTAGTCTCATCCTTTTTCAATATTACTGGTATGCATTAAAGATGTTTAAAGATGTTAAATATTAATTATCCTGTGCAAAATTTTATTTGATCAAAACTATTACATATTATAAGTGAGATTTATTTTTAGTTAAATATATTTTTGATTCCTGATAAATATATATTTTTTACGTTTGGTCTCTAATAAATTTTTCTTTCAGATCGGATCCTTAATATTTAAAAAAATTTGTCTGAGTCCTCTGTCACTAAATCCGTTAACTGCTTGTGACTGTTAATCGGTCACGCAGACATGTCACGTGTGATTTTTGTCTGATTGAGATCACATATAGGATTTTTCAAAAAAAAATTAAAAAGAAAAAATGATGACGTTTGAGTATTTTTTTTTTCACCTTCACCACCATGACCTTGAACTGGTCCTCCTAATGGTCATGGTTGCTACCAACATCCTCTCCCTCTACCATCCTCTAATCCCCAAACCACAATGTCTTCACATTTTGTCTCAAAGTTCTTTCCTCCTGCAACCTCGACCTCTCTCTCCAACAACTTGAGGTTATAAAATTGCTCTGTCGCCATTGGCCAGCCCAAAATCGACACCCCTTGACTTAGTGATTCTAGCATCGAGTTTCACCTACAGTGACTCAGAAACACATACACAACAAAATGAGATAGAATCACCACCTAAGGAACCCAATCGTGAACAACCAAGCCCTATTATCACCTGGCACGAAGCCACTTGAACGCATCCCCAACCAACCCCATCGCATTCCCATGGATGCAATTGAATGCTCTCTTAGCAAAACCAAAAGTATCTTCCCTCATTCACTCTATTATAAAGCATCAAAATCCAAGGCAAAAAGGGAAAACTAGAATCCCCCAAAATATATTGAGGAATTAAACCCCGAATCAATTGGCGAGGGAGGGGGAGAGGAGGTGGAGGAGATGGGAGAAGGAGGGTTCGGACGTGCAGATGGCGTGGAGCCGTAGGGAATCAGAGACGGAGCGAAAGCGGTGGAACTAGGAGTTTCTGTGCGGTGGAGAGAGAGGCGGGGAGGGAGAGTGAGAGATAATGGATGAGATTAGTAGGGGTGAGTGAATAGGCCCAGGTCCATGGACTGGCCCACGATCCGCACGAGTTACGAACTAATTTTTTTAAACGGTCCATGGTTATGTCATATTTTTGGCCCCGCCCTGCTTAACCCGCGGACTATGCGGGTTTGACCCGCGGGGTCCGCGAGTTGCTCACAGCCCGCATTAGGTTTGTTTTGTGTGACCCTGATCCAATTATATTAGGTTTGATTTTCTCTTTTTCACTTCAAACTTTTCCTTTAAGATAACAGATAAAGAAATATATTAGATAAGATAAAGATTTAAAGATAAGAATCAAATATTTAAATTAAAAGATGATAAAGATAAAAAAGGATAAGAGAAGAAAAATAAAAGATAATAGAAATAAAAGATTAAGATAAAAAAATATAAGTGATAACATGCTAAAAATCTTCCTTTTTGATATTTTCTCAATTTTTTTTTTTAATCTATCATTTTCATATCTGCAAGTCATAAATAATAAAAATATCAATTCTTATCATTTAAGCCAAAAATAATTATTAAATAAATATTTTTAAAGATATTTCAATATATTTTTATTATAAAAATAGCTCACATCATATTTAACAGTTATCATTGTAGCAGACTAAGAACATTTTTTTCTCCGCAGCCACACGTGTGCGCAAGTCATACGACTCTTTTCCTTACAAGGAAAACAAAACGCGACTCACACACGTGACACACCACAGCGGCACAGCCTCGGTCCACCACCGCACAACCACACAAAGTATATCTCTTCTCTCTCTAGACTAGAATTTGTTTTTATCCTATCTTTCTTGGGGCTGATTCATTATTGTTGTGCTCTTAAATGTGGAGATGAAGAAGGCTCAAGCTACTTTAAATATGTAATCATTTGTTGTTGGAGATGTTTAAATTTCATAATTTAGATTTATTACTTGGATTTTCTTTTGTTAAGACATTATTTATTTTATTGATGTAATTGACTAATTATTGAGATTTTATTTACATTTGTATTGAACTTAATTTGATTATATTGTATTTTTATTAAAATTGAAATTCTTTTAAAACTAGGCCCACGGACAGGCCTGTTTGACCCGCGGAGTCCGCGGGGCAGGGACGGACCAATTTATTTGGTCAATGTAAGAAGCGGGGCAGATTGGCCCGGTCCGCTGCCAATGCGAACTTATACGGGTGGACCGACTCGCTTACCCACCCCTAGAGATTAGGGATTTGGGACAAAGGGATTAGGAAGGGAGGACTATACTACATAGGAACGAGGTTGTTTTCACTAATTAGGAACGAGATCATTTTGGGAGAGGAAGGACTATATTGTATGTTTAATTGTGAAATCAAATCATATTATGCAAATGGTGTCCTTTTTTATTTTTTACAAATTAAAAAAAAAATCTATGTATAATCCCACTCAGACAAACTTTATTAATAGTCACATAATAAGTAGATAATGATTTTAGGCAACGATCTAAGACCAAAAAAATATATATATTAGGGACTTGATCAGTGTTGAGTCTTTGGCAAGTGCACCAAATCGTTACAAGTAGTAAACCTCGGAAGTCCGAGTATCGTGTCCACAGGGATTTTATTGCACTTATTAAATACTTCTCAGTTTGTAAGTGGGAGTAAAATAGTAAAAACAGGAATAAAAGTAGGAATAGAATGTTATCACTAAAACAAATAAGTAAAGAGGAAAAAACAATTGATAAAGATGCCAAGACCAGACAAACCCAATTGCCCTACGATGCATGTAAATATGATGTTCATTATCAATGAAATGGTATTAGTTCTACCCACATCTGTTAATTACTTGCCCCTGATGCCTCACGTTGGCAAGCCTATTTTAACCACCTATCTCCCAAATGCCTTTGCGAAGATTCAATAATTAAAATGCATTAAGATTAAGTGCTAGATGTTGCTTAAATGCATGGGCAGTGGGTTATCATTCTATGCCTAGCAATGGTAACCCAAGGATTCTTTTCCTAAGATGTTCTATTAGGTGTTACCCTTTCCCAAGCGTATAATCCCTAAGATGCATGCATTGAATCTTAAATATTTATTGGGGATTACCCTCTCCCGAGCGAATAAAACCCAAAAAGAGATTTAAGAATGAATGCAAGAATACAAGAAAAGAATTAGAACAGAAAAACCTGGAATAAATTCCTTTGCATTGATAACTCTTGAAGCTCATCGTACATCGTTGGCTGGCCATTGAGGGCTTACAACTGGGGATGAAAGGAAGAATGGGGCTAATAAAACAAAGAATATAGAGAGAGGAGAGAAAGCTCAGGCTTGAAGTACTGAGAGTAGTGCTCTGAGACGAGGTGAAGTTTCCTTAGGACTGCCTCTCTATTTATAGTTGCTGAAGTGGACTTATGGGCCTTCGTAATCGCGCTCAGCGCCACACCACGCGCTTAGATCGCGCGCTGGGCTCACCATGCACGCTGGGCCTGTGCTTCTGTTGGATCGCACGCTGGACGCCTAGCTGGACTTAGCGCGCGTAACGGTTTCTGCTCCTTCGTGCTTAATGTCACGCTTAGCGCCTGCAGTTAGTTGCTCGCTTAGAGCCTGATGCCCGCTTAGCATCCCTGTTGGGCTGAGCCTGCTTCAGAATTCCTTCTTTTTCTTCCTTTCTGTTGCCACTTCTGCTTAATGTACCCTCATTTTTTGTATCTGCAACCAGAAATTCAATTTAATTAATTTTCTCAACTTTTTATTGCAAATAACTGCTAAATAATTAATTTTAAGCCAAAATTTGACTATTTGACTCCTATAAATTCACAATTATTTAGCAGTTATCAATCAGAAGGAAAAATTTATTAGAAATCAAACGTAAAATATGAGTAATTATCAAGGACTAAAAATATATTTAAATCATTTATTTTTTATCGAATAGGTTGAAAAATAAAAAATATTAACACGTTCTTTGACTCGGGAAAAAAATCTATAACGGTGACATATAATAATTGCACTTTAAAACTTTATATATATATATATATATATATATATATATATATATATATATATATATATATATATATATATATATATATATATATCAGGCATTTATCTATCACAAGCTTCTTTTTTGGGTTTGTCATGACCGCTTTGAGAGCCTAATTTGAACAAATACTCTATTTAAAAGTTTATTTTAGATTAAAGTTTTGATATAAACTTGACATAACTCTAAAATAGGGTAATCACCGAATAAGTCGATGAGAAAAACTTTATGTAAAATAAATTATAAACTATAAAATTTGTAATCACTACTACTCAAGAGTCAAGACATGAGGTAGAGGTGGAAATAAGCACACTGAGTTTTATTAGAATTAAATTAAATGTGTTTATATAATCTAAGCCCATTTTTAGGTCTAATAAGACTCATTTCTTTTATAGGACTAATATGACTATCATGATTATTTATTTAAAAGTCTATTTTACAATAAAGATTTTAATTAAGACAAAATTATTTTTCAATGGCTCAACTTTATATGTAGGTTAACATATTTAATATTTTTTATATAAAATACGTAGTTTTTTTAAATAAAAATAAATATGTAATTTTATGGTATTATAAAAAAATAAAATTTAATATAATAATAACAACAAAAAATATTAAATATATTTACTTAAATAGGTTGAGCTATTAGGTATAAAAGATTTTTCAAATGTCCTAAAGCTTGACATGCATTTTTAATCAAATTGATTTTTATAAAAACTTTCACCTAATTTATTTATAAAAAAAAAAAAAAACATCTGGCTTGACCTGTGCTCAGTTAGGCTAGGTCGTAAGTCCTCTCTCGAGCGTCTGATGTATTCTTACCTTATTTGTGAAGAACATAATAAAACTTAATTTTTCAAAACGAAAGGAATAACAATGCTATATATATAATTTACTATTAAATAAAATTTTAAATAATTATCATCCTAATGATGAAACTATTTTTAGGCCAACCATGAATGAGATTAATCTCTGATTCAACGGGTTAAGAAATAATAGTGGTCTTTAATCAGAAAAAAATAACATTTTAAAGGTAACATATAATTGTACTTTTTAATGAATTAAAACTTCAGACATTTTTAAATAATATAATAAAACAACTCTTAATTTTAATGAAGCATCCCTTTGTTAAACCAAATCTTCCATAATGTGAACATTAATGCTTGATGGAAGTTTTTGTTCTATCCAATACACAATGAGTTGTAAATATTTTTTTAATAACATTTATGGGTTGTAAATATGAATGCAGTAGTAATTAGTTTAATGATAAAATATATTCTACTGTATTATTTTCTGTAACTATATTCCATTTTAATGTTTGAAAGACAGATATATTTCCATATATATCTCTTGGCAACTCCTCAGAATATATTATAAAGATGAAAGGTCGTTATAATTTTTTTTAGAATAAATATTTATATACAGTTTCCTAGATTTCGTTATAAAATTCACATATTGAATGAGTATAAATACATGAGCACCCACCAAATTAGTCTCAAATTAAGTAAGAAAATGGAGGAGAAAATATTAATGAGAGTGATAGTAATTACCGTATTCCTATTTATAGGTGCAGCAACTGCAGAAGATGCAGCAGCTGAGGCGTATGAGTCTCCTAAATTAAAAAAGTTGATAACAGATTGCACTGGGCATGTTGGTGAAACATGCAGTACTACTACTAGTAGTAGTGGAAGTGAAGCATTAATGCAGAAGCAGGATGGGTTGGCTCTTTGCCTTTTGGATTCTATGGAGAGATGCTTGCTAGACCATCAAACAAATGTTGGAACTCTTGGAGACCTAATTATACTTCCACCCTTTCCACCAAGACCTCCAGTAGATCCTAACATAATTCCATTTCCAAGACCTCCAAACATAGTTCCATTTATAAAACGTCGTCGCTCCAAATTAGATAACCATCAAACAGATGCTGGAACTCTTGGAAGAGTAATTCCACTTCCACCGATTCGACCAGGACCGCCATTAAAAATAATTCCATTTCCAGGAACTAACATAGTTCCATTTCCAAAACCTTACATTCCTCATTCATACAATACAATTACGAACCTTCTTGGCGCACGACGTGATCAAGTTCAAGATTTGCCACTCCTCATTCAGACTACACAATTACGAACCGTCTTGGGAATCTGTAGTCATGTCACTGCACGAACTTGTCTCACTGCTCCAAATGTTGCTACATCAGATTTAGAGGCTTGTCTCACTCCTTCCATGAATCAATGCGTCTATCCTCCTGGAGCTGAATCTGGTACGTCTTCTTTTCCCTTTTTCTTTTTAAATCATTTATAAATTAATACACTTTTTTTCATTTTACTAACAAACTCACTTCATATATAAGCCTTGTAAAAACTAAATTCTATCTTGACTTCTCACTACTTTTTTATATACTTCTCATTGTTTTAATTTATACAAATGTCCTTCATGTCAATAACATTTTTTTCATACAAATACAGGAATAATTAACGCATTCTTTCATGTGGAATTTTCGAGTAACAAAATCATGAAAAATATTTATTTTTTCTCCATTGATATTGAATAACTGGGGTTTTATCGATCAAATTTTATAATGTCCATATTTTAAAAGAGAGATAAATTCATTTTACACAAATACATATACTTAAGTGCATTTAAATTAATGTGTAATCCCGTGTATAATATTATGTTTTAGTAGTATAATAATGTGTCTTTTATCAGTTGTTTAGATTTTAATGATGGTTTAAAAATTATCTTTGTTGATGCAGGTAGCCCGCCAATATAATTAGGGCATACAGGAAAATATGTTGGAAGAATAAATGGACATGTCAACTAGATTTAAGCAAGCTAGCTTGTTTTATGATGAAGGATTTTGTATCCCTTCAAAATTCCAATAGCTGCATCACTGGCATGCATAAATAAATAGCTGAATGTTACGAACGATATGGTGTTCCTACTAAATAAATAGTCATAAAAAAGGCTTATTTCTATTTTTCTTGGATTTCTATTTGCACGCACGCATATTCAATTTAGGATCGAAACCTAAAGTTGCGTTCTGCTGCGTTTGTTACCCAACATGTTTAAACTTCTTAAATATTATTAGTTTTTTAAAACAAAATTGAGTATAGCTAGCTTTTAACAATATAGTTTTTTAACATCATATTATTGTTCTACGCTGCCTATTATTGGGAATCCAATTCCGTGTTGAACCCCCCCAATCTTAACTACAGAGTTCTTTATATTAATATTTTGTATCATTGGGTAAATTTAGATGTAGGTCAGCTATTCATCCCAGAATTTACGCCGAAATAAACAACCCCAATCTTAACTACAGAATTAATTTTTTTTAAGTGGTAAAAATCTTAATTGAATATCAATTATCAACTGAAATTATTCTCATATCTAATTAAGATTATTATGATTTTTTATAATTAAATACAAGAAGACTTATTTATTATTTAAAAAAATTAGTTGAATAACTTAAAACTTTAGTCTTTTAAAATCCTAATTGAATATATCCTGCTTAATTTGAATGAAGAATCTTTTGTTAAACCGAATTTCTCTCAAATTAATGCTTGATGCAAGTTTTTGTTCTATCCAATAAACGAAGGGCCGTAAAATATTTTTTAATTGTATACTAATTTTATGACAAATACTTGATAATTTATTGAATATAATTAAAAATAATAATTACATATATAGCTATATTTTTCTTACAGGTATTTTTTGTAAGAAATAATCTTACCCAAGGCCGCATGTATATAGTCACGCATCAAATGTATTGCCTCTTTAAAATAAATAGTTACAATTAATTAAAAAGATTATTACAGTTGAATTTTTCATAAATATATGATAATCATTAATTTTTTTAAACAACAATCATAATTAACTATGTATTCTCTTATTTTAACGGAGTTAAATTCTTAAATATTGTAATTAAACATCTCTTCAAATGGAAATTTAAAGTTCAAACCATAATTCATCACTTTAAACAACTATTTGACTATATATATATATATATATATATATATATATATATAACACTCTTTAACTGAAGAAAAAGGAAATAAATAAATATGAATGCAATAGTAATTAGTGTAATGATAAAATAAATTTAGTATTTTATGTAACTATATTCCTTTTTAATGTTAGAAAGGCAGATATTCTTCTAGCTCTTGGAAAGCAAACGAGTCATAATATATAATAAGATGAAAGGTCGATATAATGTTTTTTATAATAAACATTTTTTTACATTTCCTAGATTCTGTTATATTCATATTGCAAAATTCACGTATTGTGTAAGTAAAAATACATGAGCACCAACCAAAATGTACTAAAATTAAGGTGAAAAGTAGCTAGTTCAATTCACGGGTAGGTATAATGGAGAAAATGAGAGTGGTACTAATTACTGTATTCCTATTTATAGGTGAACAGTTGCAGGTGTTGGAATTGATGATAAATCCATTAATCCTGCAGAAGACGTTGATATTGGTCTCTTTAGCGAAGCTGAGGCTTATGAGAACCCTAAATTCCAAAGGTTTGTGACACGTTGCACTTGGCATGTTGCTGAAACATGAAGTAGTGGAAGTGAGGCATTTTGGATTCTATCGAGAAATGCTTAGTACGTAGAGCATGAACATGAAGCAGTTGAATCCAAAACACCCCAAGTGTTTCAGCCATCCGTAAATGGTTTTCCAATAAACTTACCACCACCCATAAAGCCACCAAACATAGGTGCTACTTCTCAAGTATCCCCACCCGAATCTCCTAACCCTTTCCTCATTCACATTATCAAATTCCTAACTGTCTTGAGAACCTGCGCTCATGTCACTGCACATACTTGTTTGACTGCTCCTAATCTTGCTGCATCACTTTTAGCAGCTTGTCTCATTCCATCTCTTAATCAATGCGTAAATCCCACTGCAGGTATATATATATATATATATATATATATATATATATATATATATATATATAGTTTTGCCAATTACTTCTCCATTTCTTTATTCTATATTTTATAAAAACAAATCATCATATTCATTTTGTTCATGATGCAGGTACCCCACCTATTATTGGCCCATCTATTGTGCCATTAAATGATCTCAGACATAAAGGGTAAAGTATCTTGGAGTTAGGTACTTGCCATATTAGTATATTACTAGTACAAGAATACCCGGTTTGATCAGCCTATAATCCTTTTTCTAGCATAGAAATTTAACTCTTTATCTCCCTTGAAACATCCCTCCCTACTGATAATGCCAACAATATAGATTGACTTGCAAGCTTGTTTTATGATAAAGCAGAGTCTGTTATGCCTTCAATATTCCAATTAGCTAGTATGTATAATAAATCATAATAAATGTCATGATCGATCATCTGGTGTTCCTACTAAATAGTAGTAAAACATGCTTTATTTCTTATTTTCGTTGGATTCCACTGGCACGCATAATTAATTTAGGTTCAAAATGCATTATGCCGTGTTTGTTGAACATCCAATATTAAAAAGAGTAGGAATGGTAAAATGTACTCGAATCTTAAGGATATCTTCAAAAGCATTTGGAAGCAGAGATGATAATTATTTATTTATTGGAAGTGGGAATGGAGATTGGTATTTATCGGCAAATTTTATGGGAATAAATGCATTAGAGGTAATAAAGTATCCACCTCGCACATATATATCATATATGTTAAATATTAATGTAATTAAAATGTTACTTAAGTAAATAACTTATATTATATATATTTTATAAAACATATTTTCTTAATTTTATGACTAATAAAATAATTTAACATAAATAAAGAATTCTAATTCAACATATCTTATATTAAATTTATTTAATATTCTTTTTAAGAATATTAAACTATTCTTTTATTTTTATGTTTAAATTTATGAATTTATAAATAAATTCTTTTAAAATTGACTTCAAATTGTGAACCGTTGGTATATGTTATTTGGTGTTTCAATTAGTAATATAGATTTATATCTATTTAATGACTTAATTTTATAATGTTGGATGATTTTATTTGTAATGTTTATTTATGATTTAAGTTTGAGTTTAAACGAATCAATATTATATTTGCTTATTTTTAATATAAGATTCGGTCTTATATATAAGAAATAAAATATAATATTTTATTGGTCCTAATTATAAGAAACTATTAATTTTTTTATCCCTAATTAATTATGAGTTTTTATTGATGATATGCACTCATTTCTCCATTAAAATGAGTATATTTATTGAGCTATCAATAAAATAAATTTTTTCATACTCATTAGTTAAAAAAATGGATTTGTCTAATTGACCCCAAATAAAAAAGATTAAGCAATCATCTTAAATAACCAATAGAATTTAGATAATTATCTTTTTCTAAAATTTTATCATGTTATAACTACTACATTTAATGCATCATTTTTAATTTCTCTCTCATATCATTTATGTGGAAAATTAAAATTTTATAATTATTAATTAAAAGTTTTTTTTATAAAGTTAATAATTAAAATTATACTAAAACACATAAATATATATGCAATAAAATTATAAAATCTTATTAATTATTTTTAATCATTATAACCTCTGTTCACCTTAGAAAAAATATATATGGCTGTAATTCTAATTTTTATAATTTTTATCTATAACTTTTAATTAAAAGTCATACTATTTATCTATAATTATTAATTAAAAATTATAATGAAAATGCTGGAAAAATATTTAAGGTATTATATTTAGAAGTTGTACAATAAATGAAAATTATTTTTCTAAAATTTTGTTCTTTTTATAATAACTATTTACCTAAAGTGAATTAAAAATAATAATTATTAACATTTTAATATTTTATAATTTTAACTGTTACCTTTTAATTAAAAATATAAATTTTTAATTTTATATATAAATGATATGAAAGAAAAATAAAAATATCTATTAAATTTGATAGTTGCAGTAATGATAAAAATTTAAAATAAGACAATTATCTAAATTTTATTGATTATTTAAGACAGTTATTTATTTTCATTTTTGTTTGAGGTCAATTAAATAAATAATTGGTTCTTAAATTATTTAATATCATGAGTAATCTTAAAATAAAATTAAAATTTATGAAAAATTAATTAATCAAACCAGGCGGAAATGAACCACCAACTAGTACTAATGTTTCGACCAATCCTTTGCAACTTTACGCAAAGATCCTTAGACCCGATACATTTCTGCTTCCATCTAGATATTTGTTAGATGTCTATTTTATAAATTTATTCGTACATATTTTTTTTGGTACATGTCTATTTTATAAATTTAATACAACTTATTTTTCTTATTTATTATAATTAAAAAATGCAATTTTTCCCTTTTATAAAATAAATAAACAAGAGGGGAGTAAATATGCTGTGAGAAATAGAGGTTATGAGCCTCACCATTAAAAAGGTCATTGTTGTTCAAATATGTCGATGAAAAAGGATAGGATAGGAAATGAAAGGTTATCCTTCATGATTCAGATGGATCAATAAGGCAATTGAAACAAAGATATATAAATTTTCAGAAGATTAGACGTTTCATGACCCTCTACCTCTCCGAAAAAATAAGGCATAAACCCAGCAAGAATGAAAATAAGAAAAGCCTATTTTCTAGAGAAAAGAAACGAAGGAATTTTTGTTGTTCAATATTGCTGGTCAGTCTATAATGACATGTCCTCTACCTCGCGACAACAAAAATGCAAATCACTAAACGGTACATATCTTCAACAGATTCGGGAGTAAATTTTTGAAGAACTTCATGCACTCTGCTCTTCAACATCTCTATTTTCACCATCTTCAGCAGCCGCAGCAGCCATCAACTCATCGAAGTTTTCTGTCTTCCCGAGTACTATTTCAATCTGAACATGATTTATCAAAAGCATAACTCAGACAAATCATAAAGCAGAATGCAAAACCATGGGTAGGAAAAAAGGAGATTGTTAGGCTATAGCATAAAATCAACAGAAGCTGCTGATTATTTATTTATCTATTTTAAACGAGCTTCTTTTAAGTTTCAAGAGTCAAGTATGTGCACAAACACGTGCAGGTGCTCAAACACATCAAGGACAAATAGGCTCCAAGCAAACATTCTAGAGTAAGCAAAAAAACTTGTTTCCTGCCTTACCTTGGCCTTTTGAACAGGTCGACCTCTAGAGTCATCCTTTATGTCAACAGTTGATGTCGTGATTTCTGCATGAAGATTCCATCATTAATTAAATTAGATTATTCAACAATTGAAGAATAAGATTGCGTGAACAAGGGAGAGGGGCCCTTTCTCAGGAGAGAGAGAAAGAGAGAAACGAAGAAAAAAAAATAGAATCTCACTCTTTTCAACAGCAAGTCCGTTGTTTTTCAAAATTTCAGCAACAGTTACTACTGTGGCAATAGCTGTGACAATGCAAAAGGGGGTGAAAATTCAGAAATCACATTAAAATTGGAACCAGTGAAAGAGAAAAGAAAAACGAGAATTAGAAAGTCACATAAATAATAAATCATGAAATAAATTGCATTGTAATAAAGTTCTACTCTTTTCAGGAGACAATATGACAGTCACATATCATCAATGAGTTATTGCCCTCTAATTTATAAAATTAAAAAATGTTCCTCTAATCTACATTTCATCAATGCAAATATACTTCGCAGACTGTTCTTGCAACAGTTTTCTCCCAGCATTTTTATCTTCTATCAAATTGAATAACAGATCATAGCCGTCAATAGCACACTATAGCGGACTGGTTTTCAATTCATTGCAGGCATGCTATATACTATATAGCAGTGTGTTACCAGGATATAGGATTCAAAAAGCCATTTTTACCACTGAAACATTGTTTAGGTTTTTTTGGGTAAAATTGTGATTGCTGATTTTCTCCCCAAATTTCTAATGCATTTTTTTGCTTTAACAACAATGGGATTTGAAATCCCCTTGAAAATTCAACAAAAAGTTAACTCTTTTTTGACCTATGTTTCTTCACACTCTGTTTTCCTGTGTTCTATTCTTTCTTCTTCCTCTAGACTTTCCAATTCATATTTAGCTAATTCTTATCTAATTTGTTATGCTTTTTTATTGCATCATCATCTTTCATTTTTTGACTTCATTACTATGTTCTTATTGCTCCTAAATTGATGTTGATTGCATGTGTAAACTCTGAGTTATTATTAATCATGAATTTCTTTAATTTTGTTATAATATTATTTATCTTCAAGGTAGCCACCAGTCAAAGGAAAAACTCTAATTACATGACATCCAAAAATACAGCTATATTAAAAAATAGTTATTCCAATTTATCGTAGTCAGATTTTTCAAACTTAAATTGTTACACGCCTAGGCCCTAGCTAAAGGATAGCATGGGTCAGCACAGCAAACAAACCTATGCTACGTACCAAGCTACGTAAGGGATTGGAGAAGGGGAGGCCAAACGTTAAAACTGAGCATAAGCACATAGTGATGGTTGCCAGTATCAGTATAGAAAGTTTAGTCAGAAGAACAGAGTAACATCTTTAGTCCAACGAATGTTGGATACTTGGATCATTCTGCGAGTTTTTCAAAATTCTCAATCACACGGATTTATATTTAGCAAGCCTATAACTAGAATAATACCTGAATGAACGAAAAGAACGAGTCCGCATTACTGATCAATAGAACCAACACAAGCGAAATTCAAGGAATAAAAGAGGAAAAAAGACGAGAGGGATTTCAATACCCATTCCTAGAGCTGAGAGCTCGACCTCATCATGCTGTTGCATATATCTCTGCAGAATCAACAAAATTAAACATGAAAAGAAAAGACTCTCGCGAGCTTCAGAATCGGAACATGAAGTGGTGTTACCTTGGCGAGATTAACGTAGAAGAAGAGGGGCTTCTTGGTGTTAGAGACCTGAATGCGATTCTTCTTATACGAATCGGAGATGTTAATGTTGATGTTGTTCACACCCTCTGTTATGCCTTCCATTGTTCTCTTTCACTCTCACAACCAAAAACCCTAACGATTTGTTTATTGAATCAAATGTGTTAAGGAAAAGCAAAGCGGAACCCCGAAACAGAATGCAATCCTCACTCCCAAGCCTCGCTCGGGCCCAACATTTTATTCACTCTTTGAAATCTTATTGGGCCACGCCCCTTCACCAATACAACAGCAGTGCCATACAAATTGCTGCTACACCCACCATAACATTACATTCAAAATTTTAATTTTATTCTTTTATAAAACTGATACGGACATTACATTCAATTTCAATATTATTTTATAAAACATTCTTTTTTAGATTTTTTTTTAATTTATTTTAAAAATATTTTTTATGAATTAATTTAAAATCAATGACACGAGTAGTATTTATTATTCAATCTTATCAAAATTTTATGGATTAGAATTGTGTAAATTTTATCTAATCAAATTTAATCCGATCATAAATGAATTAAGTTGAATTGAATTAATTGGGTCTGAATATTTTTTTAAAAATTATAAAAATTAAAAATTTTAAGAATAATAATTTAGTTATGTATAAAGTTTTATAAGTATATAATGATTAAATACATCCAAAATAGATAAAATTATAATAATATTTGACTAATAAAATTAATGATTTTAATACTGATATAATATTTTTATTTTAAATAAAAATAAAATATTATGTTAATATGAGAAAACATAAACAACTTAAATAAAAACACAAATAATTTAATTTAATAAATTATGTGAGCTAAAAAGTTATGTATTTATATATGATAATTAATTTAATTGTGTTGGATCAAGTTCTAAAAAATAAAACTTATTACCTAATTGATATATGATCAAATTTTAATTAGATTGAGTTAAATCCATAACAAATTCAATTGAATTAGATGACAAGTTAATCCGGATCCAAATAACACCCATAACCAATATATCTACATACAATCATCATCTACCTGTATCCATTCTTTATTAAATTATCTTTGAGATCCTCAGTCCCTCGCCAACAATCAAGGATGAAGCATCCGTCAGTCCACGTAGGAAACTACACATCCATCCTTCGCAGTTCGTACAAAACAGATACTACTTGTTAAAAAATCATTCAGACTTTTGGAAGATAAATATTAGATAATGAGACACAACAATTTATGATTTTATAAAAGCAAGCTTAGTGTGTTCGTGATCTTGAAAAGCGTTATTTTTTTTTTTCTTACACGATATTTCCTTAATTTATTTCGTTGTGAGGTTCAACTTTACTTAAAAAATGAAAAACAGTTACTATATATAGAATTGCTTTCTTGCAAGTTGCAAACTCAAACCATTATCAACTATTTTGTTTACACTTGCACACTATTTAAGTCAATTGTATGTTTTGATAATTAATTAAGTTTAGATACTCTTTATGTAAAACGTCACATATTATACTGACTCGTTTTTCTCTTTAGCAAAGCAAGTGCTATTTTTATTATTATATTATTGTCGTGTTACTGTACAAAACCCCGTTGTATGCCTGCGGAAATTTTCTCTTCGATACTTCATTACCGTTATGGAGACCTGGTTTAACAAAACAGGAGTGTTATATGATACGAAAGAGTAGAGTACGAATCACACGAAAAGATTATATGTAAATATTTTAAAAATATTAAGTTAAAATTTTAACTGACAATAAGATACTGAAAATTGTCTTTCATGAGCAAACAAACAGAAAAGCTGACTCGGAATGCCAATTTTGTCTGCAATTATTTATTTCCAAAATTATAAAAGCTCCTATATAATTTATTGGACCCATGATGAATTTAATGCGGCCAGCTCACATGGTCCAGATCACAAAAAACTTATCATTACACTACTTGAATGTGCTTAATTGGTTAACCACAGCATCGTTATCAAGAGAGACAACGGGTTGCAAATAGAATTTACCGTGACTGAATGTTGTCGCAAATCTGAGCCCAAATGACCGTTTTCTTTGAGGTTCCGTTTTACGTGGGCTTAAGCCCAAAATATCTATATAGGCATTTTACCACTTTTTTATTTATCGACCAAGAGTGTTGCTTCCTGTACCTCCATTACATTCCAGAATGTAATATGGTGACTAAAGCAAAACTAAGAGGTGCGGGAAGTTTCACTCATCTACCAAAACCCCTTATTTATTTTTCTAAATTTCATTGTATGTTCCGTTCCAAAAGTTAACATGCAAATTTGTGTTTAAATGAATATATTTTATATTTAAAACAGTTTCAAAGTTCAAATAAAACCTTTTTCAGAATTTAACAAGTAGTATACCCAGAAATTGTTTGGCATCTATTAAAAAATGGCAGCAAAAATTTGTAGGTAAAATTTGTATTTTAAAAAATCCAAGTTAAATTTTAAGGAATACCAAATTAAAAAAAAACATAACATTTAAATTATAACATCAACACTGTATTAAATATTAAGATTTATTTCGCCACAGAAGTTGCTATTAAAACATGTGAGCCTGACCAATAATTTTCCTTTGTGTCGGCCCACTAAAGAGTAACATACTTGTTGTTATTAAATATTGTAACTCGAGGGTCAATCTCGCAAGATCCTGGTTAAAGGATGAGTGTTGAATCACTCACACCAAATAACATTCCAATGCTTTAAAAGTGAAAACCATGTCGAATCCTAACAGAAACTCATCATATATAAAAGAAGCTAAACATCATTTCATATGACTAACAGAGTTCACCATTCATCAATCATGGACCCTACCTGATTTTGTTAGAGGAATCCTTATTTCAAAGACAAGACGAGATGCCATTAATTTTAAGGCCACAATAGAAAACCGCATACAAATGGCAAGGAAAAAAGCAAAGTACGTATAAAAACAGTATATATATTTTCCAGTGTACGAAGATGTTACACCATAAGCCAAATGAAGAATACAAATTCGTGCACAATTCGTACGTCATATGTGTACTATTCTGCCCTGATCCTTATTTCTCTGTAAACCATGCTTCTTCTACAATATAGATTAACGGAATAAAGAAACAACAAATATTAATCAAGATATAGAAATGACCAATATTTATTTATATATATATATATGAAATTAAGGATATATATTAGGTAGGTAGGTAGCTAGTGGCCCCTTGCAAGCATTTGCTCGTAATTCTCTATGGATTGGAGCCTTTGAATGAGAAGTTGCTGCCTGAAGTTCTTGATGAAGGCATCAGCACTAGCATTGATGTCTTCATTATTAATATTAATAGCCTTCTTTGTCTGACTCTGATCAGTGACCTTGGCCTCTGTCTTCTTCTTCGCCCCATCTGAACTTGGGTTTCCCTCTCTTTGCTCTTCTGATGAAGGTTGTTGAAAGTGACTCTTTCTCATTCTTTCTTCTCTAATTGAATTGAATGTCAAAGAAAGAAAAGCCAAGGCTTGTATTGTATTGTATTTGTATTTGGCTTACAATTAATGGAATGGTGCTTCATGGCTCATATACAGATAGATAGTTTAATTAAAAAATATACAGCAAGGAAATGGAATATGCTCTTTCCACTTTCTAATTTATACCTTTTTAATTTCGATCTCCTTAATCTTCGTGATAAGTTTTCACCTTCAAACCAAAGTTAATAGACGGTCACAAGGTGCAGAGGGAGAATATCTAGCTGCTCCTCCGCGTAATAATTAAACACATGCCACAAGAATAATTATAATATTGAAATTGATTCAAGAAATAATATTTAAAAAACAGATTATCGGAGCCAAAAGCGGATGTAGAATGTGCAACACACCATTCAATTTCATCTTGCGGCTTAAGACATGGTTATATGTCGATTAGTGCCTGCCAAGAAGAAAGATGCTATAGACCTAGACGCCATGTTTGGCGAGTCAAGTAACAACTAAAAACATTATTGCCACTTAAGATCAATGATGGGGAACATTCGGGGTATAGAAACCATAAATACTAGATTACATTGGTGCATTGTATATATGCAAAAGGGTTCTTCTTCAAGATGCTGCTATCCCACCACGTAGGGTTCTTAGTTATATATTTCTGGATCTCCTCACTATTTATCGTACGTACACGTGCTTATATAAAAGCATCTTTACGAAAAGTCTAACGAGACTCTTCATCCTTCATTGCCACTCATTTGGACGTTAGCACGTATTATTAATAATAGATTTAAATATTTTTTTATTTGAGATATATTCATTTTTCAGATTTTTACTCATTCAAAAAGTATATATATTTTATTATTTGACGTTTTTAGTATTTTGGCTTTAATAACTTAAGTGTGTATCCCTTAAACGATGATTGACGAATAGTCATATCATTGTCATCTCAATTAATGATAAAATTTTCTTTTTTTATTGTTATTAGCATCGGTTTAACTGACATTAACTTCAAATCTGAGATGTTAATTTAAGTAATTGAGGTAATAGAATAGTTGACGGCTTGATGCTAAATTTAAATATAAGATTATTGTCCAAGGTAACATTTTTTTCTTATGTTTGATAACACCACATAGTACTCATATTAGACTTGGAAGCACCCGAATCCATTTTTTTTAATCATGAATGCGATGCACTTGAAGACATGTTGAGATTTTAATTTTCATCTTTCTAAATTTAAAGTTTGTGTTGGCTAATCAATCGGAAGTTAACATCAGTTAAGTCGATATTGACAATAACAATAAAAATAAGAAAAATGTATTATTGATTGACATGATAATTATGTACCAATGAGTGATGATATAATACTTTATAAAACACTAATAATAGAAAATTGAAACCTTATATAAAAAAATTATTATTTTTGGATAAATAAAAATCTAAAAAATAAATATATTTCAACTAGAAAAAACATATTTAAATCTTAATAACATTATTAATTTGACTTATAAGAGGAGTTTAGAAAAGGAAATTCTGAGGTGACACAAAGGGAAATTTTATAGACATAAGCATGAGATGAATGTGAAGCACAACAAAAATGCCGAACTATGTGCTTAAGAATTTACAATCATCTATATATTATTTATTGTTTTATCTGACGAATATTTGAGCATTTTTTTTGGATGGGATTGGCAGCTTTGAATTATGGGACAGCCTCAGTAATTAAAAAGAGGGAGAGATCAGAGAGTGTGTTTTTAAATTAAAAAAATCATAAAATTACCCTTCTTTTTAATTTAAAAGAAATAAGTGAAATTTTAGTTCATAATAAAAAGTGTTAATTGTTAACTTATTCCTTCATAAAAACTAATCGGAGTAAATTTATTTTAGCCTTTAAATTCATAAAAAAAGTAATTTATTTTTAGTCATTTTCTTTGATAAATGATATTTTTCATAACTGTAATATACTCTTTTTTTTCAGTTTACAACCTAAAAAATATGATTATAGTGGTGCATTGTCTGCAAAAGGTTCTACACAGCTAATACAATTTAAATATCAAGATATGCATACCGTGCCTTTGATTTTATTTTTTTTCAGCACCGTGCCTTTGATTTAGAGGCACGGGGAGCTGCTACCACACCACGTAGGGGTTTTAGAGTAAGTTTGGTTGTGTAGAATGATAAGGAATGAAAGAAAATTGAAAAAAAAAAAAAGAATTAAAATAGTGTGATATGAACATGTGAAACTCACACTATATTAGGTTAAAAGTGTTAAATTCTATGTTTATTATTATTTCTTCCATTTTATTATTGTGGTGTAAGAAAAAATTATTTCAAAATAATTGTCATTTTAATTTTTTTAATATAACATTAATTATATTTTTTTTACTTATTTATAACATTAATTTTTCAAAATTATTTCACTTACTCTTTTCTTGTCTGTGTAAAATAAAACTAATATTTTGGGACCAAGGGAATATGAATATTTTAAAAGTCATTTACAGACATCTATAATATTTTTGGGAATAATTTTTTAATTAAGTTTCTTACTAAAAGAATTTAATGACAAATGTTTTAATAATTATATGTTAGGTAGCAGAAACCATATTATTCGACTCTGGAGAAAAAACACCATTAAAAATTATGGAGAAAACAATAACGAAGATAAAAGAAAAATAATATAAATTTTATATTCATTTTTTTTCTAAAAGAGTCTTAAATATATTGTACCAAACAATTAATAACCATGGTCAAGTAATTGCTGCCTAACAAAACTTGCATATGTAATTTAATTCAAATGAATTAAATAATTTGTGACCATTAAAGATTTCATCATTTTTTTATAGGAGTTTATGGGAACAAATTTCTAGCAGCTAAATATTCTAAAATTTGTAAATTTTTATTGTGAATGATTTTCTCAAATTTTTTGATAAAATTATGAGAAAGATGATGGTAAAAAGAGAAAATAAGGTTCTAAACATATTTTCTTTTTTAGATTAAAAGGAAAATGGTGTAGAAAGAAATAGAAATAAGAATTAGTAAAAGTAAATTGTGAGTGAAAGCAGAAGGCAAGGGAATGGGAGTGGTGCAGCGGGTGGCGTTGCGGCAGGTGGTGGTTCCGATGGTCTTAAGAAACGGTGTCGTAATGAGTAGCAGCAGTAGCAACAGTGAGAGTCGGAGGGAGGCTGAGAGCATTGATATGAAGTCAGAGAAAGTGCAGAAAATCATCGTTTTGCTTATCTTCCACCCTTTATCCAGATTCTGTACTGCATGTGACTGTGACACTTGAATCTGAAAGCAAGTCACAAGGAAACCAGGAATTCATTGGCTGTGGATATAGCTTGTTTAATTAATTGCAGCTTGAATTAATATATTCTTCAACAATGAGTCCCTAATGTCAACAAAAGTCAATTTAATCAGCAGATAACATGGTATGGAAAGCTCCATACACATAATATTCTTCGTTTTCATCAGTTCATTAGATCTTTTTAGTCATTGAAAATTTGTATGTACAAGAGTTGGCAGATTCAACTTCCCAGTGCGTGTGCAATCAACATTGATCTTGGTCCTCATGGTAATAGAAACGCGGTATTGACATAAACTATGATAATGTGATTTATATCCTAAACCATTGACTTCTTGTTGTCACATCTTTTATCTTCCTATCTGCTTGCCCAAACTGCTTTGGCCATGAAAACCTATATTTAATAGGTAATTAAATTAGTCTCGTGTTCACATATATTAAATTTTAAAAGAAATGCCTGTGATGAAATTGAACTAATTAATTTAATGTCGAATAGAATTGTTTCTCAAGGAGAAAATCCGTGATGAGAAACAAAAAAAATAATTAATATTTCAATATATTTATAATTTATTGTATATATCAACAACAAAAGTATTATTATCACATTAGTTGATATCAACCCTTATTTTAATTATTAATTAATAATTTTTTTATTAACTTGCTCATTAACATAAGTTACTCACCTTAGATAAGTCAAAACCACATTTTCAAAGGTGAGGTTTGAGAAAATTTTGTAATCAAGCATCACCCACTCTACACGGGGCTAGAAGCCTAGGAGTACGAGTGATTGCTCACCATAAAATTTGGGCTTTATATCCTGCGTTGTGTTTTCTTTCCCAAGAGACACCAAAGAGTAATAAATGAGTGTCAAGGAGTTATACATTCGAGTTTTATTGCACAGCTGTTCGCGCCTAATACGCCAGAATTATTTAAAAAATGATAAAATTACGTATTTTAATTGATAAAAAATTAAAAAGTATAATAATAATGATTACTTTATTTTTTATAATGATTAAATAAAATTTAAAAATTAAAGTCAAAATAATTTATTTGAATCAAATATATCAGCTTTTTATCTATTATTTTGATGTGGGGGTATTGATATTCAAAATTTATATTGGAATTATAATTGATTAATTTTTTTTAATAAAATAATTAAATTCAATAATTTATAATTGTATTTGAAAGGAAAAAAATACTTAATGTAGAAAAATAGAAAAATAGGATGACTAAAAGAGTCCATGCATGTTTGATGGTAAAACTCATTTCAATAATATCTGTATTTCGAAGGTTAAGTCATAGTTTTTCACTATGAAAATATCTTATTTTTATAATAAAAAAATGACTAAGAGAGTTAATACATATTTGATCCCAATTAATTTTGGGAGAAAAATTATTTTATTAAAATATCTAAAAAATTAAAAATAAGAAATTATTTTAAAAAATAGTTAAATCAAAATTACATATGATATAAAAAATCTTCTCATTCTAAAATGACTTTGGTTTTTATAATTTACAGAAAAGTTCTATTATTAAAAACTCATTTCCTTGTATTTATAATATAAGGATAAGGATAGATTTGATTTGCAGAAAACTTAGGGTGATTGGTTTGACTATTTTTTATTTTTATTTTTATTGAAAATAGAAAATAATAATCAAAATATATTTAGTTGAATTTTTGAAAATACTTTCAAGTAAAAATATTGTCTCAAACGAACTAAAAACTGAAAATAATAAAATTTCGTTTTTAGTTGAAACCACGAACCTCATTTTGGATCAAATGAAAACGCGGTGACAAGAAATGTAATTTTAAATAAATTTAAAAATACATTTTCTAAAGTAGAAAACAAAAAGTCAAACCAAATATGTTTTCAAAATTCTAAAAACAATTTTCAAAAAATGAAAATGCAAACCAAACGCACCCTTAGTTTTTCAGAACTCAATTCCAATATTTGAAATTCTTAGAGAGTTTTTATGCCTATTGCTAAATACAAAAATTGATTTTAGATTAATATCAACAAAAATTCTTTGTACGATCACTCAATTACATATCATTACTTCACTTTAAAAAAATAGACTACGATACCATTTGATTAAAAGTTAAAGTATTGTAATGATTTGTCAGTTTATGATTAACAAAAGTTTATATATCAAATCTACAAATTTCTCTTTTATGTTCTCCCCTTTTCCCTTTTTTTCGTAATTGTGGAAATTAAGAATAATTGCAAAAAATGTGGTATCTAAATAATATTATAATCACAATAATGACTAAATGACATTATACATCAAAATTATATTGATATAAAAAAAAATATTGTTTTTCATAAGCTCCCTCAAAATGAAAATAAAGATAATCCCAATCGTGCCCAACCAGGACGAAACTTTATCCCGTATTTTGCAATTTGCTCTCATCTCAAGCTTGCATAATCTACTTAAAAAAGAAAAAGAAAAAAAAGAAGAAGAAGAAGAAGCTAGCATAATCATATAAAATATCCCATTTTTGAGATTTGCTCTTAATAAAGATCAACTTATACTCAATACCCCTTTCCCACAAACATCATTTATGTCTACTAAACCCAACCAGAAGAAAACATCTTTACCGGCTAATTAATTGATCTAGAATGTGTTTGAATAGAGAAATTTAAAATTTTAAGAATTTCAAATACTTCAATTGAAATTCTTTTATTTTCAAATTTTTGTGTTTAGATAAAAAAAGTTAAAATTATGAGGGTAAAAAAAAATGAATAAAAAGATATGATTGAAGTGCTAGTTATACGTTTTTCTCTACGTTCTCCAGCCCCATCAATGTTTCATAGTCTGAGACCGTGTTTCTTGAAGAAAACGGTAAAAAGAGAATTTCAATTTGTTACCTTTTTAGAAGAAAATTGAAATTCCAGATTTTTAGTTGTTTAAAATTATGTTTTAAAATTCTAAAATTTTAAATTCTTAAAAAAAACATCCAAACAATAAATTTTAGATTACAAAAATTCAAATTCTTTGATAAATTATTTTCCTAAGTTAAAATCTTGTATCCAAACATACTCTAAGACAATTTAAACACCAAAAAGAAAAAACAAAAAAACTTAATTATAGTTTTTCCCTGAAAAATTTCGTAATCTCACAAATTTTGCTTTCATTAACTTTACCCCTAGCTAATTTACAAAAAGTCACAATTTGTCTTAAATTGTGTCAATTTTTTTTTGTACATAGCAACATACATTAGAAGTTTAGAGAAAAAATGTCTTAATTGTAGCAGTTTAGAGAAAAAATTGTCATGATTGAGAAGATTTTTCTGTGTTGAGATAAATTTTACAATATATTATAATTTAGGAGGTAAGATTCGTAATTTAGAAAATATTTGGAAAAATTTTTTGATCGGGAAAATTTGGAAGAAAAAAATACAATTAAAGGAAGAAAGAAGGGTGGTAGATAGAAAGAAAACTTGCAGAGAGAAATAGAGAGGTGGTCATGATTATGTTCGTAACAATTCAACTCATCCGGGCCTACCTACAAACCTAGAAGTAAACATTACATAGAAACCTGGCCGGAATATTCTGTCTCCGTCACCTGAACCACCGTCTACCTTGGTCGATGTTTGGCGGGTGTAGTCCGTTGGGGCTTGTTGTCCCCTGCTTTCCCAAAGGCGGCGCAGAAGCCGCATGCAGAGAGCCTGGGAGACGGTGGCTCAATTGCCGGCGAAACTTTTCCGGTGCGGTAACCCCGTGCTCCGCCGTTGGAGCGGGTTCTCTCCGGTGGCGGCGTTGTTTGAACTTGATGAAGCTCTTTAATCTCGGGGCCGCCATCGTTGTTGTTGTTCTGATCTTCTTTGACTTTGTTCAATTCCTCTGATAAGAACCTATCGTCCCAAACGAAGCCTGATGAACCCTGCCTCCTGAAGGACACTGCAGATCTTTGAAGACCAGCCATAGCCTCTTTCTATCTACTTCAAGTTGAAGTTGAAAGCAATACGCACATGAATTTCTTTTTAAGTATTAATTGTTGTGTTGCGTGAGTCAGACCTTTTCTCAATGCGCATAATAAATAAAAAAGAGACAGGACAGTTGATGAAAATATTGGTTACAAGTGCTATTAAGTTTCACACTATATTAATTGGTAGTACTATATACTATTATCTAGATAAATTCTTCAATACCAATTAGTTATAGAAAGAATCCATACACTATCTTCAATGAATAATATAAATTTAGTGTTTTTATCAAAATATTTAAAATATAAGTGATGATATTATTAAATGTAAGACCTATATTTATATATGTATTATTTTAGTATGAAGCCATACGTTTGTTTTACATGACACCCAATTCTATATGAATAATTTTATCGGTAAATAATACGTTTATCGTTGAAAATAATATATTGGCTTTTTTTAAGATTATACATATAAAAAAAATTCAAAAGTTATATTAATTAATTAACATGATGTTGTTGAAAATTCGAGTCCAAAATTATAATGATTTCAATTGAAAAATGATTTTTCATAAGTTCATTCATATATTCTTCACTCATGGCCCCTTTCGACGGCTTTTTCCGATGGGACTAATTTAAAACTTTGATTGTGATGATTTGTTAATAAATATATGGTGGAGCTATGTAAATTACAAAAATAAAATTATATATGGGCATGGTGACTTTGAAAAAAACTTAGCATGACACACGGGGTGTTAGGTCCACCAAGTGAGTGTGTGCACACTAACTCCACCGGCATTATCATATCATGGTCGATCAATAAATGAAAGGAAGAAAAGGCATTCATCACGTCCTTGTCGCCTAACCAAGTTTTTAATAACAGGACTGATAATAATAATAATAATAATAATAAACACAAGTTTTCCTTGTGTTAAACTAACGATCGAGTATACTTCATTGTGCGTATTTTATATATCTATCTTTGATTCTACGAATAAACAAAAAAAAAGTATAATTCTGTAAATAATAATTAAACTAACTAAGCTGAAGGCGGATTAATCTCTCTCCATCACATTGTAGCTCAAATAATGAAGTTAAATGACCTGACTTGAATCAATCTTTCGTTATGCTCCCTAATTAAGAAAACATGTATAAAACATAATCGCTTATGCATACATACGCAAGTGCTGTACTAGTAATGTTTATTCAAGAAACGTCTTCAAAGTAATTGATCAACCAATACACTTGTTTTATTCTTAAAACATTCACATATGTGTGATATTTTGAAAATTGGCCATTTCAACATATGATTGTTTCCAAAACAAAGTCATATATATTATGACCTGAATTTTTAGACTTGAAGCAATCTTTGGTCATGCACGCTTACTAGGAAAACATCTTCAGGAAGACTACCATAATTGCCATATAGAAAGTCACTAAGATAGCTACCGTATGATTCAGACAAAAGGAGCGAAAGATTATGGCTAGCAAAAGGTAATTATTCAAAACAGAATTTCCATCAAATTATTTTATTAAAGTTGTCATAAACCATATATAATCAATATCATTAATTGTGAACATAAAAAGGACAACTCAAATAATGGATCAAGCTTTAAGTTGGTTGCCGTGGGCCATTCAAATTGACACGAGAGGTATGGAATTGACAAATATTTAGCCTCCAAAACTTATTTTTCATATTATGAATTGAGAAGTATTCAACAAGTGATCATTGACTGAATGACTGACTGCATTGAGAGAAAAATTTGTTATTTTTTGTTAAACTTTTGGTACATTATTATACAGTACTAAATTAGGGTGTTCATTTTCCTTTCTATCCCATTAATTCGGCTTGATATGAAATTAATTTTAATGCATTTAAGTTTTAAAAATTAATTGATAGAGGTTAAAGAGAAGGAAAAATAAGTAAAATGAATACTAAAATTTTGTGAGATTTATACTTTTATTTTCTATTTTAATTCAAAAATTTCATATTTTTTCTTTCTACTCTATCAAACATACACTAAGTTCCTTTTATATGATAGCTCTCTTTCTATATTTTTTGTCACACATGCGATTACAAAGAGAAAACTTTTACATATGTTGTGTGATTGCCCCAATCCAAGATGGTGTGAGAATCCTTGAATTTCAAGAATATCATGGATTTCACACATCTCTCATCCAAGAGTTTGGATTCGTGTTCAAATTGGTCACAATACATGACCTCTCTTACCGATATGCGTTGGTTTTTGTAGAGAACTAGTAATGCAAAGATTTTTCAATACAACATTTGGCCTCAAATGGTTTATCATCAATCAGATTCCAAATTAATCATCATGTATTGTTTTTTACCTTCAAAAGTCGTCAACAATTCAGAGGCAACCAAGATTGATTTACTAGACTTCCATAGAAGATGATACAATTAAACTCAATGTTGATACAATTAAAAAATATTATAATTTGTCTAAACATCATCTATTGTTTTTTATATAAAATATTTTAAAATTAATTCGTACCATTTATCAAATTATAATATTTTTTAATTTTCTGTATAAAGATTAAAAAAATAATATGTGTGGAAATTAATTGATTTGTGTAAAGAATAAAATAATCTGGTAAATTTTGTTAACGTAATTAATTCATGAACATTTTTTCATAAAAATTAAATGTAGATTTTTTCCGTATAAAGTGAATTTTTTTTACGATTTTAAAGTGAACTTTATCATTATCATTTATTTTTAAATATGTGTAAATATGGTTGACACTACCATCATATTATATATAATAAAATTATTAATTTTGTAATACTTACTTTAAAAATTAGATAATTCTACTACTTTTTAATTATCTAATACTCTAAAAAAATAACTTTTATGAAATTATTTAGATAATACATAAATATAAATGGGGAATGTTTGGTGATTTCAAATTTCCAATTTCCAAGTTCCAACCCGGTCCGAAAAAAGCCGTCGGTTTGGGTGTGCATCCCCGTTGTGCAGAACCGAACCTTACTTTTCAAATTTTAGGGCTTAAGAGCGTTTCCTTGCGCGGAGCTTCATTCAGCTCAAGAGAGATGGCGAACGAAGAGTTGGGTAGTTGGACTGATCTGCTACATTCTTCCACCAAGCTTCTCGAACAAGCTGCTCCTTCTGCTCAGTTCCCTCCACTTCAGGTTTCTTTCTCTTCCCAACTAACTCACTTCACTTTACTTTACAATTTCATCTTCGTTTTTTATTTGTCAATTTCGTACCAATGCCGCCTAATCTACTTGTTCCTTTTAATATTCCTCCAAAACAATTACCGTTTGCCACATGCTTCATTTTCTATAAATCAATTTTTCACTGTTTTATTTTAGTTGCTATGGAAAATTCCGCCAAGAAGAACAAATTGCCTTGACTTTAGATGTATTTTTTCTCATTAAGTGGTGTTTCAGTTGGGTACTGGAACACATTGAAACTCTGGTTACTAATGCATAAAATGAATCTGGAGACTGAGTATAAGTGTCTTTCAATTGTGAACTAACGATAACTTCCATTTGACCAAGTTAATGGATAAGCATTGCTTGCTGTCAGTCAGAATTGTCACTAATTTAATAAACAAGAAATAAATGTTGATTAAATATTGATTTTGGGTTCTCTGGTTTTGAATTCACCTTTTTACATTGTTCAGAGGAACTTAGATCAACTGGAAGCATTATCCAAGAAGCTTAAATCCAAGACAGTAAGGACTGAAGCACCTTCTCAATCTATTGCTGCAACAAGGTACTCTTTGGTTATGAATTTTTATTGTTGCAAGTTTTTTTTTTTATTATTATGTATGAATTATTTAATCACATACGGTTTAGAAATTATGAAAATTTTTAAATTAACTTATGGCTAGTTGGAGTGCTTTGAGTTGTTAGTAAGATTTGTACTTCTTATCCTAGCCTTATTGCCGCCAAATGGTGTTGGCTACTTGGATTCTAGATTTTCATTTCACCCAAACTCAATCGTGTATCATGCATTCATGAAGCCCCATGGTTAACTTGATCCTCTGAAACAGTATCCCATTTCCCAATTCCCATTGTGTTTCATTTGGTCTCCCTCTAGCCCTTTCTAAAGGGGCACCTCTTTAACTTCACATTTTCTTACTAGGATGAGTGGAGACCGTCTTCTTACATCCCAAAATTGATGGGTTTCCATCATTTTTCTTAAAGTAGAAAGTGCATGATAAAATGATTACACATAGTCAAGTATTATGGTCATTTTCTTATTTCTTTTGCATGGACAGGCTCCTTGCTCGTGAGGGGATAAATGCAGAGCAGCTTGCAAGGGATCTGAAGTCATTTGAACTGAAGGTACTACTTAATATCAAATTTTGTATACTTTTTACATTGAACATTTTCGCTTTGATTGGCTTATTAAGTATTCTACTTTTTGCCTGTTGGGTAGATATTTTATGCATTCCATGATAGGCCTCATTAGTTGTTTTCCTGATATAACTTGTTTGTTAGCAAATGTAGTTTCCCTTGAAAGTTCATGCCTAGTTGTTTTTGTTGGGGCTCTCTCTAGTACATAATTCTTGCTGATGCCACATCTTTTCTTTTTCCCCCTTTGCAGACAACTTTTGAGGATGTTTTTCCTGTTGAGGCAACAAGCGTTGAAGAGTATCTGCAGCAGGTAATTTTCACTTTAGACATTAGAATGATTCAATTTGGATCACTTTTATCAGTATGAGACACAAAATACTCTATTTATTGTTTGTATTTTTTCCATCCAATGTTCACAAAACCAGTGAGAAATATTTGTTCCTATATATATTCAAATATATTGTCAGAATTTTGTTTTTTGAATTCTTCCATTACATTACAATATTGCCTATTATCAGAGTTGAAGAGCTATCCTTTGTTGATGTAAATTATGATTTGTTTCATTTTTATACAGTTTTTACTTTTCCACAGATGAGCACGGTATTGTGGCATGATTGTTGTATCTAAATGCTGCTTTTGTCTTTGTCTGTTGCCCCCTTTGTTCTCTAAGCAAAAGTATTCAGTTTGTATGTGAAGTTTTTTACTTGTTATAGAAAATCAAGAAAATGTTCTTACACTGTACATCTAGTCCTTTTCGAATGGAATTGTGACAATATTGTTTACTATGTTTTCCTCTCAGGTTCATGAAATGGCGATGGTCTCTGCTGTCCAAGAAGCTCAGAAGGATAATCTCAGGAGTTTCAATGATTATATGATGAAAGTATTAGAGGTTAGTGTAATGATGTCTTTTATGGTATAATCCTTTATTATGTTTTCTATTATCTTGTAATTTGGGGTTTGATTTCTTTTCATATTTGACTGGAGATATCTTTTGCAGTAGGCCTTGGCTAAGCTATAAATTCATAAAACTACCAAAATAAGAATCCTTGGCATAGTATTAGTAAACCTTTTTTTTTTGCGTATTTGATGTGTTTTTATATTTCCCTTGCATTGCTGAAAATAATAAATCTGTCCTATATAGTTATATTTACTTTTCTTTTATTTGTTAAGTTGTAGTGAAATGCCTTGAATAAAAAATACCTTTAGATTTTTTATGGCTTTTAGGATTTGATTATGACAAAGGGATTGGATATATTTATTCTATTAATAGGATTGCTTATTTTTTCCATGTTTTATTTTTTTGTCTTTGTTAATGAGGATATCTCCTTTTTGGGTGAAGAACCTTCTTTGTAATCCTTATTTACTCTTTCTGTGAAAATTTATCATTTTCTCTTAGAAAATAAAGACAAATAGAAAGTAAAAAGATAAGGAAAAATAAATACTTCTGTCCTTCTGTTCAATTCATACAACTTAATAGTTTTTAACAGTCTGAACAATGACAATTAGGTTGGCTGACCTGGTTAACTTTCACAAACAAAAGCATCCCTTTTAGCTGATTGCTTTCCTATTGAACATGCTTAGGTTAGTCTGTGGAACTTCACATATGAAATCAAGTAGCATAGTGAAGTGAGTAAATAATTTTATTTCATATTTGCTGCAATTGCTTAATTGGGATGAGTATTTTACCATTATTATATTTTAAGATAGGTTTATTTCTTCTTGATATTGTGTGACTCAGCTTCCTTGCTGCTCAGTAGAATTTACTGTTTGACAGGAGGATTGGCAAAAAGAAAAGCGTGATTTCCTTCAGAGTTTAAGTCGAATTTCAACATTACCTAGGACAAACATTGCTGCTAACAGCAATGTGGGTACCCTACCGGGTCAAATTGTGTCTGTATCTTCTACTTCACAAGTCTCTTCTGGTATGCCTAGCATGGAGATTGTTTCTCTGACTGGCAGACCTATTGTGGAGAAAAAGGCATCTGTCTATGCCGAGGTAGTGAAAAAACTGAATAAAGCAAGGGAGGCTGGTTCACCATTTAAAGTACGTTCCCTAGTTTCTCCATCTCTTATATTTATAATGAGATTTCTATATCGGATTGAATTCTATGTTGTGCGCCTGTTTAAAAGTCAAGCCTTTTGTGATCAAATATTAATTGGCATGAAACTGATGTTTTGAATTTTTAATTCAATATCATGTCCAGTCTTCATTTTGGATATACAATAGCACATTATATGTTTTTGAGATGTTTGCCATACTATCTTCCCTAAAGCAATATTAACCTGTGTTTACATGCATGTAAGTAAGTTAATTTTCATTATTTTTTTATGGCTCTTAGCCTGCTGCAGCTTTCAAAGGTGCATATGAAAATTTGGGCATTGATGCTAGTGGTGGAAAGTCAGTAACAATGCGAAAGATATGGCACCTTGTTCAGGTTGTTCTTGTAGTTGTATACTTTTATGTTAATAGACAAAACAGAAAGAATAACTTGTGCATACAGCTTTTTATTGTGCTACCTATGAGTCTGTGACTTAGAAAATATTTTATTTATTCTTTATATAACTTAGCTCATTGAAACAGATGCTGATGGGTGAGGACTCAGCCGTGCAATGTGTTTCAAAAAGGATGTCATTGATTATTGGTGCAAGACGCCACCTTGAATGGGGACATGAGAAATACATCATGGATACCATACAAAGTCATCCTGCACAAGTAATTTGTTACTCCCTGCGATTGCATGCTATGCTTTTGAGGGATCTTTTTTGAGAAAAAACTTTGTCAAGCTTCCAGAATCTCTGGCTTCCCATTGCGGGTTCTTTATTAATATAAGACAGCAGACAGGATTTTGTGTTGTTTGAGCCAATTGTTATCTTACAAACCGTTGTTTATACCTGTTTATTTATTTATTAATGACTTAATGTTGATAATCTACATTTGGATTTCTTATGTTTGCATTCCATGGTTTTGAGGGACATGCTTCAAGAAATAGTGATACTTTGCAAGCTTTTCTCAATTTTTTTGCTTATTTCTGATGTTCTTTATTTCATATAAGAGAGCATGCATGAATTTGTTTTTGTTATGAACACTTAATTTCTGCTTGCTTTTTTATGTAATGGTAGGCTGCTCTTGGTGGTGGTGTTGGGAATTTGCAAAGAATCCGCGCCTTCCTTCGGGTTTGTCTCGGTTTGAAAAATGTGTCTTATAAATAATGCCATGCATGTAATTTTCAAAAGACCCCTGATTTTAGTTATTGCTGTGTAGATTCGGTTGAGGGATTATGGTGTACTGGATTTTGATGCTGGCGATGCTCGGCGGCAGCCTCCTGTTGATACCACATGGCAGCAGGTTTCAGATGCTTGTCTGATTATAAAATCAGCTATACTAGATTATTTGTTTTCTTTGTTGTATTTTTCCTTGGTCTGACTCAGTTCACTGATATTCCTAATTCCTTTTTTGTTTCTTGAAATTAATAATATTGTTGATGGGCTAAGCTTGCACTATTTTGGTGACAGATATATTTTTGCCTGAGGTCTGGTTATTATGACGAAGCAAGAAATGTTGCCCAATCTTCACGTACTTCACATCAATTTGCTCCTTTGGTACATACTGTGGTTACTACTTATTTACTAATTTATGATGTAATCTTTCTTAACAATTTACTTATTTCTGACAGCTCACAGAGTGGATTAATAAAGGAGGGATGGTACCAGAAGAGATTGCAACTGCTGCATCGGAGGAATGTGAAAGAATGTTGAGAACTGGTGACCGGGTAGGTCGTACTGCATATGACAAGAAAAAGTTACTTCTGTATGCCATCATATCAGGTTCTCGAAGGCATATCGATCGCCTGCTTAGAGATCAGCCAAGTCTCTTTAGTACAATAGAGGATTTCTTGTGGTTCAAATTGTCAGCTGTGCGGGATTGCCCTAGTGGACCTTCATCCATTGTTCTAAGTGATGGTCTGATTCCGTACAGTTTGGATGATTTGCAAAGTTACCTGAATAAATTTGAGCCCTCGTACTATACAAAAAATGGAAAAGATCCTTTGGTATATCCCTATATCTTGCTTTTAAGCATTCAATTGCTTCCAGCTGTATTATACTTGTCTAAGGAAGCAGGAGATGAAGGATATAACATTGATGCTGCCCACCTATCAATTGTGCTAGCTGATCATGGGGTCCTTTCTGAAGGTGCTGGTTCTGGGCAAAAGTTAGGAGTGATGGATGCTTATGCGGAAGTGTCGACCATTATCAGGCAGTATGGATCTATGTATTTGCGTCTTGGTGATCTCCAAATGGCCCTAGAATATTTCGCACAAGCTGCTGCAGCAGTGGGCGGGGGGGAGTTATCTTGGACTGGTAGAGGTAATGTTGATCAACAAAGGCAGAGAAATTTGATGGTGAAGCAGCTTCTAACTGAACTATTGTTAAGGGATGGAGGCATATATCTTCTACTTGGTGCAAGAGGTACGGGAGAAGAAGGTGAATTGGGACGTTTTGTGACTGATCCAAAAGCAAGGCAACAATTTTTAATTGAAGCTGCATGCCAGTGTCAGGAGGCTGGGATGTATGACAAGGTGATTTCTTTCTTTCTTATACTACCATTTTAATTTAGGGGGGAAAATAGGAAAAGAAGGAATTCCTTCATCTGCCATAACCAAATTATAACCTGATAAGGTTATCTTACACACCATAATCAGGTTCTAGATGTAGCTAGAGAGTGGGGCAGCACTTCATTCTGATATTAACCTTATTTTAATTTGACCTCTTAGACTTGCTTTTTTCTGGTGCAAAGCTAAATCATTCTTTAATGCATCCAGGGATATTTTTCACTTATTTATTTTCAAAGTTTAATATGTGTTATTTCATATAAATTGCAATTATTTTTCTTGTTGTGTCTTTACTCTTAGATTTATCTTTCCAATAATGTTATCCAGTCATCCATACTTCCTTTTCTGGCCTCTATTTTTTCATTACCTCTCTTTTTTCCTTGTTTCACATTCTTTTTTGTGGATTACTGGGTTTTTGTCTAACCATAATATTGCTTTTACCAATGCTGGATGTTTTTGGTTCAGTCTATAGAAATTCAGAAGAGAGTGGGTTCCTTCTCAACGGCACTGGATACCATCAATAAGTGCCTCTCTGAAGCTATTTGTGCCCTTTTCCGTGGAAGATTAGATGGCGAGAGTCGTACTGCTGGCCTCATCCATTCTGGCAATGAGATTTTGGAGACATACTCTTATTACCCAGATGTCAGGTCATATTGAAGCTCTTATCTGATTTCCTTGTTTCATAAATGGCTATAGTTTGATCTGTAATATTGGCATTCTTCTATTTCAGCTTATTCTTTGAAATATATTAGCACATTTAGAATTTATTGTGCGATGATTTTACTCCAGTATGTTTTGATCTTTACACTTACCATTTATCATGGAGTGATCTAGCAGTTAAAATGTCTGCTTCTGCATAGCATATCTGGGAAGTCCAGGTGCTGCATGGGCATGGGGATGACATACTGGTGAATTGAGATGTACCACCATAGGATTGGGCATTTGTTTGCAGATTCCATGGGTGTAGTATGTTATTCTTAAGAAGTTGGACTTGGAAATTCCAAGTTGCCTGACTATTGCTTGAGTTGCTGCAACTCAGAATGATTTTAGAAGTTCAATTCTACAAAATTATTGTTATTTTTTTATGTAGCATAGCAGCATTCCATACTTCAGTAAAATGATCGATTGAATTCTTTTTGCAGGCTTCAAGAGAGAGAACATGTTTTTGACCAGCAAACTGTGTTACGACAACTTGAGTCAATATTGTCGATTCACAAATTAGCAAGGCTTGGACATTATCTTGATACATTAAGGGAGGTTGCTAAACTTCCATTCCTTCCTTTAGACCCCCGAGGCCCTGATATTGCTGTTGATGTGCTTGAAAATTTATCTCCTCATGTCCAAGCTTGTATTCCAGATCTTTTGAAGACTGCTCTCACTTGTCTGGATAATGTGACAGACTCTGATGGATCTCTTCGTGCCTTGAGGGCTAAGGTATTATCTCATGGATCCCGTTGTTTTGTTAGGTTATATCTTTGCTTTATTTGCTTTTGTTGAAATAGCATGGTTCACTTTATTCTTTGTCAACAATGATTTGATGGGAGCACTCACAGAACTAAGCTTATGCCTTCCGAATGTTATGGTAAAATCTATGGTCAAGTTGAAAACATAACTCATATCTTGAAGTTTTCCTAGGAATTAGTCCTAATCTTTTAATACGAATCCATGTCATTATTGTATGTGATAACTGCACTTAAATTCCTATCCTCTGTCCTTAATCCATTCTGATGTAGTGAATACTCATTTGTTCTGTTTTCTGATTTTTGTATAAAATATATAGGATATAGATCATGGATATGAAATTAATTCTATACTAGTACAAGAAAAGAAAGACGAGAAAATTTGCTTGATTTTGTACAAAATATGTTGCCTTTACTAGAAGAAAAAGCAATAATGAGGTACAAATAAACATCAAGCAAACTACAGGGTAAATTTTAATTTACATGTTATGAAAATATTACACACTTTTTGAGGGAGGGTATGGTTTGTGTATTGTTACCCTATACCAGCACTTATGAAGCTTCCTTGTCAGCTTAGGTTATAATGTAGCATGTTCATAATGGCTAAATCTTTTTTTTTTTCCTTTTCAGATTGCAAGTTTCATTGCAAACAATTTAAGGAGGAATTGGCCTCGTGATTTGTATGAAAGAGTTGCGCAGAGGCTGTGAAAGTAAATCATGTGATTGCAATGGTAGTTACGTTTGAAAGGCAACAGAATATGTTTGGCTAAAGGTTTTCAGTAGTAGCATATGTAAAGTAGTCTTAATGACGTGCCTGCTGCACCACCTATGCCCGGAGATATACTGAGAGGAAATAATAGAAAAAGGAAATACACTGGTTCTAAATATTCTCTCCACTTTTCCACTTTTTGTTCTAGCCATTGGTAATATACTGCTCACTTTGTATTAATAAGAACATTACTTTAAGTTTTAACCGCTCCGCATATGGTATAACAAATCAGCAAACAGCATGTTCTTTTACATCTTTTTCATTATTTGTTTTGGTGGGAGTATCATTAATATCCACTCGTCTTAAATGCTCTAGAAGATTTAGAAATTAATATATGTTTGGATTTCTTTGTTTTAATTTAAAGAAATTACAATCAAAATCTTATTGAAAGTAGAGTTATTGAAAATCAACGTGCATTTGGTTACTGATGCAAGCTACTATTTCTTTTTTTTTTTTTTTTGGTTAAATTTGGATTTTTTTGTTTTTGTTTTTCAAGCATTTCACCTATATTATGAGGCAAGTTTCGATGTCAATGATTGGCAATAAACAATTTTTTTTTGCTATAAATACCTGCAAGGGCTAGCCTGTTTACATCTGGTGAACAAAGTCCCGTGTTAGGAGGAGTTTTGATGGGCAACGGTAGGTTATAAACGCTATATTTCTGTTTGCCAGAATCTCGTTAAAGATGGGTGTAGTTTGAAGTGATCATGGTGATTTTTGGTCAGTTGTGTTTGCTTGTTAGCGTGGGGTTGGGTCTGGTAGTTTTCGAATGATCTTGGGATTGGAATTCATGTATTTTGCTTCAGAGGTTTGATGGGGTTTGATCAATCAAACTTGTATTTCTGGATCTTTAAGGGTACGTCTTGTACATCCTAAAAGATTGCTTCTTTAATAAAACTGTTTGGCCGTTAAAAAAAACCATTATAAAATAAGTATATAACAGCATATAAATAAATTTATACGTAGTTTAATTATTATTTTTATATAAGAACCATTTTAAAAAAATTAGTTACTAATAAAATATAATTAATAATTTAATATTTTGTTTTTCATAATTGAATTATAAAAGACAATGCCCTTCCAGAAATATTAACGAATGATGTACTAATAATCATGACAATCATCAAAGCCATAGGGACCACCCGCCGGAGGAATAACAGTGTGGTAGTAAAATGTAACAGGGTCGTCGAGGTGGTTATATATGCTCACTGTCTCCAGTATCAAATCAGAATCTCCAGTCCAGTATAGCTGTAGATGGCAGATTTGGTGTGTACATGCACCGTGCTGTATCACATCATATGAATTCGTAGAACAATCATCAAAATGACCAGGCAGTTCTGGAACATAAACCTGATTGATTATCAATCAAATTCAAATTCACACAAATAAAATTAATATCAATTACTACTATTTACTCATTATTATATACATTTTTTTATTGGCTTGATTTTAAGAGCAAGAGAGACGCATATATATGATTATGGTAGAGTAGGAACCTGATTGCCATAAGCGTCACCAAATATAAGATCGATTTCACCTCTCGCGTAGAAAGTAGAACTGCAACTTGTCTTTATGGTGGCAACGTAACTACAACCCTCGTCGAGCTGCAACTTGCATATACGATTCATATATCTTGATTTTAGTGTCATGTGCAAAATATATATGAAAATGCTTTAGTAGGAGATATAAGATGAATTGAATGATTAAAGAAAAATGGAAGAAAAAAATGTTGTCCTCTGTTAATAAAACTAACATTATACCAGACTAACATTTGTTTGGTAAAAAATAATGGAAATGCTTTTTTGAAATTTGACTACCCTTACATCTCTAATCTACCTATATATTATGTTCTTCACGTCAATATGCATGCTTAATTAATTAGTTCATACGTAAATAGGGCATTAATGAAAACTACTTCTTACCTGCTGCTGGGTTTGGTTAAGCTTCGAAGATTTGATGGCTAGATGATGCGTTGCTTGTGAGAGGGCAGCAATGATGCAAAATGTGAGGATTAAAGTCAAATTCAGAGCATCCATTGTTTTGTGCTTCAAGAAAAAGAACAAGGTGTTAGATTTGGATTGCCGCGTTTTATTATGGGAGAATGAAATCACTTGTTCCTTTTACGCATTAATAAGGAAATTTTGTTTTTTTAGTAGTGTTTAGTTGTTAGTTCTTTAATGGAGATGGCTACCAACATACAAGAACGGATATCATGTCAACGTTTGCATATAACTTTTTAGATCTTCAGAAAGTTTAATGTATTTAATGGATTAATGGAAGAACCAAAGGTTGTGGACTGTTGAACCTTCGCTTTGCTGAAAGATCATTTTCTTACATCTACTTACAGGGCATGATAATAATCACATATATTGTTAGAGTTTAGAGTATCGTTTATCTAAGTCTAAAATTAATTTTAGGATGCAATCTTTTTGAATTAATAACTATAATTTATCTCCGTATTTGATTTATTTTTTAACATTAAAATATAGTTTTAGATAAAATTTAATTTATTTGATAAATTTATAATTTTTATATTCCAAATTATTTTAAGCAAAAAAAATAGTAGTACATCTTTAATCTTGAGATTTGGAATAAAAAGAAAAAAATGAAAAATAAAAAACCAAATAGTTTATTTTTTGCATAATACTAAAAATTATTACACTAGCATAATCTATTGGCATAAAAAGGTTTAGCTAAAACACAGTTTTTTTTTAGTAAATTAGAATCTCCTCCCGAGGGATGATTAAATTAATTTTTCATTGTATTTTATTTTAAAAGTTTCATTCTTTTCCTTTAAGGGGTTTATATCATTGTATACTGTAGGCTTAAAAAATCATTATGTGTACTGTAATTTATTCTATTTTAATATAGACAAATTTATTAAAGTAATTTTTTTATATATTTATCAATATGGCCGACAATTAGTTTTACATACTTTTTTTTATAAATTTTAAGATCACTTCACAATATGAAATGAAAATTATAGATGAAGGATTAAAATTGATGATATAAACATTCAAAAATATCATTTAATATTTTAATCTATTAAAAATAAAAAAATGATAATGCAATGTTTAAAATTAGTTGTTGGTGACCTTATGAAGTTAGTTTACAACCATTCACTACTATCAATAGACTCCTTTATATTAAAATAAACTAATAAACTAAGTTATGACATATATTAATCTTCGAACAAAAAAATAGTGAAGACTAAAATGTAAGCAAAGTAGATAATTTAAAGACACCTGAGGAGTAAAAGAATACTTCACACTTTTTATTTTGGTCAACTGGCTAGAACATAGGTGGAAAAGAAATGATCAACTGTAAATCTAGGCCACTGTTAAGAGACACTTGATGGGCCGGGCCCAGGACAATCAAATGTTCATTTTTTTTTTTATAACTAATGTTAATGCCTTAGTTTTGTTTGAAATATCTTTTTTCTTTTTCAACTAACGAGATAACCTTATATCTCTGCAACCAAAGTGTAATGACATCTTTTTCTGTAAAAATTCCGAAGCCTACGAGAAAGTATTATATCAACTGTTTTTTTTATTTTATTTTATAAAATCTCAACCTGTAAAGACTAAACTTTCTAATTTGAATATTTTGATTATTTCACAAGTGGCGGGGCCCAAAGGAGAATGATACAACCAATGTGAAACGTGACACTAATGCTGCACATGGCGAGAACATTCTTTGATGCTTCCGACTTCTTTGTCTGTTCTGCTCCATTTGTGAATAATTAGTATTGGTATTCGCATTTGATGAATTAGTAGAAAAAAGGGAATTTGGTATATGATGAAAATGAAATCCTTGGTCAGTTCACCCTTAACTTTTATTTTTGGTTTCATAAATATTACTATTTTTTATTAACCATCATAGATAGATTGCAATTTCCATCCTCCGCTGATAGTAACCTTCAAGCTACAGAGATCATCAATAAGGACAATTAAATATATTTTATATAAACATCTACAAGGTTACATTATTATGCTTTATATAAAATTTAAAAAATGTAGTAACCTCACTGAAAATTCTTATATTGTTTTGCTTATTTAACTTTCATTAGCTTACGATGATATTATAGATTTTTTTCAATAATTTCTTTTAAGTCATGGATAGTACATTAGTCTCTCAATATTTTTTTTTTTGAATAAAATAGACTAATCCAAAAGAGTTTGTGTGGACTTTCTTTTATTCATTGGAAAAGAGTTTAATTCGAGGGAGTATTGACTAAAACTTGTAAGAAATTACAAAATTACAAGTTTAGAAGTGTCTTTCACAAATTTTGGGAATTTTCAATAAATTCCCATTATTAATAAAGAATGTGTTTAAAAAATTGTATTAGAACCAACATGTACTAGTAGAAGTGTGGTAGCATTGTGAATACGGTTTACTCGTGTGCTAACAGTGCATTATTTGAGAAAGAGAAGCATGTTGTTGGGTTTTACTGTGAGGTGAGAATTGAGAAATGAGGTTGGTGTGAAGTGAAATTGTGAAGCCACATGTCTGCACAAGGGCTTTTCTATAGGATGGTTCTTGTTCATCGATTCTCAAACTCTGGAACTCAAATGGGGATGTAAATTTCAGAGACAAGAATAAGACACCATTTTGGAAAAGTTCTAAGAGAAGGGTAGAGACAGAGTGAACTCCAACTCTCAATATTTCTCAGACATTGGAGATGTTGGATGTGATGTCTTTGAGTTACCCCTTCCAAACATTGTTATTAGGTTGTTGTGTAACTACTCCTAGTCGTAGATACTTGAGCAAGACAAGGCGGTGCCTAGTTCAAGCCACACCCCCATCTTCAGTTATTCTGAATGCAGATGGAAGTGGCAAATTTTCTGAGAAGCTTCATGTCCCAAACCTTGATTCAGGGAGGGGTGCTCCTTTTGTCATTCAGGGAAGTGCTGTTGGTATAATTGGAGGAGTGTCTGTGGATGCCACTCTCAAATTTTTGAGAAAACTTGTGGAGTTTAGTTCACAAGATGGAGTTAATTCCACCCCTTTTGTACTGTGTTCTGATCCTCTCTTGAGTAAGGAGCTTCTGTCCTATGAAAGGAGTTATTTTGTTTCTAGCACTAGTAAAGCAGAAAATTTGAAGCTTGATTCTTCTCCAATCGTGCAAACTCTTAGAAATAAGAGGGTTTTTCTTGAGAATTCAGGGACTAGTTGCATAGTTATGCCCTGTAATGTGTCACATTCTTGGTATGAACAAGTGTCGGAGGGATGTTCTGTTCCTGTTTTTCACATGGCCGAGTGCGTTGCCAAGGAGCTCAAGGAAGCTAAGCTAAAGCCACTTGAAGCCGGTAGTCCTTTGCGGATTGGAGTGCTTGCAACAAATGCAACTCTAGCAGCTGGTTTTTATAAGGAGAAGCTTCAGAATGAAGTAATTTCCCTATGTTTTATTTTCAATACCTTGCTATCTTAACTATCAACAGCATCTTATTATTACTGCACACACTAGGCTAATAAGAGAAAGTATATGCTCTAATAAACTTCAGAACAAAGTAATTTCTCCCGATATATAGCTCCTTGTGCTAAATGTAATAATATATATCAACTCAGGTCAATGTAGTTGCTCTGTGGAATACCCGTTGCAGCCTTTCTTTTTCACATTATAACTTTCAGAACACTCTATATGATGCAGACCTTTATAAAATCCTTTCAAAATTAGTTGCATTCTTCTTGGCTTCTTATGATTATTGAATAACTGCAGCAGTTTTGGTAGAGTTTCTACAGATCTGAACATAATAAAATTTCATAGCAGTAATATAATATGTGCCAAGACCCAATGCAGTTCATTTTTACTTCCAAAGATTATAGAAACTTCCCAATTACCATTTATGATTGGAAATGTGATAGATGTAAGTGGTTGCCTGAGTTTGATTAAGGGGCTATTAGTTTAGTTTGTTAGAGAGTTAGTTAATTAATTGTTGATATAAATTAGTTTGTTGGGCCGAGACAGAAAGGAATTAAGGCAGATTGCCTATAAATAAGAGGAGGGGTGGGAAGAGAGAAGTATCTTGTCATTTGTGTGAGGGATGGGGCATTTGGTCATTTCATACTTTGTCAAATGTGATGCCTAATTTAATGTTTTAGCACTTCGTGACTTTCTCAATTTCATATCCATGTACATTTTCTTCTTCTTGGGGAAGCCATATATATGTACCTTGTGGGAAGTTTTGTTTATGTTCTATAGGACTAGATGTTTGCAATGAGTAGATAATTTGTTTGTATTGTTTACTTGTTTCTTAACTTTATTCAACAAGTGCCAACAACATTTCTCATATGCCAAAACAAAAACACCGGAACAGTGTTTTTCATTTTCATATTCATGAAGATCCAGTTTCCTCCGTAAACCTATCACCTATTTCCTGTGTCAAAAAGAACTTCTAGATCATTAAACTTTGATGAATACGATATTTAATCTCTAGTTGTTGGTTCAAATGAATCAGTAGTTTAGTATTGGTTTGCTCATTATGGCAGTTGGACACAAAAACAACCACAGTAGGAGGGAATTTTTATCACTTAATCTTTCCTTAGTAATCTAGTACGGTATCTTATTCTTTCCTTTGTAATCCAGTACAGGAATGACAGGATATGCTTTAATACAGCATACACTTCATAAATGTTTTACATAACCTTAATGTGAGCACTACTTCAGACGTTTTCTTCTCTTTTGGTTTAGTTTCATCAGTAAATCTTTCCTATATGAAGAATAATCTCTGGGCATACAAAGTATTATTAAACCTTCATGTTTGATATTATGAACATTGAAAGAATTCTACCTGGTTACATCCTTATTCAATCACAGCTCTATTAGACTATTACATCTTTCACTGCTGTGAGTTACCACTCACTAGTGCTGCTAAAATTCTGAATGGCATTTGTCAATATGTCGTAATGAATTTTGTATTTCTACACCTCTGCACATGCAAATTTTATTTCTTTTGTTGATTTTTCCAATTTTGCCATTTTCTTATTTATGAACAAGGAGTTGTCTATGAAGTACATACTTATATATAATGCACTAGTTTTTTTTTTTTTACCTTTTCTGCAATTCTTGAAAGACTGTGCTGAATTGGGTTGATGAGCAATAGAAATTTTGATAGCTGTTGATCTTATTTACTTGTGTTCAGGGATTTGACGTTGTACTGCCTGATAGAGCAACAATGGAGCATACATTAATACCTGCAATTGAAGCTTTGAACAGAAAGGACATGGAAGGGGCATGCAATCTATTGAGAATTGCACTTCAAGTTCTTTTGGTGAGAGCAGCAAATTTTATTATCCTGGCTTCTGATGATATGCGGGACCTCTTGCCCCCAGATGATCCTCTTATCAAGAAATGTATTGATCCAATGGATGCATTAGCCAGATCAACTATCAAATGGGTAAAATCCTCTGGGCAAAATACATGAACAACAAAAGAAAGAAAGCAACTATTGTATTTCATTAATTATGTATCAAGATTCTTCTGATTTCATTGATATTGTTCATTTCATTAATGCCTGTATTCAATAACATTATTGTAATTATGCCAAAGATGTATGTTGAGTATTAGAGCACGTATTCCTTCTGTTTTCATGCACAAATCAGCCTTATTTGAGCTTGAAGAACTTTCTATCATATCTGTAATTTGGTGTTAGTACTTATGACAAACATATAAAACCAGAAAATAAAACGCAAAACATAGGGACATGAATTAATTTAACCAAAATTCTGGTAGTGTAAGCTCTGAAGCCTAGCGGTGTAAAACCTTTAAAAGCCTTTATTAATTATGCGTCATTTAGCTTTCTGAATGGATAACAATGTTCATTTGACTCAAATAGAATCACCTTTACGTGGTGGTAAAACCTTTAAAAGCCTTATTTAATTATGCGTTCACACTTCATAGGGTGCCAAAGAAAGAGATCATCAAAGATGATATGGTTAGACTTAGAGTTGAAAGGATAACAATAGTGTTCGCCATTCTTAATTTAATTTTAAAGCCATCACCTTGATTTTCTTTCCATCGTTACTACGTTCTGTTGGCCCTCATCTCACTGTTTTATTCATCACACCAAAAAAAAAAAAAATCTCACTATTTCGTCATCATCACTTAATGGCTAGCAATTGAGGCTGAATACGGAAATTCCAAGATTTAAAGGTCAGAGGAGGATGCAAATGCTTTGTGCTTTTATTGAGTTGGAACAAGAACCGCAACCATGCATATGTAATTATTATACCACCGCTACATTTGAGTTCTTTACAAGTATGTACAACAACAGTTTTGATCACTTCTCATCTTTCTAAGCTTGCACTATTTGGGAAAATTCTTTATTGATAAAAAAAATAATCTATTTCAACCAATATGCCTTTAGGTATGGCTATAATATAGAATTCGCACTCAGAATCAGTGGACAATTGGTTAGAGCAACAGGTGTTATAACGAAAATAATTGCAAAAGAGAAAAAATCGACAACATTAAAAATACCTTAAGGGAAGGTTTGTTTGATATCCAAAAACTGCCCACTCTATTCTATGTCCTTTATTTTGTGTAGAACCTTTGTTCTTGATGACTGCACAAACGCTTTCTCAAATATGATGAGCATACTTACGGCTCATGAAAATCCCTCCTCTGCTGTCTAATGTTCCGCAGCTTAGATGTTTGGTGTCAATATTTGAATAGTAGTGACAATTATATATCAACATTCTACAAAATTTTTACACATGGGGATGGGGACATGGGGCAGAGATAGATACAAAGAGAAGGAAAAAAAAGCACACCATGAAATAAGTAATGCGATGGAAATATTTTGTAAAATAATGTTACATGAATAACATATAAACATTTCAAGAACATAAGAACCTTAAAGTTGATTTTTTAATTACTAGTTGAAAATTATAAAAACTAAAATAAGTTGGAATTATATACATATAATAAGTTCAAACATATTTCTGTTCTTTTTTTTTCCCAGATCTCTTGTTTTATACGTTACTCGCCTTGCTAGCTTAGTAATGTTAATGTTGAAAAAGGTCTTTGCTTAGGAATATATTATCATCTTTTGAAGTTTGAACCGTTCTGGATATCAGTTATGGCAGAATGAATATAATGCAACACTGAGTAATGAGCTCTGCTCAAACAGTAAAAATTAAAGAGAATACGAGCTGGTTATGATTTTAATTTCTTTGAAAGTTTTTTTCCTTGTTAGCTAATATTATTTTCGTAGTTACTCTAATTGGGTAAAACAGAAGGCCATTGCCATGAATGTAATAAGTGCTAACGCATAATAGTGTCGTAAATTTGGCAGACTTTGTAAAAAGAAATCTTTGTATATCTAATATCTGCATGAAATAAAGAAGTATATAACCTGTAAAAAAAATAGTAAAAAATAGACTGAACCATATTAATCAAAGCAAACTCGGTCAAAGTGATATGAGAATTTTACATTTTTAGAAAAATTGCTTAGTTTTGGTATAGTTATCCACTCAGCAGGGTGCATCGATCTCAAATCCAATCAGCATAGATGCGACTGATCCTTTGTAGATCATTGTTTTTGAAAATGAACTTAACAGGATATGATGGTTCATTCTTAGTTGCCACAGTGCTAGTTGAAGCATTTGTAGCAGCATCAGCAGCAGCAGAAGTTTGCATTATCCTTTGTTCTGCAGAAGAGCAGCCATCATCACTTGGAGCAGCTGCACAAGTTCGCATTCTCTTGGATTCTGGAGAAGAGTAGCGATCAAGTTTCCCTACTTCTGCATTCTCAAAAACAACAAGCCTCAGAATTTATTTACACGGACAGGTCAATAATATTCTATAGAATCACAAAATGCCATGCAAAATATTTTAAAACTTAGTAACATCAAATCAAACCCAACAGTTTTTGTTTATCAATAAAGAAAAACAAGTATCTGCCTCTATTCTTTCCAAAAGGAAAATAAAATCTGTTTTTTGTTGGACCAAAATATTTTTGTTCACAAAGATCCATCCATGCATACGTGGCCAAGCTTGCTTGACTTCTTTCAGCGCTACTGTATGGGATGGTTGACTAATGACCACTCTTTAAAATACAACTAAAACATTTTAAATTATCAAATGGATTATAAAAAAATACATTATTTTTTGTAACTCTTTAAATTTTGAAAGTCATAAAACATTTCTTTTTAAAATAAAAGTTAATTGGAATCATAAAAAGTGAAGGATTTAGATTTGTAGATATACATTAACACAAGCGCAATGTAATGGTGGGGAAATGTAGGTAAATTATGTTGATACGATCGATTTATAATGATGGAAGAAACAAGAATTAGAATTAAGAGAAGAGAAGAAGAAAATTAAAATAACTAATTAACCTGGTTGCGGGTTTGGGTTGAGTGGTGTGGATGAATGGAGGAAACGACAGGTGCGTCCATAGTGGCAGCGTTTGTTTTGAAGGAAGAATCTGCATTGTTTGGGTTGGCGTTGTAGTCTGAGCTCCGCAACGCTGTGTGCGTATATGCATTTCGATCCATGAACGCACACGCCCCTTCTGAATCTCCTGCACATCTCTGTCTTCACCATCAGCTTGTTACTATCTGATGATTCTGCGTTGAAACCATGACTTTGTGCCTCCATCTTTCGTTCTTCAACTCAAACACACACAAACTAGAATGTGATTGTGAATTCGAATACCATTAGTTTCTGCTTCTTATATATGTTTCTATGTATTTATTCACCTGCTTCCACAACACTCAAATCCAGTCAAAATGGAATTCGTGCCCAAATGAAATTACTACCTCAAAATACCAAAATACCCTCCGTAGTCGCTACCAACATATATTGTGGCCTTTGGGCTTCAATGTCAATCCCCTTTTTACTTTTTTTCTTTTAGTAAAACATCCCATATAATAATAATAATAATAAATAAATAAATATATAAAATATAATGAATGGAAATAAGGAGAAAGAGAGCTTAATGATGGTGGAATTTTGGGTTGTCTTGTTTAAGAGAAATTAGCAAAAGATACCATATTGTGAGGTTGTTTGGTTTGAATAGATGGAGAGAAGAGAAATTAGATTAAATATAAAAATATTATTTTATCTTTGTTTATAAGACATTTGATATAAAGGAGACAAGAAAAAAAAAAAACCCATACACATGATTATAAATCAAGAAAATTGATTATCAATTTTGTATTCCAGTCACAAAAAGAAAAGAAAAATATAATATTTTTTTATATTATCTTAATCAATTAAGGAAAGAAGCTAATCAAATATCATAGACAAAAATATTTACCTTTGTTTATTGGATAAAAAAAAAGGATCAACTTGAAGAATAATGTAGCATGAATAAAGGAGAATACGACCATACGACCAGTCTGACAAGAGTAACTGACCAACTCACAGAACAGGATTGTAAGAAAGATTGATTTTTGGAAGACAAATTAAACCCTAGAGTAGACCCATATCGATTTCTTTGTTATTTTTGCTCTGTTTTGTGCATAAGTATTTGTGTGTAAGGCTCATATCAATTTTGCATTCAAATCACCCAAAAAAATATCATCATTTTTTTTACCTAATCTTAATCAATTAAGGAACGAAACTAATAGACTATCATAAACAAAATTGTTTACCTTAGCTTATTGGATATCAAACAAATGACCCACAAGGAGAATAGTGTAGCATGAGCAAGACATAATCAAACTGACATGAGCAACACATCAACTCAAAGAGCAAAGATTTAAGCAAGATTAATTTTGGAAGCCAGACAAAACCCTAGATCCATATCAGTTTCTTTGTTGTTTTTACTCTTTTATGCGCATAAGTATTTGTGTGTAGGGCTCACAACTTTTTTTTTCTCTTTCTTCATTCATTCTTTTACATTATTATTCCTTTTTTATTTCTATTTTTTACGCATAAGTAATTAATCTTTACTATCACTAGCCGCCAAGGCTTCATTATTTCTCTTCATTTTTCTTCTTTTACCCCTAAAGAAAGTGTGAATGACACAAACGCAATTTATTATTATTAATTTTACCATTATTTATAATACATTAGATATAAATGAGAGAAAAAAATGATGTAATTGATTATGCATCAAGCAAATCGATTATCAATTTTGCATTCCAGTCACCAAAAGAAAAATATATATAATGATTTTTTCACATTCTTAATCAACTAAGGAATGAAGGTAATTAACTATCACAAACAACAATATTTACCTTGCTTATTGGATATCAAACAAAGGACCAACTAGAATAGTGTGGCATAAGCAATGGAGGACACTAATCCAACATGAGCAACAAACCAACTCACAGAATGAAGAAGATGTAAGCAATATTACTTTTTGCCGTCAAATAAAACCCTAGATCCATATTTGTTTCTTTGTTGTTTTTGCTCTTTTTTGAACATAAGTATTTGCGCATAGGGCCCACAACCTTTGTTTTCTCTTTCTTCATTCATTCTTTTACACCGTTATTTCTTTTTTTTTTTTTTCAATTTTTGTTCTTTTTTGCGCATAAATAATTAATCTTCATTGTCACTGCGCCACAACTCTTTATTATTCTTCTCTATCTCTCTATCATTTCTTTACACCAAACATAGTGCGAATGACATAATTTATTATTATTATTATTATTTGTACACAAGTGTATATCAAACTTTACAACTAAGAGAAAGATATAAAATGTAATAAATGACATGATAAAAAAATGTGTAAAAGTATTTCATTAAATAAAATATTGTATAAAAGTAATAACTTTCTTCACTATTCCTATTATAGATGTTTAAAAACAAAAAATAAAATAAAAGGTAAAAAAATTATAACTAAAGATAAAAATAAATAAAAAATAAAAAATATTTTCTCAAACCAAACCATCCTAAAAAATGGAGGAACAATTCAAAAAATTGATTTTCTTTAAATCTCTGTATACATCGTAACTTTTTAGATGATTAGAGTTATTTTAGAAAAGTTATAGTCTTTGTCCCCCTAAATATTTTTCACAAGCTTCATTTTTTAAACTTCCATTTATTTTATCCATTAAATATAAATTTTTTATATTTGATTTTTAAATATGACGAATTTTTCCTTAGTCTCTGCATAAATACTTAACAAAAAAAATAAAAAACAATCAAATAAGTTATGATAAACAAATTCACAAAAGGTAAATTACAATTTAATTAAAAGATGAGTCTAATAAGAATGGTCATGTTATTTAAGAAGATTAAAATCCAATCATGTCTTTTTAACTAAAAAATTTGTCTGAGAAAAATGAATTGTTACTTTTAACAAAAATTTCTTCGTATCAAAGCCATATTAAAAAAACTAAAATATCTCCCACATTTAAAGTTTGGTATGCCACATGAAACTATTTCGTTAAGGGTGAAAAGGTGAAAATGTATTGAATTGAATTTTTACAAAGCCCGAACCTAGTTTATTCATCTAATATATTTTTTTAATCCTAATCTAATTCGAATACTTATTTGAAAGCTTACTTTATAACAAAACCTTTTAAATACTTTATAAAACATGTCTCTAACTAAATTAATAAGCCTAATTTTATATATAAATTAATCTTTTTTTAACCTTTTAAATAGATAAAAAAATATAATCTCAAATAATTAATAATAATAATAATAATAATAATAAATTACTTAAATAAGCCAATTTATTAAATTTAAAACCTTTTGAATCACCTAAAATCTAACTTTATTAACTAAATAAGTTTTTTTAATAAAATTTGACATCACTTAATAAACAAGTTTCACCTAACTTATTTAATAAACAAATTTGACGTGACTTATTTAATAAGCAAGTGCAAGAACATATTCTCTAGTCTCCAGAAACATTATATTATTGATTAAAATTTATTAAAAATCAAGAGAAAAACTCATTGAATGAGAAATAAAACCTATCAACATTTATAATTTTAATAAATTTTAATCAATAATAAAGAATATGCTCAAATGCCTGTGTTGTTAGCATAAGAAAACAGATAATTTTTCGTTCCAGCACATGACACATCATCAATCAGTGTTTATTTATTTTTTAAGAAAATCACTTGTTCCTAGTCATGTGTCTTGAATAGGCGGCTATTTGCAAACAGTGCCAAGTGAGCGTGACAACACCAACACAAACAGAACAGGAAAGTATGAGAAAACAAATTTGTCTTTGCTACGCAAAACTAATACTAAAAACAAATAACCTATGGACCACGGGAACTCAAAAATAATGAAATATATGTATGACTCAATTACTGCATGGCTGGCAAGAATGTCTCTTTTCCATAAATTCGAGTTATTGAAGCTTCTTTATTCCAGGAAATGATGGCAATATTGCAACAAGTGCATCACCATATCCAACAGGGTCTGTCAAAGACCAAAAATAAGAGTCACACCACACAATACTAGTCTAGTCTTTAAAGAGAAATTAAATTAAATTGACTCAGGGAAACTAACCGCCATCCTGTCGTAGTATCTTGATGACCTCTCCCGACACATCGGACTACAAACATGAGAGTCATAGCAATGGTTAGTAGTAGTCATGATATCATAATCATGCAACTTGGAAGAGAGGTCAAGACTCAAACCTCAATTGGCAGCTCACCACCAAGCTGTTCAATATAACAAATCACTTGCCCCTCCTCAACATTTTGCTTCTGTCAATTGGCACACAACTTCATCAAAAACAACAAGCCAAAGGCATGCTAATAAACCAAATTTTCTGAAGTTGCCCAACTACTACTAGCATTATTTCCAAAACATTGCAGTTTTGTGATCATATATTTAATTGTCAATACAGATAGAGATGGGAAAATCACCAATAAATAAAATTTCCAAGTTGTATTTTCTCTATATCCGCACAAGGTGTGAATGTGCAAGATAACAAGATTTCCCAAAAAGAAAAGAGAAAAGCTGTGAACAACTGTACCTCTTTACATGATGGTGGAGCACGCTTCCCCTTTATCGTCCGTGATCTCCTAAAGAAACCCACCTGCTCTACAGTTTTAGAGTGCGCACTATGTAAGGGATGCAAACTATAAGTTTCAGATTCTTACCTTTGGAGACTGAATTATTACCAAGCCTTCATCAGCAGCTTTGTCTAGGAATCTCTGGATGGACCCTGAAGAAGGTACTGGATCTACTGGCTTTGAGACAGCCAACGAAGTTGTAGGAACTGATCCATTTGTTTTAGGTGTTTCTGTGACATTAATTATACTTACAGAAGCAGGAATCAGAGGAGGTAGAGTTTTAGTTTTTTCAGTCAAATCCCTCACTACATGCAGGTGAAATCCAGCAAGCTGATATCATTTGGAGGTTGGGCAGATGACAATGAAGAAAGGAAACAACAATAGTAAGCAAGATTTACGATATATCTTATGAGATAAAAGTTGAAAATATTGTGCTGATAAAGAGATCAAAATTCAATTTCATTGTGCTTACTTTTAAATCTAACTCCCCAATTGAACTTGTGTCGCATAATTTTGTGAGCAGGAACTCCACCTGCAAAGAGATTCCATATTTTAAAATTTTAGAAACAAAAATATAGAAATACATGACTTCAAATTTTCCATTCATGAAGGATAAGGTAGAAAATAAACTTGTGAGTTACAATATAACATATCTCCTTTCAAGAGTCATAAGAGAGAAGTTTTTCAAGCATGGAAAAACTTCATAACTAACAGATTAAAACGATTATTTTACACTACCAAGTAAAGGAAATCACAAAAGCATCAATACAAATTTCTGTAATCCAGATTCTAAATATTATTTTTGGGATCTACGCTAAGTCTGAACTTGAGTGAGACAGTTACAGCATTCCAATGAGAGCACATGCCTCACCAGTGTGCGGTAGGTCAAGCCTTAGGATGTTAAACATCTGATAGGTTCATAAGCTTGGACACAAACTTTACTCTTATTTTGGCATGTGCTTTGCCGGTTCAATCTGAAAGAGCTTACAGTCAAGAACCTAATGTAGACTAAGATTTCAAGCAAGGCATTGATCAATTTTAGACTAGATATATACTGGCAAAATATGCTATAAAATATAGCAGATCAGAGCATGTAAAAGTTTAATACATAAAATGGTTTTATAAATATAAAGCAATTTACTCATAAATCAAACAGGGTAAATAGAAATCAGGTCAAGCCTCGGGCAGCAGCAAATTGAAAATAACCTTAAAAGTAGTCAAAGCATTAAATGAACAAATATGGTAACAGATGAAGACCACATAATAAAGTCATCACAAATTTGTATGTTTTATAGATGATTGCCCCTGAATAGTGAGAAGAGGAAGAGATGCATAGACAGTGAGATTTTCAAAGTACTAACCTCATTAATATTAGGAATAAGCTCACTTGTAAGACATGAAGATCTAATCTCTTCAGAACCTTCTGACCTTGCAGCAACTGTTACATAACCATTTAAAGTATGTCATAGAAGTCAGACTATGGTACAAATATCAAGTTAACAGTCTTTGCCTTATGCAAAATTCCAAGTCAATTGCCTTATATGGTATTTTAAATAGTCTCAGTTTTTACACAAAAAAATAAGTCAGTTTAAACACTTCTTTAAAAAGTGAACCAGATTACAGCATGGATTCACATGCATATCAATGTTGTCAAGTGGTGTAGAGTCTGATCTTTGCTGCTCCCATTCTTCAAATAAAAAGTTGAATGTCAACACAATATGAATTGCATGAGGGGACGTGTTGGATATAAAACCATTCTTGTACTTCCATCCAACTTAAGCTTTTGTAATACTAGGTTCATGGGGACTTCGTTATATAAAACCGTATTGACGGTAAGAATTCTTCTAATAAGCTTAAAGAAATTGAGTAATAAAGCAATGAAAGTTTTAATATAGCCTATACAAGAAAAAATTGTAAAAAAATCAAAGAATAGAAGAACTTACATTGGATCTCTGTCGATGGGCCATTGGATGATGCTAAAAACCTAACTGTCTGTCGTGACATAACCAAACTAGTATACTGCAGCCTACTGATCCAGCTTCTTGTACCAAATTGTCGTGAGAGACCAACTTTTTTTCCACCAAAGTGCAAGTTCAATACTTTAATATTTGGGGTCCCTATACTACCTGTCATAGAATTAGTGATGCAATAACCATTATTTTTGGGGATACATATAATTATAATTAACCATTTAGTGGTCTGAAAACAAACTCCATACTCTATCATGTTAGCATGGAAGTATCGTCAAGACAAGAAATATCTGCTACAATCTAGAAAAAGAATAGAGTTTTACTAATGCAATGTCAATTACAGCTCTGAAAAATGAGAGCTAGCTAAGCTAAGGCTAAGTCATGGAATGAACATACCAAGAAGCCTCACACACTAGCAGAAAGCAAAATAAAGAGATTGGATAGTAGTATTGATTATTTAACACACAATACACATTATATAAATCAGAGAGAAGAGAGAATTTCGTTGTCAGGGCTAAGTTATGCCCACAGTCTTTCAAATATATATCCGAGTCAACAATGTACGTGAACCTAACCAAGCCAAACAGTAAAAATAAAGCTTCAAAGGCAAATACAACCTATACTTCAAAAAGTTATTCCGAAGTTACAACCTGTTATGCTGTTTAACGAAATAATTACATCCAAAAAGATGGCTGCAGTGCAATTTACGAATTTAACAACAATCTGATACCTATAGAATTGAAAGTCCATGGTATTAGTCATGTACTTCTTGACCCATCATTTGAAATTTTTTTCTACCCTTTAAGTGACAATCTAATTTAATTTTTAATCATGATTACTTTTTTAAGTCACAATTTATTTTTTTAAGTCACAATTTATTTATCTAAAATTAGAACTCACTGTCAGTAAGTACTCAGTGCAAAGCAAATATAATATCATTAAACCAGCAATGACCATATTAGATAACCCAAATATTATCTCAAATTCGCTTTCGTATCCCGTTGTAAACATTGAAACATCGCATTTTCATTCGCCAAAGAAAAAAATGATGAAGAACATACAACAGTTTTGGTATCACATTAACCACACAGTCTCTGATATTGCAAAGCACATGCAAAACAGAATCTGGAAAAAGAATTTTCGCCCCTTTTGAAGTAGCAATATTAATTTGTAATCCAATCAATGAAGAGAAAAAGAGAGAATAGAAGGAAGGAAGACTCACATGAAGCCATTGGAAACGTGGAGCAGAAAGAGTGTGTGTCACAGAGAAGGGTAAAGGGTAGTGAAGTGAAGAAGGTGAAAAGCATAAGAGTAAGAGTAAGAAAAGAAGGGTGTGGTGTTACGTGAAAGTTGAAAGAGTGAGGGGAAGAAGACGACAGAAGAAGAGAGGCAACAACATAGAAGGAATGAATTGAGGTTCGACTGTTACAGCTGGGCAGGGCTACCCTTGTAATTTGGATTTCTTCATCCCAATCTTCACCTTTCACCCCTATAAATTCTGTTCTGTTGTTTTTTCTTTTTTTTACTTTAAGATATAATACCGTATATTTACCATATCTCCACCTAAATATGACAAATCAAACTAAGTATCAAGTCACTGTCCACTTTTGATGTGATAGAAATCTTAATTAATTTATTAATCAAAAATGTGCTTGTCAAACATTTTTTAAGATGAGAGAATGTTGAACTTTTAAACATTTTTATTCAAATATTTTAATATATATTTAGTTTAAATGATAAAGAATTCGATTCATTAAATCAAAGAATTTGATTTATACGGGATTAATTCCAAAAATGAAGATAAAAAATGTGTTTAATTGATAAATTAAAAAATATAAAAGATGTACCGGATGCGGAGAATGTCACTGTTTCACGAGACGTGAATATTCAAATAAAGATGAAAGTGAAAGTATAAATATAGGTAAAATAGATAGCCTTACACATTTATAAATATAAGAAGATTATTTGTATTTTCTTTTAAAAAATATATTGAAATTCAATTTAAAAATAAAAATGAAAAAAAAAATAGATAAATAGAGATGGGTTAAGAAAATATTTCTCAAATTGTCATTGTTGAAGAAAAACTCCTTTATTTAGAAAGAATCATAAAATATTTTCTTTGAAAAATAAATCCTAAAAGCACTCTCGGTTCTAAGTTTATAGATAATTTAAAAAAAATAAGCAAAAGTTATTTTTTTATAGACAAGTAGTATGATATTTGCATAAAAGAAGAAATGTAGTATGGAAGAGTTGAGTTTGTTATAAGTGATCCACGGATGTGAAATCATAATAATATCCAGAAGTGAGATTATTTTTAAGATATTGTTTTTTTAAAATTAAAATTGTTATTATAAACATGTTACTATTACTTTTTTTCATCAAAAAAAAATTTAAATTAATCATATAAAAAAATTAAATTAACTGAAGTAGTTACTGTTATCATGAATATTTAATTATTTTTAAATTCAAATTAAATCTTATTTTATTTTAAATTCTAATAATTTTTATTATCTTTAAAGTATTATTTAAAAGAATATAATAAAATCATTTTAATTTATATAATTAAATACTTGTATAAAGGTCAACCTAACAGTAAATGATGTTTATAACAAACTTATATATATATATAAAGCACTGAAAGAAATTCTTTTACTTCAAATAAGGTAGATGTTAAGCTTTTTGTTAACTTTTACTTTATAAAAATTAATGATAAATATTTTTTTTATTGATGAGTCTAAAATAGAGACATTAAAATGGGTTCCGGCCCGTGGGCCAGCCCGGCCCACTGCGGGACAGAGGTGGGTCGAGCTCAATTTTTTTAAAAAATTGATACAAGCAACTTTTCAGTCCGGTCCATTTAACCCGTGGGTTAGGTGGGCTCAACCCGTGGGTTGGTGGGTCAGTCCGTCAACCCAACAAATTTAAATAATATATTATTTTATTTTATTATTATTATAAATTTATAATTATTAAGAAATTAAATTTTTATTTTATAACTAACAATTCAAGTGACAATTCACATTCACTAATAGAACAAGCCCAAACAATAACAAAACTCAATTGAATTAGCAATTGTTATGCTAATGGTCCATAAGGCAACTACGCAAAGCCTGCACCTTTATTAATTTCTTAAAAATATAATTTCTTAATATTTTGTTGGTATTTAATATTATTTAATATATATATATCAATAAATTTTTCTTTTTTCTAAATATTTAGTATCATATTAAATATAATTACATTAAAATTGAGTAAAAAAATTAATTATATTTTTAATTAAGCAGGTATTATCTTTAAACATGTTTAAGCCTATTGAAAATTTTCATGATTTGCTCCTTATGTGTGTAAATTAAAAAGAAAATAGTAAATATAAATTTATATTTATTTAAATTTAATTTCATTAAACTTTTGCATTATAAAATAATTTTTTTATTATTTTATAATTTATTATAAATAATTCATTATAAATGAAATTTATAAGTATTATAAATATCTTTCAAAATTAAACATGTTGATGATCATCTTTTCATGGGGTTATCATCATAAAATATAATATATCAAATATTATGATTTATTAAAATAACTTATCATATATTTTCTTATAACATGTATATTTCATATTTATTAATATTTAAATAAGTAAAAAGAGTAAAATATAAAATAATTAACTTAACTTTGAAATCATCAAAGATATGAGTATAGTTTTATAGCGTATAATCACAATAATTGTTCTTAAAATAATCATAACAATAATGTGAGTAAATTTCACATTTATATAATTTATCACTCACATAATCAACATGAAGTAATGGGTAAAAGCATAACAATAATTGTTCTTAAAATAATCATAACAATAATGTGTGTTGTTTTATTTATTTGTCTTATTAATGATATTGTTTATTTTTGTTTGTTTTTGTAGATGAATTTAATGGTGATGTTGAGAAAGAAGAGAAAGTTGCTCTGAATTTCACTGTCCATGACTCTACTGTTTAATTTCAATAGTTTAGAAGTTTATTTTTCATGATATTTAAATTTCAATTATCTCACTGTTGAATGTTTATTTTGAAGACTTCAATCATTTTAATATTGAATGTTTGAATTTGATTTAGTTTGGTTTTTATATTGGATTTTATTTTAAGTTGTTTGAAATAATTTTATTTTATTTTTACAAAAAAAAAGATAAAAAAGTGGGTCAGCCCGCATAACCCACCAATCCGTGATGGGTCGGGTCGGACGGACATTTTGTTAGCCCACACAAAAGTGGACCGAGCTGGACTAGCTCACTTTTAACTTAACCCGTTGTGGGTCAATCCCCGTGGATTGGACTGGTCCGTTTTAACAGCTCTAGTCTAAAACTTGAATTTAATAATGTTACTGTTCAGCCTGCCAAATATTTGGGTTTCCTAGTATTATTCTAACATTCCATTACGGTCAAATGAAGTATGAAGATTGTTCCATCACTCACACCTAGACATGCATTCAGGGAAGTAGTACTATTAGTTTATCTAATCAGAAATTAAGAGTCATCTTCATTTAAGAAAACCATGCACCATACAATAAATGAAGTCTATAATCCGAATACCAATCAGAAACTAATTAAGTAATTTAGACTACAAAACAACATTGATGATTCGTGTGGTAAATCACAGAAAGTGCAAGGGATGCAGCTTCTTATTGTAACATGACATTGAAACCACTGTAAGAAATCTTGCAGAATCTCTTGTCTCTCCTTGGCTAGGATCCCTAAAACAAAATTAAACCATGAATATTTTTATTAGTATGCCTCTAATTCTTTATATAGAACCTTTTAAAAAAATTGTTTTGATACATATATAATCCCTCTAAATTGTCTTCAATATTGATTGCTCAAGCCAAAAAATAACTTAAAGAAAAATTAAAAATTAAATATCAATAGTTTTATCAATAATTTAAAGAAAAAATATATATAAATTAATTACAAATTTAATATAACCAATTAAATTCTCTAATTCTTGTAAAGCTGTAATTAAAGGAACATGCGTGGTAATATGCCAATAATTTTATGCTTCAGATTCAGAAGCAGAAATTGTAACTGCTAATAAATGGTGAATATATACCCCAAATTGGATAATCTCATTTCTAGCTAGTGCGAGTCCCTTGGAGCCATAGCATTTGAAACATTCCTCTCAGCTAGCAAAGTTGTGTTCATTGCATCCCGATCTGCAGAAAGTGTAAGACAAAAAAAAAAATCATGTTTTGTTCATGTCAAGAAACGCATAGAAAGACTAGCACTGTTTTAGTTGTACCTATTTGAGCAAAGTAAGAATCTTATTCTTAATTATGACTAGTATAAAGGGTGCAAAGTAGGGACAGAAAGTTTTCAAATTAAGCAACTCCTAAAGGCAGTAAAGGAAGGTCGAACCCAACAAACATCATATTGCACGCCTCTAATACCAATGTTGCCTTTTGCAACTCATCACAATCTTCAAAAACAGTAGCCAAACTAAAAGCACAAATTGTTCCCTCAAAAGATGTTGATATATAGCGAATTAAAGTTGGTTTAGTTGGTAAGAACACTACTACTCACATCTGTGAGTTTGAATCTTATTATTGATGAGTGGATAGTTTATAATTACTTCTATGATTTACACCTTGAGGCTTTCGGCTTATTTTAGTCGTGATGAGTTGTCAAAATTCAACTCACTTAAAATTTTTCATAAAAAAAGAAAACTTTGGCAAGTATCTATTATTATGAGTGAGTCACCTGATTTCCATGCAGGTCTGCTATAATAATTGTGCATCATTTGTTCCTAAATTTCTATCAGCTTTGAAAGCACCACACTTGAAGCAGCTTGAACGGCTAGCAAAGTCGTCCCTCTCTCCGCATCTTTGGCAACACTCGCGGCTCTGAAAGTTCAGGTGCTGACATTACCTGAACTTCCAGTCTCCCGCCCTTCCCATCATTTCTTCTCTCCGCATGCACATTAATTACTAATTAGTTTCCATTACAAAAGCCTTATGAAGCAACTATATATATTAATAAAGATTTAAAGCATTGCTGCATTTCTTGCATGATTTAACCGGGGAATAATTAATAATACCTTCTTCCTATTTATAAGAAACAAGTTATAATTTAAAATTAGAAAGACCAACAGAAAAAGTGTTAGAGAAGCAGAAGCTGATGATGAGGGACCACAGAAAAAGAGAATAAACAGAGGGCGCGCAGTACTTTTTGATAAATGAATTCCAAAAGAGGAAGAGGTAAAGGAAAAGAAAATCATGGATATGATACATTGAATTTTGACATTTGAACATATATTTAGGCATGCAGTGGGCTTAACTTCATTTTCTTTCAAGATTTCATTGTATGGTACTTGATGTAATGCAAAGTACATTATAAACATTTGTTCTTTTTACTCCATAATCGGAAAGAGGCAAGGGAAAGATCTAGTATGAAATGAACCGAGAAGCTTAAAGCCTTAAATTTAAAGGCACACTTCTATACGCCATGGTTCGAGCACAGGAGCACTTTAATTTTAAGCATGCTCTTTCACGATGGAAAGGCAACTCAGATTTCCAAATCTTGGAATTTGTGTTATATTAATTCTAGAACATAACCATTAATCAATTTAATTTGTTATCGTATAAATTAAATAACTAAATTCACTAGTGAAATTGGCTAATCTAGTCCCAATTTAAGAACTATGTTGACAAGTGCAGCAGACGACTAAAACAAACACTTAGTCTCTACCAACTTGCGAGTCAAAGTCAACTAACCAACTACTAATCATAGGTACGAGTATGCCATTCATTTTTTTTTTTAGAGATCAGTATGAGATTCATATGGTCATGGATATACTATTAATCGTTTTATATTATTATTTCAACACTTTTTCATATAAATTGGAAAAACACAACTGACAATGTCCAATATCTTTATCGATCTTCATTTAAAAATAAAAAAATCTTTATCGATATAATAGACCATGAATCCTAGAAAGGTCCTTTGACCATAGATAGCATTTGATTAAATGCAACGAATTCAATTTGCTGTCCTACCAACAAAATTCATGTAGAGATAAAAAAAAAAAAAAAAGAAAATGCCGATGAAACAGAAATTACGACAAAAAGGGAATACTGAAAAGTGTTGTCGGGATAAGCAAGCCCCAGTTACAACATCAAATACTATCCAGCTAAAGCTGAGGAAGGATCATGAAAAGTTAATTTGTATTTATCATTATTTCATTGTTCCTTTTCATCGTATGGCTATGCTTAACCAAATCACAAGTCATTAATCTTTTCTTTTCTTTTTTTACCAAAATCCTTTTCCACGTTGAAAATAGCAGCAACAATTGCGACAGTATAGGATTCTGTATTTCTGTGTAAATTTTTTTTTTCCTCCCCTCATCATCTAACCCTGCTTTAATTTTATTAGCATGGGATCGGGGCTATTTAACATGCTTCTAATCCAACCATGCGTGTCATTTGATAATTCAATGTGTTCTTCCAAGTGAATGAACTCACCAAACCACCGTTTCTACACTATTAGAGTCTTACTAGCAGGATACTTCATTTAGCATCATTTTCAACTAGCAAACTTTGCTCAGGCAATACCATTTCCATGTACATTCTATATATTAAACATTCCATTTTAGCAAAACCATTGTAAACCATCATCGTTTATATTGTTTGGAGCATTACTCCCAAAGAGGGTGTCACTTTAATATCCTTTTCTGCTCCTGCTACCAGGACTAGCTACATTCCTAGAGCCGAGTGATTCAGGTGAGTCATGCAAGTTTCTCAGACCAGGAGAGGAACCTCCTCGATGTACAGGAGATGCAACTCGACGTGGAGTTCCTACACTTGCTTCACTCCCTCTATATGCCTCAGCTTCCAGACTTTTGGCTTCTTCCCTCAGAACTGCTAACTGTTATATCAAAAACACAAGTGCAACACATGTTTAGACTTTAGAATGACTCAACAAAGCTTATATAGTCCTGGTGGACATGGAAATCTCGAATTTACTGGATCATCAAATAACTACTGAGCATGGTTATGGAGAAATTAAATCTAAATCTACACAGTACATACTAAAACAGATGGGGCAAGTTAGTTGTCAATCCAAATTAGGGCATTCTGTAAATAAAAAGTAAAAAATGGTTGAATTTCAGAGGATCGAGGAAAAAGGATTTGAAATACATAAAAAAAATTCCCTAAACTTTTAGAAGTGGTAATATGGTTAATGAAAAACTATCATGATGCAACTATAAAAGTTTATAAATACCCGAATTTCATTCTCTCTCAGTCGATCTTGAAGTGCATTTATAGCAGGACTTAAACTGCAAGGTCAGAAAGTAGTAAATGGTTATTAGAAAGGTAACAAAGAAAATAAGGAGGAACAAATAATGGACATTTTGCTCTGACCAATATTCAATCAACTTGCACAAGGAAGCCTGATAAGTTGAAGTGTGGTGTATGAAAGTCAGTGGATGCACTTTCCCATCCCTGCAAAGTATAAACGAATGGCACATGGGAAATTAGAGACAGTACAAAAAGGATGACACATATATAACTAAAGCAAATAAAGTGCTTCCATCTCACCCCCCCAAAGAAAATGCTTTCATAGAAAGCTCATTGGAGTATTAAGAATGACCATATAGTTTATCAAATTATCACCTCTTATTTTGTAAGATGGCTTGATTATATGCATTTCGCTCCTCTTCAAATAGTACATGTTGCAGATCAGTGTATGATGATAGTGGCGAATCAATGTTGATTAAAGACAAGGCTGGCAAAACATATAGGGGAATTTCTTTTCTTACGAACTCTGCACCACTGCAAACAATAAAAGCCATTTTAAAACCCAATATTGAGAGAAAGTATCTTGTCAACCTCAAATGATTAAACATGGTTGACCTGATAAATCATAATACAAAGTAGACAGAAAATTGTGCTATTGTTAATATTAAAGAGTTGCTCTACAGTTATAGTTCCATTTATCATTCGAACTTTAACCAACGAACATTGAGAAGCATCCACAGAATGCCTATTCCCATCTCCTGTGTTATTAAAGGCCTGTCATACACACTTGGCACAAATGTGTCAAGGAAAGCTTTAGATAACCAAAGGGAAATCATCCCCGAGAAGCATTAGGGGGGATGTTTTCAAGACAGGCTAAAATTTATGTTCAAACAGAAGCCAACTATTGTTCAGGACATAGATGGATACTGTGGTCTTCCCTTTAATCTTCCTGTTTGTCTTCATTGGAAAGTACCTAGCAGCTATCCAGACCCTTATCAAGTCACCTTCGATTTGAGGCTTTAGATATGAAACGGAAGTCAACATATCCCTTATGTTTCAACTTTCAATGAGACATGATGGAATCCAAATACCAAAAATAGGCCAAAACTATCGGTTGATAAATGATAAAGATCTTAGTGGTCAATTACATAATCATCAATATTCTATACCTCATGTCCAAATTGGAACGATGCATAGCCTCCTGCATACTTTCTGACATATCCATGGCATCAACATCAACTATGTTGGTGTCAGAATTGTTGGGATGGTAGTTTCCTCCACTTTTATCTCTCCCTAGATAGTTGGCATCAGCATTAGCGAAGAAATTCCCCAAGTCTGATCTCCCCCCATCCTAGCCAAAATATATAATTGCATAAATATATGTAAAAAAAAACAAAATGCAGTATTTTTATCATGTACAGAAAAAAACCTATAGTTTTATTGATAGAACAGCCTCAAGGGACTGAATTCATTTCCCATATGATGAACCTGGAGTGTTTGTGTTTCATCTTTTTTTTTTTATCGGCAAATGTTAGTTGTTAATTTTTAGTTTGTGTTTCATCTTATACCCTCATCTCGCCATATCAACAAAAAGGTACACAAAAGCCAGTGTTGTAATTGGAAAGAATTGCATTACCTTCAAGTAAAACATTTTTCAGATAAAAAATGCAGATTGAACGGATGCCAAGGGAGTGGTTCTATGATAAAACACCAATTGTTAAACTAGTCAAATACAATATTGAATAGCAGCCATCATGCAGTTTCCCAGAGACACAAAGTCTCCTACAGAATTCTCTGCTCACAAACTGCAAATAACAACACACTTGCTTAATTACACACCCTACTATTATTAGATGTAATCCTAATACACAACTGCCAAAGTTATTTCTATGAATAGCAGCCATCATGCAGTTTCCCATACAGAAAAATGCAGAATTACTATTCTAATACAAGAAATTGGATTGAGTGTTCGAAACTGAGATCCCAATTTCTGCCTTTCATATTTAGAAAAGAAGTTGGGATTCTAAAGCTTGTTAATTCAAGTATCTTGAACTGAAAACTTTGCCATGCTATATTTACACCATAACACCACCACTGGAAGTGGACACTAAAAAAAATCTGTCATGTCAGTATTTTAATAATAAAAAGACACTCTGCAAAGTCATCTTAGAGATTTGTTTAAAATTTAAGAAAGAAAAGCAGAAAACAAACACAACTGTATTTTAACAAAGAAACATCCCTCTTACAATTTCTATAAGCAGCATCATGTTTTTTAATTCTGCATTCAAGCATATTCTACATTCTAAATACCATTGTCTATTATTTGCCCAAACCACATAGCACAACATACCAAATTTAAAATCAAATTGAGATAAGATGAATTATACCTTACTGACAACAACACTTCTTGAATCGCCAGTGTCCTGCTCAGCATTCTCTGCTTTGAAGTAACCAGGTCTTGTTGATACATTCTCTGAGGAACTTGGTGATGAATCAATATCAATAACAGGGCTTCTATTTACAGGAGATAGAGGTACAGGTCTTGACATGTGATTATGCTTCCCATCAGATGACTGGAAAGCAATTACTTGAATTCTTCCTACCTGAATACGGTCCAAGGTTATTTTATTTTAAACTTAATGAAAATCTAGAAATAAAAAAATATTTTGATCATGCATTCAACACAAACCTTGTTTACATCTTCACTGTAACAGGAAAAAATCAACCCAATAAATCCAGAATCAAGAAGTTGATACATTGCCTGAGTCCGCACATCTACCAAATAGTAAATATGTTTGTTATATATTGTTTATCTGATTTGAATAAAAAAAAATGCAATTTTTTAAAATGGCATTAAGAAGTAACATGAAAGAACATATAAAAGCAAAAGAAGAAACAAAAGTACCAGTAAAAAAATACTGGGTAGGGAGTATTGTATTGGACAAAAAAGAAATAATACATGATGATTCAAAAATATCTTTGTTGTGCCCCTCCAACTCCCAAGTCCCTACTCTATAGCATGCCTAGTGTCAGAAATTTTCGATGTGCTACATGCATGGAGATAGATCCAAAATTAATGATTTTGTCTTCTTATAGGGAGAGTAGGTTCAATTAGAAGTTTAGAACCAAATATCAAAAGCTTATGTATAGTGATAAATGACAATATACTTTCTTAAATATAAAATATCAAGCCTAACAGAAAGCTTTTCAACCTAATTTCTGGAAACCGGACAATCTTCTCTAGCAACATCTTTGATCCATATGATCAGTCACACACAAATGCCTTCATTTGGGGTTAAGTTGGAGCACAATTCGGAAAGCAAAATTTAGAATAGCAAACATCAAATATACTGTTTTTTTTTTCTTCTCAAAGGCTAAAAACTGCATTGCATCAAAGGTGTTCCGGCCATGCTAGAAATTCCCTCGCTAAGCTATAAAGTACTTAATAAAACCACACTTGACCCCTTACATTTGCACAGTATGAACAAGTTAACAACAAGTGTGTGGGGTTAAAGTAACTTACCAACATGGGAAGGGAGAACTGTAATGTGAGGGTGTGAATGGTACCAACCAATGACTCTGGTTGTTCTTCCAGTGGATGTGGTCATTCTATCAGCCAAGGCAGAAGCAGCAGCCAACTGTTCAGGGTTGGTTTCCACTCGATCCTTTCGCCGATCAGACCGAGTCTGAGGAGACGCCCCCCATATCAATGCAGTCACGCTCCCGTTTTTCGAATGCTGAATCCAATCCATGGATACATCCCCACACAACCATTATTCAATTACGCTCACTCACTAACTAACTACTGTTACTGTGTGTATTTGCTGAATTGAATTGATAAGAAAAAAATGTCAGGTTACCTGGATGTCCCCAAGAAGAAGGCCCATAATCTCTTCGGTCTCAGTGGACAATGCATGAGTCACGCAGCTCAACCACACTTCCTCCGACATTTTCACGCTCGTCAGAGACATTCTCAATTCGATTCGATTCGATTCGATTTTTCCACTCACAAACCCTAAACCCTTCCCCGATTAATCTCTGTTTCTCCGTCGTTCGTCGGGTCCTCAGCCTCAACTCGATAAACAATAACAACTTGAGTTGAGCTGAGTTACTCTTCTTGGCAATTCAATTAATCCTATTTTTTCTCTATATTTAATCCCTACTACTACCCTAACCTAGATCTTAATTCCTATTTGGAGGCTAATACCAATCATTTTCATTTCTCACTGTTTTTTTCAAGTGAGTGTTTGTCAAGCGAGAAGTTTTTTCAATCATTTTTGGAACCATCAATTCTCTAATTATTATTAGAAATATTTAGATAAATTTTTAAGAATTAAAAAGTTACATGACGTTTTATTTATCATATTAATAAAAGTAATATAAAATTTTTATTATGGTAAAACATTAAATATGGAAAAATAACATTTTTACTTATTTCATGGAATTTTTTTTGTAAAAAACTTGTTAAAAAAATAAAATATCAAATATGAAAAATTAAATTCTCAACTCAACTTCTAAGAAACTCAAAACTTCTCTCTATCAATCACATTGTTATAGTAAATGATCATTTTTGGTAATATCACTACCTAAAGAAAGATAAATATATTTTTTTATTTTTTTAAAAAGGTCGCACTCAAGTTAACCTTTTTCATGTCATCAGGTTATACATACATATATAATTAAAGATAAATGTTGTAATATATTCTCTAACATGTCTTTTCAAATAGTAATTTTTATTATGTCTGAAATTTAAATTACAAAATTATATAAAAAAATTGATATGGATTAAGCATATAAAGTTGTAACCAGAAGTACCACTCCACTCAAAAAAATAGGCCGATAGGATATCAAATAAAAAAAAATTAAATAGCTTTCTAGTTATAAAAAATACAAAATTATAGAAATCTTACTTCTTATCTTTTTATCTTTTTAGTGAAATACATAACAAAAGCAAGACTAGAAACCTTTAGGAAAACAAATACAAGCAATGTTTACCCTTAAGGCATTAAGAATAAAATCTAAAGCAACATAAAAACCCTTCTTTGATCTTGGAGGTAAAGTTAAAAGCATCAACAGCTTAATTTGTTTCCCGGAAAACATGCATCCAAACAACATGGTCATCCCATCCCGGCCACTTTATAAATATTATGAATGCAACTAAGGATGCAACAAATTTGAACAATAAAATAATTGCATAAAAATACACATTAATTTTTCAAAAACCTCTTCTCAAAAGGCAAATGTAAACCGATTAAAGATTATCCACAATTCAACTTCAAGAATAGAACACGCTTTCTATTCTTAGAGTACTAATAAAAAAAATACAATCTTGTTCTTTATTCAATTTAGATAAGACCGTGTCCAATAAAAAATATATGTAATCTCTAGTAAAAGAAATGCTATATGGTGCTTTCTTTCTTAGAGTACTCTTTAAATTTATCATGGAATGAAACATTTTCGCACCCTAATTCTAACTCTCTTTTTTGTTTGTATATATGGTCAAAGTCTGTAATAGGTCTAGTGTGTTTCAAGTTTCAACCTTGCAGTCTTCAGAATGTCTACTGTAAAAGTTCAATTATAGTATCACTATCAGTTAGGTTTTTTTTTTTTTTTTCCATGATAGTATTCGCAAGCACGTGATCAAAATATAATATATGGCCGACACGAAAGAAAGAAAAAAAAAACACAATTACACAAATATATTAATAATTGTCTATCAGCAAGCATCTCTTCTTTTTTTTTACTATTATTTTTTTATCATATTAATTATCTGTCATATTTCTTTTCTCTCTTAATTTGTTGTTATCTATCTTTCTTCCTTCTGTTTATTTCACATCACAACTATTATTTAGTTAATTGAAAAATAATGTTAAAGTAGATAACGTGTCGAAATTCCACAGGCTGATTCCCTCCATCGAAATCTTGTAAGCGGCACTGCATTTTAAGAGCGGCACGTGCCTTACACGTGTCTTAAAGTTGGACACGTGCTAATACTACACATGCCATGAAACGCCATAAATACGTAGAATGCAACTCAAACTTAGTCACAGGTGTTTGCAATACTAGCGATAGCTGATAAGAGAGATACCAACAAGAAAAGAAAAAAAGAAGAGTTGAGATTCCCTTTGAAGAAAAGATGGCATCCCATAGGCAAAGCTATGAAGCTGGTCAAACTAAGGGCCGAACTGAGGTAACAATCAATCACAGTCACATCTATTTTTCTTTTCATGCAAACCTCAATGTTTCATTCTTTTTTTTTTTTTTCAGCCAAAAAGAGATAATGAAACTGAGGTTGCATGATAAATGTTAGAAAACATGTTTTATCTTTGAATAAAAGATAATAAGACGATTAATATGAGGTGTATGAGAAAGTTCTAACTGAAAGCAAGATTAATTAGCCCGTATAATAACTTTTTGAGAAAAATGACTATATATAAAATCATCACCATTAAAGTCTTACGTTTTTTTTTTCAAATTACATAAAGAAAATGAGTAACCTTCCTTATGTTTTAGGAAAAGACGAACCAGACGATGGGCAATATTGGAGAGAAGGCTCAAGCTGCAAAGGAGAAGACCCAGGAAATGGCCCAAGCTGCAAAGGAGAAGACCCAACAAACAGCCCAAGCTGCCAAGGACAAGACTTGCGACACTTCCCAAGCGGCAAAGGAGAAGGCCCAACAGAATACAGGAGCTGCTCAACAAAAGACCTCAGAGATGGGCCAGTCCACGAAGGAATCGGCCCAGTCAGGGAAGGACAACACCCAAGGGTTCCTGCAGCAGACAGGGGAGAAGGTGAAGGGCGCAGCCCAAGGTGCTACAGAGGCTGTGAAGCAAACCCTTGGCTTGGGCGAGCATGATCAAGACAACCGCAGAAATTACTAATACTATAATTTGAAGTGCTTTCTTGTAGTAGTGGTTTACGCAGCATGGCTTTTTAAATAAGCTGCTATTCCCTACACTCCTACCTAAGGAGTGTACTATTATCCGCAGTTTCTATTCTCTCTAGCTACTTTCATGTATGTTCAATGCTATATATAGCCTTGAATTAATGTCAACTATGTTCTAATTAATGCTATAGCTTCGGTTTGTGTTACTTTTTAGGTGCATTACACTTTTTGTGTCTCACGAATGGTAAACTAAAATCAGTGTAGTTATACACTACAGATGGAATTGTCTATTTTATGATATCAACTACTAGTATTACATAAAGTATGAATTTAATTGAAATACTGACCGTAAGCTTTAAAGGTCATATTAATTAAACTTTAAAAGTAGTTTCTAATACTTCTCAATGATTTTTCTTTGTAAAAACTTTTACATTATCCATATATTAAAATTAAACTCTAAAAAAAACCAATACATCTCATTGGTTTTAAAAAAAATTAGAACTCCCATAAATGATTGTCTGCTGTCAGTGCAATACAATGCAAAACTGTGGTTTGGTTGGGGGACGAAATGAGTGTGCAAATAAGCGCAAACAGTCCTCGGCCTCTTCACCGTGCTTCAAGACACTTCCTTTGGTTATACAACAAAACATCATTTTGTGCAAAGTGCAAACCCAATCACAAGTACCACAGCTAATGTTCTCAGAAAAAAACGAGCGCACACGATCACTCACTCATCATATCGTTAATATCTTCGATATCACTGAATCCTTCAAATGCTTCATCATTGTCATCTTCATCAGTTTCCAATTCCTCAGATTCTTCTGAACTATCATCCTCATAGATAACTGGCACTGTTAGAACATCATCATCTACTACTTCATCAACAACCTGTTCATTGTTCAAAAGATACTAACCATGAATAAGTGAATCCCAAATACTTCTAACACGTTTAAACGGGGGAAAAACTTACCCTTGTGTAATGAATGTCTAAGCAACTTGACAAATGAACAGCAGATTCAAAACTCGAAACTCTTGATTCAATCAGCTACACAACAAAACAACAGATTCAATTAAAGGAAAATGGGTGCAAAAAAAGCAAGTCTTAATATTCACGGTTCACTCAACCATATGAAGCCTACCTAAGGTGCACTTGTAGTCATCAAAATATGATATCCACGCATAAGTTCCAAATTATAGCATGTGAAATTGTTCATTATTAAATTACTTAAGAAGATGTCTTGCCACATTATAGCATATCCACGCACAAGTTCAATTTTTTTTTTTTCAGTTAAATTGATGATAAAATTCCTTCCCAGAAGATATGAAATGAAATACGTATATGATATTATGATATATCTTATAACTTGGAAAGCACAGGTTGAACAAATAATATAGAGAAAGCTTGTCGAGTACATCATAAATAATGACAATATAACAGCTCCCACCTGATACAATGAGTTTAAAACATGTAATGAAGATTCCTGGGACATTATCACACTTGCATGATGTAGAACAAGACACTTAAGCCATGGAAGAGCACATGCCAAAATTGCACCCCTATAATAGCAAGAGAAAATAGCTTATATATAATGCATCAGGAGTTGGTGCAGAATCTGACATCTAAAAATTTATTTTAATGTCAGAAATTTTTTTGATGCAGGACAAAGAAAATAAATTCTAATTACAAATTACTATTAAATATTAGGTTTCTGTTCAAGAATCTGTATATAGGAAATGTTGAGCTTGATGATACTGTAGCAGCCTAGCAGGGTACTTTAGTAGCCTTGCTCTCTTTTTTTATCTCCCACTCTATTTTTATTTGAATTACAGTTGATGGGTAGGATTTATTTTAAATCAGGGATTAGGTCGTATATAAAATAAAAGGGTTTCCAAAGGTAGTAAGAGGTGACTGGTTTTCACCAAATACTAAAAGTTTTCTTCAAATGTCCTCCTGATTGTTTACAGAAAACCATCCTTCTTTAGGGTGCATTCAAGATCTCTGAGCCAACGAGTTCTCCACCAATATCACTTGAGTGTTACAGTTTTTATCCTACATCTACTCCCACCCTCCCCCCACCCAAAAAAACAACCCCTCCAGTGTTGGTACTACAAGTATAGCATACAGTCCATATCCCAAGAGAAGTCCCAAATCATCCTAATCAAATAGCTTCTTGAAAATTTAAATTCTAGAAATGGCGTATCATGCAGTAACATAACTGTATCCATTCAGACTTGAAACAAATAAGTTAAAAGTTTAACAAGAAAACTACTATGCTTATTAAACATAAATGTTCCATTTATCACAGTGATGTGTTACCTAGACTCGGTAATGGATATGAGAGAGTGTAGGAATTTGAGGACATTTGGTGAGTTCAACTGTGCAATTGACTTTGTAATAACCTGCAAAAAGGATTAAAGGAGCTACGTCAGTCACCATGCACATCATATAAAAAACTGGAAAAGTAGGTAACTTCTCATTCTAGGGAAGTAAAATAAGAACCTTCTCATCCTGCGTATACAAGCAATCTAGCAGAAGGGTGCGATCATCAGCATTTAATGCTTGCCTAAGCAAAACATGTACAGAGTCCGCACTTGGAGGCTTAGTTGGGGCAGAAGAATCTTGCTCTTTATCACTCCTGAATTTGTTCTCATCTGGAAAACTGAGAGCAGCAAGTTTCTCTCCCATGGTTGGCTCACTTGAATCAACATCATGAAGGATTCCAACTGCAACCTCGCCTTGATCCACATCAGATTCCAGTATAAGAAGAAATATAAAAAAAATACTTCTCAGAATAATGATAGGACTCAATTCGTCTACCCAAACAGTAAATCTTTACATGCTTTAACATTGAAAAGATTTTCAAGTAAAATAGTTTATCCAGTAGCAAGGCTAATAGATATGCAAACCGTGAAGGGATAAAAAAAAAAAAAAGCACGGCAGGTGCAGCATCAAATAACTATGAATTAGATTTGTCATCTTGAGCAAGAATTCTACAGGAATACAGATTCTAACTTTCAGGAATTGATTTCCTCATATATTAGAAGGAAATTTCAGATATGAATAGAAAAAGCTTGTACTAACTATTGTCAGTTCATCAATTTGTTATTTGTCACAAAAATTATACCTACACCTGAGTAAAGAGAAGTTTTTTTTTTTTTTTTTTAAATGCAAGTTATCAAGTACCAGGGAAACTAATAATTTCAAAAGGGGATTAAAAGACACAAAAATTGAAAACTTTATATGATTCTTACCAAAGTCGAGCGTGTTTGTTGTGATTGGGAGATGAGGATCAGAAATTGCTTGTCTTGTCTTGGCTATTTTGGTTTCCATGGAAACTGCTTCTCTGAACGCAGAAAGGGAGTGATTTGGGCAAGAACGAGGGTTTAAGGTTTAATCAATTTACGGCTCAAATCCGCCGTTTTTTTAAAAATTATATATACAGGCGGCGGTGATTAGTGAATAGTGAACCTGGTATCTATAAAAATAAAAATGTTTTAAATTTTGAAAATCCAAAATTAGTTTAATTAATTTTTTTTGCATGTTCAGTTCCAAAAATATAATTAATTATTTTATTTTATTTTATAAAACGAAAAATACTAGTAAACTTAATATAAGTACATAATATTTGTTTAGAACTTTATACTCTAATTATTGTTATTTTTACGACAAATGTTAAACATAGACCTTGAAATGAAAAAAATAAAACAATAGTTATATTTTGTATTCTGGAATGCAATAAAAATAAAATGTGGTACTAGTTATATTCTGGAATGCAATAAAAATAAAACAAAAGTTAACACCGGAAGACAATTACATAGGTATGATTTTGTTGGTACTAGTTTTTTTATAAATTATTTTGTTATGTAATGCAATTTTTTATTAACAAATTACTGAAATTCTCCTAGTGCATAATACTTCACAATTAAATATTTAGTTAAATTGGTTGAGCAATATAACTATATAAGAATATCCAGAGTTGTATAAGAAAATATTATTTTGATGTTTAACGTATAATTTTGATTTATTTAACATTAGAAAATATTGTTAATATCATGAGTTGTTTAATTTTATATTAAAGATATGAAGAAAAAAAATATTTACATATCAAACGAGTTATTTAAAATTAAGGTGAAATAAATGAAGTTACTGACACTATCATGCTTTAAGCTACTGTAAGCATTTCAAGTTTAATACATGGATAAAAAATAATTGAAGTTGGTATTTATAACAAGAGTTGTATAAAAAATATTATTTTAATGTTTAGCATATGATTTTGACTTACTTAAAATTAAAATTAGAAAAAATTATTAATATTATAAGTTGTTCAATTTTGTATTAAAGGTATGAGGAAAAAAAATTACATATTGAACGAGTTGTTTAAAATTAAGGTGAAATAAATTAAGTTACTGACGTCATTATGCTTTAAGCTATTGTAAACATTTCAAGTTTAATATATGGATAAAAAAAAATTGAAGTTGGTATTTTAACCAAGTAAGTTGGAATGCCCTTTTAGTCTCGGAATCCATCGATCCAAAACCCTAATTGAAGTTGTCTTGTCTGCGTTCTCAAACGTTGTTGCTTGCTGCTGCTGCATAGTTGATCGAAAGCATGACAACATCATTGTCCAGCATCCTTTTCAAGGGAATTGCAGCTCGTTCTTTCACCGCCCCTGTAACACTGAAGCAAACCCTACTCTTTCATCTTCTGCAACTTTGTTTGTGTTATCTATATGTCTCAATTATATAAAGTTGCATCCTTTCTGCTCTTAACGCTTATGGGTGTCCTTTGTTTTGTCGTTTTTCCCCTGTGAGTTCTATTTAAAGATGGAATTTCTACATCTGGGTTGTTCAGTAGTCGAATTTGAAATTAAGGGAGTGCCAAAATGGGGGCCGATGTGTCATAATCCAGAAATCTCTTTGTTTTCTTCTCACTTCTCAGATCAATCAGTTATGTTGGTGTATCTGATAGTGAGTGGAATAGAATGGAATGAGGTGGAATCGAATGGAGTAGAAGAAGGTTACCATTCTATTGTTTGTATATTTTATGATGGAATAGGTTAGTTTCATCTCATTCCACCCAATTTGGAGGGGAAGAAAAGGAGATTATTTGGTGGAATGGAATAGATTACCTTCCATCCGGTTCATTAATTGTTTAGATTGTTTAAAATAGAATGGAACTTACCCCCCATTTCATTTCATTCCACGCCTTTGCATCATTCCAAACATAATGTCTTGTTATGTCCTATAGAACTATGAGAATATGGGAACAGTTTTTGTTTGTGTAAGATTGGTCTTTTTTATTTTTTCTTTTTCTTTTTATGTCTTTCAATCAAATAGATTTTCGGCCGTTGCACTTGTTTTTTAAATCTTATTTTTTCATTAAATGCGTTCAATTTGGTATTACTATTTATATGCCCGTCTACATGCATTGATTTTTGAGAAGTTGGTTATACGTATTGCATTGCCCCACCTAGTGGGATAAGGCGTGGTTGTTGTTGTTGGTTATACGTATTGCATTGCTTTACTATGTTAATTACTGCTATAATTGATAGACTAGATGTTTTTGTTTCTCAAGTTGTAGGTCATGTTTTCCTTTTGTAACAGTATTTGTCTTCCTTTAATGTCTTCACAGCTAACTAGGTCCTGTTATCATGGAATGAGATACTTTGCTACTGTATCAAATGATCCTGACACACATGATGACTTCAAGCCAGCTAATAAACTTGAGAATTCCAACATTTCTTTGGCTGATGTTATTGAGCAGGTGCATTGCATGTCGATTGAATCTTATGCATGAAAAAAATATCGATTATTTCTTGCTTTAAGGATATACTTGAAGTTGAACTGTTGTTCAGTGTGGTTAATGTGTGCAGGATGTCAAGGATAATCCTGTTATGATTTACATGAAAGGTGTGCCTGATTTTCCACTGTGTGGATTTAGTTCTCTTGCAGTTAGAGTGTTACAACAATATGGTAAGTAACATTGTGCACCTATAACTTAAGTGTAGACTTGGGACTGATATAGGATAACTATTCTATTAAACACTATGGTGAATTGATGATTAATTTGCTGAAATCAGCTCAAATCACACTGGCTTCAGTGTTTCTGTAATATCATGTTCTCCTGTTTAATTATGACAGAAGGAATCATTTTAGACTTTTCAGCCTTGCTATTTCAATTTATCTTCACCAACAGGGCAGTGACATAATTTTGAATGACAACAATGAAAGAGGCAAAAAGAACAAGTAGTCCATTGCTGCTGACCTGAAATTTAAAATGATGACCTATATTATGACCTTTGCTTGGATTATATACCATGCTATTAAGTTTCAAATGAGTTTTTCTAATTGATGATTTTTTTTTGTCTTCTTTTAATTTACCTATGGTCTAAAGAAATTTATCTTAAATTTTAAAATATAAATTTGAATTACTATGTGACAATTTTATGAGTTGCAATTATCATTATGTTGCTATTGCAGATGTTCCTTTAAGTGCTAGAAACATTTTGGAGGATCCTGAACTGAAAAATGCTGTAAAAGCTTTCAGGTATGTTCATTTTTACTGGTTTTATTACTCTTGCTTCATAAGAGAGTACTCTATTTCTCTTACAGTGAGCACAATTTTTCAAAATTCACATTTGTGGTGGTAAATGAGCAGTTTCCAGTCAAAGGATATAAATAATAATATAGAGTTGTTGCTGATAATAATCAGATATGAAATGAAACATAAAATCATTATTTTCACATTGTATTGTGTAAATCCAAAAATTGTAGTTGGAATCAGATTTTGAATTATAAATCTTAAAAATAATTGTTCTGCTGTTCAAACTTTGAAATCAAAATTGCTTTTCAAAACTCCAATTGTGTTAGAATTAGAATTATGTTATGACACCCTTTAATGGCTATGGAATCCAATGGACGGATGTCCCGTGTGAATGAGCTGAAGATCATCAACATAGTTTAAAGATCAAATGTGCTTTCTGTTTTCCTTTTCTTTAATTGTGGATTTGTTGCAGTTGATTTCAGTGTATCTGGTGAAGGTTTAGTCATTTATTCGCTTGAACACTGTCTTTTAGCATCTGAACTTGTACAATCATGTTAAATCCTCTGGAATTTAGTCAACCAAAACCTGTCCTTGCACTTAAAGCGGTATATGGGATCATATTAATTAGTTCTCAAACATGGTTGTACTAGAAGTGCAGGTGCTGCCAAGTTTAATTATTGACAGAAAAGTCAAATATACTTTTTGTGATGTCCTACTGTTCTCTCGTGTGTTCTTTCTCTGCAGTAACTGGCCAACATTTCCACAAGTTTTCATTAAGGGAGAGTTTATCGGTGGATCAGATATTGTTCTTAATATGCATCAGGTTAATACCCATTTCAAGAGTTTTTATATTTTTTTACTTGTTATTTTGAACTCCTGTTTGACCATACTTGACATCATGTAGACGGGTGATTTGAAGGAAAAGCTTAAAGATATTACGTCCAAGCAGTAAAAGGACGAGTAATGTGATGAAATTCAAAGAGAGTGAGGTAGTTTAGACAAACTTATTTGATGTAATCTGTTTCTGTTGCTGAAAGATGTCCTTATGTAACTTCTTTGAACTAGATTTTCTGGATGGTATTAAGTTATTCGGCAAATAAAAAATTGTACTTTTAAGTTATTCCTTTCTATAAAATAAGATGTTTTTTTTGTGTGTGCATACCTTGCTTCCCAGTTACAGTGATCAGATCCACGGGTTCATCACTCACTCCCAGAAAACACTGCAGAATTTTGAACCTCCATGCCCAAAGGCAGCAGCACCTGGGTCAATGGATCCGTACCTCTCTCTAGTCCTATCCTCCTTTTATTCTTCACTTTCCTTCCTAACATTTTAACGGATCTCCCTCAGGATACCCGCCCCATGCAGAGGAAGTCAAATAGCTTGTTGATGGTTGCTGCGCAATTCCAACTATTTTAACAAACTTCACTTTATTACATTTAATACAATTTACAAATACTATTTGGAACTGCTGATTTTCAACTTTCAAAAGATAAATAAATAAAATAATAATAAATGCCCGATCTTATTTAATAAGTTGTCAAGAACACTAACCGAGGCAAACCCTTTAATCACCTAATTTGATCCACCTCTCTGGTGAATGAATTTGTAACTTATGAACAAGCTTAGCCATCTTTTATACTTGATTCTATAGTTAATAATTACCCTGGGTTTTTTTTTTTTAAAAAAAAAACATTAATTTTGAATAGGATGGAAATGAGTCAAGTCATATCAAATTTTACCGGGCTTAAGTTCGGAAACTTATAAAATTTTGTATAAGTAATATACAAATCGAAAAATAATTGATAAACAAAATCATATTGAATTCAAGTCGTTAATCAAAACAAAATGAAAAAAAGAGAGCATAATATTAAAAAAAATGTATGAATCGGAGATGATTTATATTAACAAAGCCAAGCAAAGGATAATGAAAAAAAAAGAGCATGGTATTAAAAAATATCTTTACAAAACATTGTTTCCTTGAAAATATTAATCTCGTTACATTATCCTCTTAGCATGACTCTTTTTTTTTTTTTTTTTAAATTTTCCATATACAAGTAAACTCTCACTTTATGTCACTTTATCCCGTCATTCATAATGTCATTTACAATCCAACTAAAAGTACTTTTATTTTTTATTTATTATTTTATAAGAATCTGAACAGTTTTAAAAGTTTTTTATTTAATAATAATAGTTATTATTATTATTATTATTAATTAAATAGGCTGACTTGTCAAATTTTTTTTATAGTTTGAGTTTGACTTTTTTATCTAAATTTTTTTTAAAAAAAAGTTTAAGTTTGACATTTATAATAAATGAGTCGAGCCTTAAATAGGCCCAATCAAAAACCCTTAATAGTTGTTTGGTTCATTTCCATCCCTATTGACATTCTTCTGGGAAATAAGGAGGCTAAGGTGCGTGCTTTGTTAGAATAATAATAACTAAAAATCTCTTCCATCGTACAACTAATCCAGTCCCTAGGTTCTACAATAACATACCAAGGAAAATTTCACCAAAAAAAAACATAACGAGGAGAATACTTAGAAAACACATGCAGATCTTTATTGCTGAGGAACATGACAAAAAAAGGGACCCAGAAAATAAATCCTCCTATTTATATATATACGCTTGAACCTTTCCATGATCTACCTATTTGTGCATTATGCATCTCCCCACTTTCCCTGTTATTGTTCCATATACCTTCTACGCCCATGCCCTGACTGATACTAATTATGTCACTTACGAGGACCCATCAAGTCCCAATCTTGAACTAAACCAAGTGCAAACCTCATCCATCTCTCTAGGAACCGTGTAATGACCAAGCCTGCACACATGACAAACCAAAAAGTGAGCAACTACTTTAGCTGATCATTGAACAAGGATGTGCAAAAAAAATCTAAAGCAAACTGAACTTGACCCATCTAAAATTGAACCAAACCGCTTTGAAAAATTAAATTGTTTTGGAGGGAAAAAAACTAAACAAACCACTTTATGCGAATTATTTTTTAAAAGTGGTTTATATCATTTCTCTTAAAAAATCGATCTATATATGAGTATAAAATGAATAACTAAATTGAACCTAAAAACTTGAATTGTTCTGGAAAAAAAAAACTGAACCAATCCACTTTATAAAAGTAGTTCAAAATCATTTTTATAAAATGGTTTGAAAATGGATTGGTTTGAATTTAAAAAATAATAATTTTTGCACATCCCTATACATCGATTACTTTTTTTTTTTTTTTAGAGATGCATTGATCACTTATTGGTATAATTTCAGCTAAAAAAATGTTACCCATCATAGGATTTGAATGCAACATATCGAAACCCTGCTGAACATAAGGATTGAGCAGATTTTTCTCCGTATTTGTAAAGGACTACATCATCACCTAGAAATAGCACAAGCCACATTAGAATCCTAAGCAATAAAATAGTTTAAATTTTTTAATAAACATGCCTCTCAAATAAAGAGGAACATTGACATCAGCATATAAGATTTATAGATACATACTGATTCCATGGCACAGCAAAATGGGTAATGAAGCTGCTCGCCTTCTTGCCTCATGTGACACTTCTATCTTGTTCCTTAAGCTCCTACAAATAGCAGGTTCCAACCACAGTGTCAATCATGTGAATGACCAATGTTATTTATCATCAAAATAAGTGCAATGCCTGTAGAGCAAATAATCTTACGATCTTATGAAATACCTTGATCCGGGAAGCCAACCACTTAGTCCAACCACTGTTCTTAAGTTTAGAGGGTATGGTATGCCATTTCCATACCTTCCCATGGCAAAACAAGTTGCAGAGTACAGGGCTATGGCTGCACCCATGCTGAAGCCTCCAATACCAACTTTCACTGTCACATAATGAATTGTTTAAAAGAATGAATATTCAAGATATCAATTACTATTTACTTCTATTCACAGATTGAATGCTTCAAGAATACAGACTCAGGCAAGAGTTATATATGAAATGTACATAGTAATAAATTAGAGTTTGATCAGTTTTTTTTTTCTTTCTCTTGGATATGAAGAAAAACTCATCCTAAATACAGAAATGATATCATGGGACCTTGTAGAATTTCAAAGTTTTGAGGTCTAATTATTAATTTATTATTAGCAAAGTTTTGAGGTGCTGAAAGTACCATCAGCTGGCTCTGTTGACAACAAGTTAGCAATGTGTGCTGCCGAGGTATCTAAACCCTCCCAATCATCTGGACCATCTTCTGAAAGTTCTCCCACATCAAACCCTGATGAATAATACCCAATAAGCTAGTTAGACTTTTTTTTTATGACTGTAAAAGTTTTAGGTTACACAGTGATGATTTAATTTAAAAAGAGTAGGTGCAAAGAATGTTTTGACGTACATGCAGTGCAGGGAAAACCACCAAGTATCGCCACAGGACGGGTAGGAGCAGTAGGGCAAATCCATTTTATCTGCATCATATCATATCATTTTTTGAGAAACACATCATGTTATGGAACCCGAAGCTATCATAGTTATGGAGTGAGAATAGTAGCCTAGATAAGCAATTAAGTCAATCTCAATCTGATTGAAGATATAAAATTCTCACATTTGGAAGTGGCAAGGATTCCAGGAGCTGAGATGAGCTGCAACAAAACAAAGCACAAAATCAGATAATCTAGTCTAGAGCCAGTAAATCTGACATCAATTGGGAACCACTAGTTTCCTAGATAAAAATTGTCTTGAATAAAGTACTAAACCATGCATTGAAATGCTCAAACTTGATGGCATTTTCTGTGACCACACTAAACACTGTAAAGAACATCACCAGAAGTTACCATCTTTTATTCATATAATATATTATTCTGTCAAAAGTCATGTCTAGCCGTTCATTTGTTAGAGAGACAAGTGAGTTTGTGGTCCCCTAGTTGAGAATTTAGTATATGCTCTTCCCAAACAGGATTCCAAGAATTAAAATCACAACTTTCTTCAACAGAATTTATTCCATGCAGATTCTAAACAGAAAGAAGTTCAATACTGAACATTCAACATAAGGAGTCAGGACAAACCAATTTTGGATCCCACCGAATACTTGATATTCTTTCTCATAAAAGTTTCATCCTTCATATACGGATTGTGTACTTGAAGCAAGAGAATGAGGTTAGACACAGAACAAGAATAGGACAAACTTTTGGATTTGAAAGAAGTGAAAACTAGATCCAGCTTGTAAACTCCTTGAGTTCCCTAACCAAACATTGAGTTTGCTAAAAATTGTGGAAGAGTACTTTTGGGCAGGTGGAGGATGAGGGTGGAGATTCAACAAAAAAGTCTACACGGGAATGAATCTTCTCATGTTGAATTTTCATTTGATATGGTCATGTCATGGGAAAATTTGTGTCCATCTCTGGCTTCATAATATTCACCAATATCGTTTAGGATTTATGACTCGCATGTTTATAAAGAGAGACAAAATTTTCATGTTACTAGATCATGTGAAAATTTCACACAAGAGGATCCATTCCCATGTTTACATATGCCTCAACTATATACTGTGTCTATCCAAAAGTAAGAAAGAGCCGAATGAAAAAGAAAAGCAAAAAGAAAGATTGAGGAAAGAAAAAGGTAAATATTAGAAAAACATTAAAAGATTAAGTGAGGTAGAATGGAAAAGAGAAGTGAAAGGTTCCACAAAGGAAAAGAGAATATAGAACAACCAGTACAAGAATGAATAAGTGATAGTTGTGGCAATGTTAGAATGACCTATGCCATTATTGAAGAGATGATGACATCCATACCTCAAACCATTATCACCAAGACCATGCAGCCAAACTATAGTGGCTTGATGTTTTCCTTTTGGCCTCACTACATGTGTTTTCCCAAACTCGAAAGCTCTTCGAGTGGTTCTACTACCTGCAATTGTAAGTGAGAAAGCTTACTAATCTGTGACATACCAAGTTTGAAGATAGTTACTGACAGATTTCAAAACATGAGTACAAAATCATGAAAATCCTTTAAATGAACTGAGAATATCAGCCCTGAAATTAAATAATATATGCTGGAAGCTAGAGAAAAAGATTATAAATATGGCTTACTTAACAAATTAATAGAAAGAAAAATGTTATATAATTGACTGATCGCAATCTAAAGACTAAAAATTCATGCAAGGTGTTCCCTTATAACACCAAAAAAAGATTCATGCAAGGTGCAGCAAGGAAGGATAAAGGACTATGAAGAAAGAGTAGCTAAAAAACAAACCTGAGCCCATATGAGAATGTGCATGACTCATTTTGCTGGTTGAAGAGAAAGTGTTGAAAGCACTCCCACCCCGCACGTACTGCAACTGCAATGAGTATGAAGAGGTTCTGCAATGAAGAAAATGCAGGATAGTGATGCCCCTTTATACCCAGAAGAAGAAGGGTATGGTGGACTTGGAATAAAACGTGTGAATATGCATTGCCATGTTATGTTTAGTTAGTGACTATAGAGTGCAGCTGCAACCGCTTAGAAGGGTATCCATGAAAAGGAGAGAGGTAAAGACAAAGACAAAAGCAGGAAACCTTTATGAGCAGAGAGAATCAAAGCAAAGCAGAGCAGAGCACAATTAATCATCCATTCCTAAGCTGCACAGCTAGGAGAGAGGACTCTCACATAGAGAGAATCTATGCTTGTGGGAAGTGGCCAGGAAATAAAGCAACCACAGAAGAATATTACTGAAAACAAGAAAGAATAACCCAAGTTTGTAAAACAAAATATCTTTTTCACAATCATTTGTTTATGAATTTCTGCATGATTGATGGATACCCATTAACCTCAAACAAACTATAGTTTTTTTTTTCTCCAATTTTTGCCTACTCAAGAAAAAAATTGGAAATCACCAAGAATTGAACTTGAAAAAGGAACCGGAGCTTCTTGGTATTTTCCTCTCCTTAAGCTATAAGTAACATAACCTGGATTTCAAATTAGAATTGACAAGAAAAAAGCATGTAAGCTTTTCATTCTAACCTTTCTTTTTTTGTTGTCTTTCTTGCTTGCCACTAAACTTTAGTTGCTCAAACCCCACCTGAAGAAAAATTTTATTTGTTTATACACATGACATGAGAAACAGCATAAGTCCAAAGGCTATAGATTAGACTTTGTCTTAAGCATAATGACAAATAATACTAGTAAGTAGCGGAGCTTCTCTTTAACACATTTAGGTGAAAAAACAACGTTCTAACATGTTCATTTATTTAGCAGACAGGTAACTTCTTTAGAAGGAAAAAAAATATATAGAAAATTTTAAGCCATGATCTTCTCCAAAAGGAATCTTAAGAAACATAACACACGTAAGCCCATTGTTTATCAAATTTCAATGTGATAAACAATTAGCAGGTTTTTCATTTTTTTATATCTTTTGTTTTTTTATTTTCTGTTTGAAAGGGCCTTAGTGGACTCCAACTTAAATATATCCCACTGACCAACTTCTTTTATTGGTATATAATTATATGGCTTTCCTGTTTCTCCATCTCCAAGTTGTTGTGCAGATATTTTTGCAGCTTTGATTCTCACAGTAATTTATTGCAAAGCGAAAGGTGGACCTGGCATATATCCCAGGCTCAACAAGATAAAATTGAGGTATACAGAGGTAGAGCCACTATGCATAGGTCAATGAGTACATTCATTGTGCACCACTATGTCTGCTCCCCTATAAAATGCAGCTTTCATGCAACCTTACTTGGAAAATCTTAAAATGCTACCTGTCCTTCCTTCTATCCACTTAGCACCATCCTTTCTCATGTTCTTTGCTTGCATTGATGGAGACTCTGAACTAACATGAAAATTTCAAATGAATGTAATCAAGCTCCAAAAGAACTCATGACTCACGAACCAATTTCTTTTCACTAATGTCAAACTCTCATGATATGTGAATGTGATTCCTTTCTTCATATTGTTAGTGTAACCAACCTTCCAAACACTGCTTTCTTCTCAAGTTAGAATTGTTAGGTGAGTTATCCTTTGTAACATGGAAAGTCCCCACTTGAAAAAAGGTGAATGCCTATAATTCTCATTTAGACACTAACTATATTTGTCCTAATAGAATCGAATGACAGTGTTTAACACTTTTTTTTTTGTTTCTTTTAACTACTGTGGTTTTAAAATTGTCTGCTTAAGTAAGATAAAGCCTTTCGAATAATGATATTGCTTTCGGAATTCAGCAAAAACTATTTTGCTTTTGCACCTCTTGATTAGAAAATCTAAATGGAATAATTAAAGGGGTCCACTTCCTTCCTTATGAGTAAAAAATACATTCCTACCTTTTTTTGAAATTATATATTTTATGTAAAGAGTTTGTTTCTCCTAACATGATCAACTAAAATTTGAATCTCTATAGAGAGATGTACACATTTAGTGTTTCTTCTTGTCCAAAATATGATTGTCTTCCAAAAAGAATATATGTGGAAAAAAAAGTTAGAGACCAATTAATAAAATATACATTAACTTTTATCACTTAATTTGTAATTTTAAGAATGTGATGTGATATTTTTTTCATTTAAAATGAAATTGAAACCCAGAATTAAAATTAAAATATATAAAAAATAATAATTTAGCAAGTATAGAAGCGAAAATATTATTGGGAGTTGAGGAAAGAATATCTTAGGAGATATAATAAACATTGCATAAAAAGACGTTAAATATTAGGATTTGGTTGCATATAAGACAACGGTAGCACAACAAAAGCAACATCAATATTAAACTAGTTGACTTAAACTTCAAATAAGCTGTGACGTGGCAAATGCTAATTGGTTGACCTGTTAATGCTTGAGCATCTAATATCCTTCCAAGGTCAAAAAATTAGTGGATTTTCCCTCATCTAAGGAGAATTTAAGATCAACTTTCTATTTCGTCAACTCCATGCCAGCCCTACACTCAAATACACGAAGAGAAAAATGCAAGCATAGAGGGATAAAGTCTGGTTGTATTTACATAAATAACAATAATTTATTTAATGAGATAATTTATGTTTGATTCTTATTCTTATTATGTAAAATTTTCTTAAGTCAACAATAGTCATAAATCACAAAAAAAATTAATTTTTGATCCAATAAATTAAAAATACTCGAAAAAAATACAAAAGGAGAAATAATTCCAAAACCCCCTTATTTTTTTAGAAAAGTACAAGTAGGAGCGTTTGTTTTATGATATGATGAGACAAGATATGCTGTTGGCACTAGCTTGTTATTGGAGATTAAAGTACTGTATATTATGGTGGGTGTGATCTTGAAGATTAGGCGGCTCAAATAGGCAAAGCTTTACAGTAAAGGGAACATATTTGAGTACTCAATTGAAAAAAGTGTGTAAACTTCAAAATCAGAAATATAGTGATAGTGCAACTCGCGTATGACCATTTTCAAATATTTTCTAGATCTCGTTTGCCACAAGCTGGCATGCACACGGAGAAAAATATTCCTTAATTTGCTTCAGCAAATAGCATTTAAGTTTAACACAAACCACGAAATATATAAACTTATAACCCATTTAGACTGGTTAAGAATATATATGGTGGATTGGTGATACACACCAATTCTTTTTCAAGGGAGTAAAAGTGGATTTAAGTTAGATTCAATCCCAAATTCTTGCATTCACCTAAAAACTAAAAAACTTTGCCAGCTAATCCCTCCTCAAATTGAAAACTTCCAATATCCCTTTATTGGGGAATTTTATTTTATTTTTGACTTAAACATTACGTTTGTATTACTAATTAGCTTTACCATCATAATCTAGACCAAGAGGCTGGGGCTCATCTATTGTCTATTGACTAGACATTTGTGACTCATAACAGGCTTGTGTCTAGCTTCACTTTTTGTCATTCAAAAGTTTGGATGAGGATAAACTAAACAATTTCATCTTTGTTAGAACAAGTAACGATTTTATATATTGAAAGCATATTTAACTTAATTGGGAGTGGATCAAAAGATATATAATTTAGTTGATGGAGCAAATGTATGGGTATTATAATTCAAAAAAATATTTAATTTGAGGGAAAATAATGCTAAATTTTCCTATGCTCATTTTTATATAGAAATTTGTTTTTTCTTTGCATTTTTAATTAAATTTTTTTATAATATACAATTATATTTTAGAAAATAACTTACCTTTATAGATGATTGATTTAATAACTCCAACGTCCAAAAAAAAATTATGGAAAGCACAACCAGCTGCACGTCTTTGCAGCCTTTAAAAATTGAGAATACTTTAGCATATCTTCGTGTGCAATCTCAAACATGTAACAAAAAATTGTTTAAAAACTTATAGAAAGCACATCCAGTAGCACGCCTTAATTTGTTGCCTTTAAAATTGAGATTACTTTAAAATATCTAATTGTGCAATCAAATATTGAATCTTTTGATTCGGTGTGACAGATTTCGAATGCAGGTGCACCTGCTCTGCTACATTACAATCTCATACTTATTACCCAAACTTTTTATTGTAAGGCTGATTCTAATAAAATTAGACGTGAGATCAAAAAATTATAAAAGTGTACGTGTGAAAAAAAATCATATAATTAGATATATAAAATGAAGTTTTTATGTATTATTATTATTATTATTATATTGATATTTTTGTTAATTAGTCATGGTGAGATTGTTAATTTAATTTAATCTCTATTATATTTGTAGATATAAATATAAACAAGTGACGTACGGTCTTCGACGGAAAAGTTAAAAAAAAATCATTAATATTTATAAAATTAATTATGTATATTATTGTAATGTTCAAAATCCATAAATGTTATCTGACACTAACATATGTCTACTCTTCAAGTCAGTCTTGTAATCTTATTACACGAGCGTGGTGGATGTCTGATCTTTGATCATCTAACTCTTTATCAAAGAGGCTATCTCTAATCTAACTATTATTTAAATATATTAAAATATTTTATCTATCACATTATTGATAAGGTACAAGTATCTTTTAACTTTATCTTTAATTCAAATGTTTGTCTTTAAACATTATTTTTAAGTTCCTTGACTATTATCTATAATCTACAAAACTAACAACAACTTCTACAAATAAGATTTAACATCCTCGGTAACAGTCATATATCACTTATATAACATATGACAACAAAGTTGTACGGTGAAGCTCGGGACCCCACTAAATTATGAGGTGCCAAGATTCCAGATTTTGATAAGAATAATTATATATATATATATATATATATATGTGTTAAATTCATTTTGTCCATGTTTCATTTGATATTTTTTTTTACAAGATTTTTGTTTTGATTTTTAGTATATGAGAGAAACTTTTGAACTATTGTGTATTAAATCTTAAATAAGATGGAGTACGACAAATTATTTAATTACTTTCTTTTCGAATAAAATATTTTCAATAAAAGTATAATTGTGCTATTATTACTACGGCTACAAAAAGTAGATTTTGATTTGCTTTGCAAATTTCAAAATTTCATTTGATGTTATGGTGGACCAATATAATTATAAGACAAAACTTGTTTAAAAAGTTAAAAAGAAGTTTGAGCTCATCATTAAAAGTCAAACACAAATTATTAGCCATTTTGATACATTGCACTTCATGTTTGGTCCTCGGACAATCATTAAATGTTATGCTTTTGGATTATCTTACGTGTGAATATTTACTAATTTAATTATAGTTTATTGGTAGTTACACTATTTCCCTCAAGTTTATGATGATACAATAATAAAACTTATTATAAATATATTTGATAAATCATATCAATTTAGCTACTTTACAATTTATTTAACTTATAAACTTGCTTTTACTAAAGTAGAGATGTTTATAGTAAATAGACATGTCTCATTATCATATAGTATTAATATTTTTCAGAGAATATTTGAAGCAGCACTTTAACATATAGTTTTTTTTAACTTTTATCTTTAATATTTTAATAAAAATTCTCATTTACTTTATCTTTTAATATTATAATGTTTATTTTAATTGTAAACTATTTGTAGCATTTATTTTTAGTTTCAATAAAATATTTTATCTTTAAAAATTCAAAATTAATTTAAAAATTAAAATTATTATTATCTATAAATATTTTTCTAGAAAAAAAAAATATATATTATTTTACATTAGTTAATTTTCCTAAATACTTTAAATTTAATAAACTAAGTCTGTATTGTGCATCTTTAAATCAACAATTTTCAACTAAAAATAGCTTTTTAACTTTTAGCTAGTTTTTGCTAAACATGGCATGTGCCAATTATTTAGATTTAGGGGTGGGCGAGGAGGGATTTTTTCTAAATTCTTTATTCTTCGATCTTCAATCAAATCATGAAGATTTTGAATCATTTGAAGGTTTCACAAGCTAACATACTATCCGGTAGTAATGTGAACAAACACTATTTCACACAAAATTGAGGAAGAAGAGAATTTTTATTTTCTTTGGAGACTCTTTTTATCTTTTCGATAAATCCTTTATTATGAGTTAATATTTTAAATTTTTATGTTTAGTTCAATTTAAAATATATAATTACAAATATAATTAAATAAACTAATAATACGTAATTAATAAAAGATGCTATAGAAAAAAAAAGATATCTAAAGAGAAAGATGTTATAAAAAGGAGATGTTATTGAAAGGAAGAGTAGTCAAAAGATATTTGATTGAAGAAAAGAAAAAATAGTTGAAAACATTACATTAACCCATCAATATGTGAGTGTTGCATGAATTTTAGATATGTAGATGTTTACAAGTTTTAACCCTTATCACAAAATATAAATTTAAACAAAGTATGTAAATCTTCATTATATGTAGTTGCCCTAAATTTTTTTTAGATATTCACTGTTGATGATTTTGATATTCAATTTTCATCATTGATTGTTTTAGCCTTTGATCTTTATTATTGATAATTTTATCTTCAATATTTACTGTTAATGTATGCTCTTCATCTTTTCATAATTATCTAAAAACTAATTTTTAATACAATAAAAAAATGATTGTGTTAATAACTTCAAAGAGAATGACAGAATTAGAGGTAAAAGAAATCGAATATTTCTGATTTTTTTTTTTGGAAACAATTAGAAAAGTTGTTTAAATTTATCATAAAAAGTGAATTCTGATCCATGTTTAATGACTAAAATTTTTATGTTCGGAAATAAGTGTGTCCATAATATTATGTTTACTTTTATTTTGTTACCTATCATTTCATTCTCTCCCCCCCAATCAAATCTGGTTCGTAAACCACACAAGACTATCTAAGTCTTCAAACAAGCACGAAGTTCTTAGTAATTAGTATGGCAGAAAAAAAAAATGATTTTGTCTCCGACACTGTTTGTTGGTTAATTTGGAAAGGAATGAACGGGAAGGAAGATGAAAATAAGAACTTTCAGTGGTTTGGTTAGCAGGAAATGAAAGTGGCAAACAATAACTTCTATGAGTGGTAGCAATGGAACATTATTTTTATGTTTTTATTTTTAATTTTTTCCTTATATAGGACATTTTTTAACCTAAATAAGCATTAATTTTATGTCATTGTAGTAAAACTTAGATCTCTTTTTTATTTTTCAAATTACTTAATAAAGTGAATAATTTTTAATAACACTTTTAAAAATAAAAATGATTTATTTTAAAAAAATACAATTAAATACAAAGATTAATTTATATATATATATATATATATATATATATATATATTATGTTTCACAAGACATTTTAACTAATTTTTAATTTTTTTTACTAACTAAAATACTTATTTATTTATTCGGTAAGTAAATTAATTTTATAACTTTCTAATAGTTTTTAGCGTTTTTTAAATGTTACTTAAACTATCATTTTTTAAAACAAAAGCACTAGCTTTTAGTTTTTATATTTTTTTATCTTTTATTATTTATATATTTATCAAATTTTATGTTTATCTTTTTCAAATAAATAATAATTTTATTATTTTTGAGTCATTTTATACTTTTCAATTATTTCAATAATTAGTTTTACCAAATATTTTAAATTTAATATACTAATTTTTCAGTCATTAGCTTTTAACTTTTCAATTTTCAATTAACTTTTAAAATAATTTTATCAAATATAATCATAAATAATATAAACCATTCATATAATTTATTTATTTATTTTCACTTTCTTTTCAAGTCATCCAACCAAATGTAGAGAGATTTTTGGACTTCTTTCTTATTTTATTCACTTAAACAACACATATTTTCGCTCCATTTAAACACCCAGCTTTTCTTAATTCTCACTAGGCATCGAAATCCCCTGATTCTCTGTTTGTGTGAAAGTAATAGCAACAGGAATGAATTAATTAATATGTAAATGAATTTCACAATGCCCACAGAAACATGCTCTTTGTTAAAGAACCATCAACGGCTTTGAAATTGAATATCTCCATAAATATAAAGAACATTAAGGACAGTAGGTAAAGTAAAACAGTGGTGGTTCAACATTTTGTGAAAAAAGTATACTAGGTAAACTAAAACATCTCCAAGAAGAAAATAGTCCATAAGGAATATTTCCCTCGTTTCTGTTTCATTTGTTTGACTTTATAATTTTAATTTGAAAAGAAAATGACAACTCTTTCCTTTGAATCTATTCTATTCTGTTCTGATTCTATTTTCTTGATTTAGATTTTATGCGTACGTGCCATTTCAAGGGCTCAGAAAAGGACAAAAAGCAAACCATTTGGGTTTGGGCTACACCTTCCTAAGAATATTTCACTGTCATTTCAGTATTTTATCAGCGCTTTTTCCCTTTCGCAAAAGTTGACGTTCGTGGTTTTTACTCCAATATCTCTTTTCTTTTTTCTATTAAAGATATGATTTTTTTTAAACGTGTTATATGAACTTTCTCATTTATACTTCCGTATGAAATAAATTCCTGTCCAGTCCCCATCCACCAATTTGTTTTTTTTTTTTTTTTTCATTTTCTTAAAATGACCTTTGTTTTCTTTTCTTTTTTTCTTGGACGAGAAATTTTTTGCCATTGTTCAGAATCTAGTTTTTTTATTGTCTTCCTCCCCCTCCCTTCAATTGGAAATGTAATTTGCTTGCCAGTTTCCACCTCATCACGTCGAGACCCAAGTCAACATTTGTGTATCAGACTGTCCAGTTTAAGATTTGAGATTAACTTTTCAATGTTGGGCCTATGGACTAGGCTCATTATCTCTGAATTTGGAAAGGGATTTATGTATCCTTTTTTGCTCTTCACACTCCCATGACTTTTTTTACTTATATATTCTCAACATACTCCTTCTTTCTTCCTTCTCAATTCTAACCCTTACCATTCTCCCTTCTGGGAATGGAAAAAGCAAAACTTATTCACAAACCAACTGAGCTAGACCTTCTTAATAAATTATTCATGACTTTAAGTTTAACTTGTTTATTTAGTAAACTCAATCTTTAATTAAAGTTCAACTCATTTAATTCATAAAACAAATTCAACATCAATTATGAATTTAGTCTCAAACTATGTTTGCCTCCACCATCTGCACTCCTCATTTTCTAATCTCTATTCTTCTCTCCGAAAGTCTTATTTTCTTTTATTTTCCTACCTTCCACTCCCCCCTACTCCTACCCATGACCCATTCTTTCTATCTGTATCATTCAGATTGGATATGATGGTTTCCAAAACTTTAAAAACTATTTGAATTCACTCTGTTATGTTTTTCTCCAGAAAGGGTTTTCGTGATTAACAAAAAAATAATCGAAAGTTAAGAACGCATTATTCCTATGAAAAGATAACTAAAGTTACATTTTCACTGTAAAAAAAAAAGTTACAATTTCAATTAAAAAACATGCAAGGAGAAAGGGTTATGTTATGTATAATTTAACCTAAAAAAACAACGGAGAAAAAAAATGAGCTGTCTCCATCTGCAATGCAAAAATTATTCAATACGATCAAGTTTATAATCCCTTTCGTGATTTAGTTGATTCAAAAAGTTGTAGGCTCTACATAACCAAGAATCGTTAAAAGAATAGTGTTGCTATCAATTATTTGGCAGAGCCAAAAAACAAAAATCCTAAAAGGATTTGATAGCTGAATCGAAAAAATAAACACAGAAATTTTCTATAAAAAAAAAAAAAAAAAGCCTCGTAATTTTGGAAGGTGGAAACGTCTCTCTTTGCAAATTTTATTTCTGAAGGAAATTGCGGGATGCAATCAGTGGTGATCGTGATCGCCATGTCCATAAGGATCGCCACCAGGGCCGACCACTTCCAACTGTAAAGAAAACCAAATAATTAGTTCCAATGAGCAGTAAAACACCCTTTCAAAGCAGCTGTTTAATTTTATTCAACTAAAATTCTAAGTTGGTGACACGAGTTCAAATTAAGTTTATTCCCACTGTCCTCATCGAATTTTCAAGTTGTCGTTCATATACACAAAAGCTGTAAAGATGCACTGCCCTTTGCAGTTATAGCATGTTCTCAACTTACCTTAAAATACTGTGAGCACACTGGGCATTCTATAGGCTTGCCTTTCTCCAGCCAAAACCAGACAACATCATGCTCACCTTCTGCAGAAAAAGGGGGTTTTCACCACACAATATAATCAACTTCTGGTATTTTTCATCAGATTAAGAAAAGGATTGCACACAGATTCATAAATAAAGAAAGACAAGGAACACTTACCACCTTCATCTCCTGGGCATCCAACTATCCTTCTGTCAAAGTAAGATTTAACAACAGCAGGTGCTTCCTATCAACCAAAACAGACAACAAAGCAAACATATATTAAACATACTTCAAAAGGGTTATATACTTATATATTACGGCATTGTGAATCTAAAGAAATGATTTTAAAAAAAAAGTAATATTTCCACTTAAAAAAAAGGGGAAAAAGGAAGAAGGAAATAAAAAAAGAAAGGCCTAGGGCATCAGATCCCTTGATATGAGAGAATGAAGTGGATTTCCCCACTTCAAATCCAAGTTGCATAGCAACACAATTCTACTTATAGTTTAAGTGAGTGTTATGTTTAATGTCGGGAAACCCCCAAATTGGGGTTGGGCAAAAGCTCAACAAGCTATAAATGTCTTTAATCTTTATTTGTATCTTTTACGACCAAGTGCAGAGGAGTAATTAAGGATAACAGTTTGTCAAATACACTAACAATTTACCACTATCACCCACCGAAAACCATAATAATACAAACACCATCATGCTTTATAAGTTTCTTTTTAGGGAATCTTTATATTGATTGTTAATTGCTTCTAAAGAATATCATATGTTAGCAAGACATCAATATATATATATATATATATATATATATATATATATATATATATTTCTCCTTCACAAATCCTGTCCGAGCAATAGCTCCAGAGGATTGCTTCTACATTAAACTCGGTAGGCATGGGTAGTAATTAGTAATGGTTCCAACCCGACTGACATTTTTGTCACTTTATCCTTCTGCATATTTTTACAATTTAAATATGTAATAAATAAAAATATGTGAATAACTTCGTGTAGAGATTATGCCAATTGTATACATTATGGTGCCTGTTTCATCAAATTATATTTTGTTTTAAAATATAATTGTGGTCTTAAATAATTAGAATGTAAGCAGCCATGAGTAATTTTTAACAATTCAATGCAAACATTACACGGACATTTATGTATATATAAAAAGTGATAACACTAACCTTTGTGCCAAAAGGACCTACGGGATGGTTTATTTCAAGAATATCCCTTCCCTGAACAAAATAAAACAAAAAATTAGAAAAGCCTAAAAAGGAGCTGCAAAAATTATCAACAGACTAACATAGAAAAATCAGGATATATATGCAAAATCAATCTACCTTTTGTTATATGTTATGAAAATGGATTGGGTAGATAATATTATATAATTGAAAAGGCAGAAAAAAAGAAACCTCGAGATCGGCCTGAATCTCCTCACGCTCGTGGCCGGTAGCAATTGGCACGACATCTTCAACCCTCTTTTTGAGGGAAGAAGCACCTGATTGAGATAACAAGAACGAAATTGAATTAAGAAACGAGCAATTCAATATATAGGGGAAATGGAGAGAAGGAAAACCTGATTGGGCGGTGAAGTGGCGGGCGAGGAGAGTCTGGGCGGCGAGTCGGGGACGAGAAGGAGAGAGTGTTGTGTGTAGGGCTTTGAGGTTTGAAGAAGAGAAGAGTCTCCGCCACATGGTTATGCTTCCGATCTCAGATTCTCCTTTTCTTCTATTCTACTAACCCAGACTATGTATGGATCGCAGGCGCAACACATTTGTCACGTGAGGCATCCCATCGCACGTGTCAGTCAGTCAAATTAAGTCACTTTCCTCTGCCCTTCATTTAACTTTTGTTCTAATTTCATGGTTACGAGCAAATTTTTATCCAGTCTAGACCAATCGCACGTTAGGATGGTTGTTCTTAATAAGGTAGTATTATCTTTATTTTCCTTTTAAAAATTTCTCAAGTATATATATAATCTTTTTTGAGTTTTTAATCTATAGAAAAAAAATCACTCATAAATTTTTAGGTCCATGATGTAAACATTAGAGGAGAGACGAAATGTGATCTCCTAATTGTGAAGCTTGCAAGGACTCAAAAACTTACTCAAGAAAGTTGTGATAATGAGTTTTGATGAAGATAAAGTCAACAACTAATCATAACTAATGACGATGGATGTTGACGATTAAACTATTCATAACTCGTGTAATATATGTTCTATTTGTTACTTATACCAAAATTTTGTCATTGTTTTGAATTCTACTTTTCACTTTACAACCATTTTACACAATCTCTTTTTATGTGCAGCTACAAAATATATTTTGCTATCAAATGAGTAAAAACGGGATTAATATTAGTGGGAAAAAAGATTGTAATATAAATAACTTATTAAATCTCCATTAAATTAATTAACAGAAGTGTCAGTCATGGTTATCGTATGAGGAAAAAATTATTGCAGAATAATTATTATTTTTTATGTAATATTAATTATTTTTATTTATATTTCTTATATATTAGTGATATATATAAAATTATAAAAATAGATTAATGAGAATGTAATATTAGTTTTATGAAATTGTTACTCTTTCATTTATTTATTATTATTATTGTGCGTATAAAATAACTAAAAAATAATAATTATTTTGATATGGATAGAGTATTGTGTTGTATATGATTGCATTTATTTTGACGGATGAAAGATAGAGACGTAAATATAAAATTCACATGTTGTCTCCTACATCACGTGCACAAGCATGATATAGGTATATCATCATATTCATTGAAGGAACTCCCCGTCATTACTGCATTTGATTTGATGGAAAAATAGATACATAAATAAATGTGAGACTTGGTAAAGTCGCTCAACAATAGTAAACCCTCCTATTATTACAAGAATCCTGTGGTATATATGCTCAACTACATGAATGTAGCACATGTACGTGTTTTGATTGAAACCTCATCATCAAGCATGTGTGGGATAACGAACACCAAGCAATTTTACATCATCTATGACGGGTCCACAAAGCGAACCAGAGTTATCACTCTTCATGGTGTAAAATGTGCTTAGGAACCTAAGACGAGTACGTGTTGAGACGGCCTTGAACCGAAGCTTGCCTCTGACAAAACCTCCTTTACCCTTAGATTGATATGGAACTTGGACAGTGTTTGCGCCAGCAAATGCTTCTACCATCATGGAAGCTTCGCATTCATTGTTGGCATCACCCACGGCGAAAGTGAGGTCATAAGTCTTGCCGATTGTAGTAATCACTACCTGTGCAAGTGCACTCTCTTTCCCTGCAACAAGTTCAATAGCTCTTTTTCCCTCGGGCACAGCAAAGTGGTCAGAATCAATGTACTTCACGGCCTTAAGAGACTCAACAATCCACCCTGGTAAAGGACCGTGAGAATCCTCTATATGCGGTGGGATCAAAGCCCCCCAAGACGAGTTGGGAAATATATATGGCCCTTCTTCCAAGTTTCCATTTTTCAACAAATTAGCTGCACCACATTAAAAACCCAATTTTAAAAATTTGTTGTATAATGCAAATGTAGACACATAATACACAATGTTAAGTTAGGAGTATTGACCTCTTGTTCTTTTGGGTGGGTACAAGACCTTGAGGGCAACGGAATCAATGAGGGGACCACAAGCTGGATCCTCTTCTTTGCCAGGGTTATGGATGACAATTTCAGCTTCTGGGAAATCTGCTCGGAAGCCACAAGTGAAAGACTCCCAGCCATTGCTACCATACATAGTCTGAATGGGGATGATGCCCCAGTCCCTCTTCTCGGTGGTTGGAACCACTGACACGTTGAGCTTCTCCTCTTGTGCACAGGTTCGAGCTGCACTGAACGTGATGGAGTAGAAGGACCCCTTAATCAGCTTCAGCTTCTGCTTAATGGAAGCTTCGTTGCCAAGTCTAACTGCATAGTCACCCTCGGGCACAACCAGTAACATGTCACCCTGTTTTTGTCCTGATTTTATGTATTCAACGAACCCCGAAATTGTCCAATTCGGTATGGCATCGTGGCCTGTCACTACGGACCCCTTCAATTGTGATGGCTTTGGGCCCTGCTCGAAGTTCCCATTTGGCAACAACCCTGAAATTTCACAAACACTTGCTGTGTCACTAGAAAATTAAATCAAGCAAGAGAAAACCTTTTTGTCATGTTCCATGTGACAAGAAACATGCTAGTGCAGGCTGTGAGCACATGAAAATATGTGTAAGCCATGTGAAAAGATTTACAAGCTCTTGTTGTAGATCCCCACCAGTTGTCGGTATATTTCTTCACCAATGGATATCAATCATATATTTTTTTTTCAATTATTTTACAATTACTTCGATTCTAAAATTATGCAAAGAAAGAAACATAAAAGTAAAGATTTGACACGTGTATATACCACTATTTTAAGACATAAGTTAAATTAAAGATACAAAGAAAAAAAATTCATTGTGAAAATTTTCTCTCATATTAAAAATAAAAATTGTTCAATATACATTTTTCTAGTAATTAAAATATTTAATTGATAGGATATATTAAAAAATCTTATCAATTAACAAGACCCATAGAATTGTTGGTTTGGCAGGTGATAAGGGTGACATTAACAAAACATTTATATATTTTCTTTTCTAATTTCTAAATATTCAAACGGCAGTATTAAATAGGAGAATTCTTATCTCGCAGATGACACAATATAGACTACGTTCATGAATTGGTTAGCGCGAGTGTCAATTGTTCGAAAACAAAAGGGCCACAATTTATTACGGAGGACTAAATTAGATCTATCAAGGGATTGATTGTAAATGGGAAACATATCTACGATTGTTGAGAAGTACTATGATGGAATTAACTAGATAAAGGCACTTGTTTTAGTTCCATTCCAGCACAATGACCATAAGCCCTCCGTCACCATAATTGAAAATTGAAAAGAGCATAAACCTTAGAGTTGAGAGACGGTGAAAATCACGATAATTAATTTTACCTACAGTCAAGTTTAGTTTTATAAGAATATAGATGTTTAATTATTGTTAGCAAAAACTGATTTTACTTCAAAATTTTGATTTAATAAGAAATGATAAAAAAATTATTTTTATGTGAAGTTGAAAATTTTACAGATTTTCATTCCAGCCTTACTTTCAAAATAAAAGGATCTAAATATATACCACTTCACTCAAAAAATCAATTTTAATTATAATTAATTTGACAAAATTAATTTTCAAACGTTTATCCACACACACTATCAATTCTGCATGTTTTTTTTTTTTTTATAGGCATGTTAATAATAATATTGTAATAACAGAGTGCCTTAAGATCTGTCCAAAGAGATATTGTGGATTCAGTCTAAGCAAGGGAAAATTTCTGACATTTCAAAATCCTAAGCAAGCTAGCATTTTTTTTAGGCAAAACATTTGTAGTACAATAATGATAATAATATTAATAATAATATAGGAATTAGCAAGCTAGTATTCAGTGGGTTGTGAGCAATGCTGGAAATAATCTGATCGTGTGCATGTAAATAGCAAGTTTGTTAAAACGGTTAAATGTGGCATGCAATTGAACTAGCTATGAGGATAAAAGTAAATACTAAAGCATTATGGGAGTAGTGATCATTGGAGATCGATGATGATAAAACTTGCATTGAATCGTTGGATTTTAACTATCACAATACACAATACACTAGCAGTTGACATGATCAAGAATGGTTGGTTCTAACTTGTAATTAACGCTGATGTAAGAATGAATAAAGAAAAGTGATTCAAAGGCAAACAAGCACGTTTGAATATATAAGTGGAGATAATTAGAACTAACCATCAGTGAAGGAGAAAACAGTGTGACAAGTTGAGATTGAGAGGAATAGCACTAGTTGCAGTTTGAGCCTCAGCATTTTGAATCAATTGATGAATTACCAGAAAACAGAGAGAAAGAGAGAGTGAGGTTGGTTGGGGTTGGGGTTGAGATCCCAGAGCCAGCGAGCACTCGGTTTTATTTGAATCATTACATGAAAAGGCCACTGATTTTGGCACAAAACTACATTCATGCCACTGGAACTATCGTATTGCACTTTTAAGATTTCATTTTTCCGATAACAGATAGCTTTGTCTCGAAGACATGTCCACATTGCCCTCACACGTGTCAAGAGTTTAAAAATGACCTCATTTTGTATTTTATCGTAATGCTCATTTAATGTTTGTTCATTATTAACGAGATTGACACTAAATTTTGCCTTTCTATTTCTCTAGACGGCTGTTTTTAACAGACTTTCCATAATGAAGAAAAAGTGAAAAACTAACGCATAGAAGAAGATAATCTTCTTCAAAAAAGAAAGAAGACATGTACTACTATCATGATCCCTATGTTCCGCAAGATGAAAATTAATTAAAAGTTAAAAGCTAATAAATGAAGGTGAAAAAACGAGCTTACATTTGAAGTATTCAGTTGTTAAAAAAAATATAAAATGATTAAAAATAATTTATATAAAAAAAGATAAACAGAAGCTAGAAATTAATATAGTAAAAAAATTACTTTAAACTATCAAAAATTACTAAAAAAATCTTATTTATTAAATAATTAAATAAATATTTTAACTAATAAAAAAACTAAAAATTAACCAAAATATGCCGTGAAACAACATATATATCATAAACAATAATAATAAAACCGATAATGACAAAATCAAAAATAATAAATATAACAATAATGTTAATAATAATAATAAAATAATAACAACGAACATAATTACAACCACAATAATAGTAGCAACATTATATATATTTTTTGAACTAATGGTAAATATTTATTTTTTAAATATAATTTTAAGCAAAATGTGCCTAGCTAAAACCAGCTAAAATATGATTGAATTAGTTTTTAAGTGAATTGGAAAAAAATTAGTTTACTTTTTAAAACACAAATAAATTTTCTTTAAAATGCATAATAATTATCATTATACTTACTATAATCACTACCAATGAACTTTTGTTATTGCTATTACGACCACACTTATCATTATCATTAATCAATGACTATCAACGCTATTGCTATCTTTATCGCATTTTATTATAATATTTATCATAGTTTATTATTATTATTAGTCTTGTTGTCACTGATACTACTACTTTCTCCGTGCAAATTCTATTATCTTGTCATTGCTATCTTAGTCCCCGTCGTTAGTTTAAATTAAGAAAAAAAAAGTGATATCTGTATTTTAAATTTCAAATACAATATTAAACTTTAAAAGCTAATACAAAATTAAAACTAAAAATTTCATAATTTCATATATAATTTGAACTTTGACGAAGCAAAAATTAACCGAGCCAGCAACATTTCCACAGTCGAAAGAAAGGAATATTATCGAGACTAGTATAAATACCGACACGTGTCATTACATTGGCATGGTTTTACGCTTGCAAGGAATTGTTAAAACAGAAAGTATCATAGTAATATTTATTCATTCAGTTTTACGCAGAAGGTGAGACAAAACCATTAATTAAAACTCACATGCTCGTTCAATCAAGAACATATATTGTCGGTGACGAGAAATGATTGCTACTCTAAAAGTATAATACTAATATTCTTTCTTGATAAAATTTTCATGAATTTAACAGGAAAAAGAATTAAAAAGATAATACAAATTGATTTTTTCTCATGAATTAAAATTTATTTATATGCTTAATTATAATAAATATTTTGATAGAAATTCTTTTATTTTTTGATAAAAATGAATTATGATGAATAACTAAAGAAATTATTTTATGTAGCTTATGCTAAAGCTGAATTATGTAAAATGATTTTAACTTATAAGAAGAATTCAATTCATTTAGTTTTTATTTATTTATTTTCATCTCCTATTAATACTTATAAAAATATTATTGAAACAAGACCTAAATTATCATAATTCAATTTTATTTAAATTTATGGTGAAACAATAAATTGAATTCTTATATGAAATACTATTTTTATTTTTAATTGTATATAAAAAAAGTTTATACTTTAGTCTCTTTATAAAATATTGTTTATGAATTAGATTTTATTATTTATTAAAATTATAATGGTGTTAGATTTTTTAATATACCAAAAATGTCTTGATGTGAAATGTAAAGGTAAAATTGTAGAGTTCATTTTGTATAGACATTAAGTGTAGTTTGGTTTTCTTTTCCTGGAAACTCGATCTAAAATAAAAATAGTACTAAGTACGAGAATAAATCTAATGTTGTTATCACTTTGACAAACGATAAGAATTCATTTGTAAATGTTTCTTTACGTAGAGATCGAAGGAAATAAATTAAATGTATAAACAGTGTAAGGGTTTTTTTCACTATAAATTATATATATATATATATATATATATATATAATAAAATTATTGATTTTTGTAATAATTATTTTAAAAGTTATATATAAAGTAATTTTTAATTGATTGACGATATGAAAACCCTTACGTTAATAGTGTATGGAAATTAGCTTCAAATGAAAATATGGCTTTTCTACGTAGAGATTAGAAATGAAAAATAGTATCCGGTGAAGAAATTAAAAATTAACCTAAATTTAATTTATGTATAATTATGTATATGGATACGTTAAACATTTTATGGGAGACGGGTTGTTTATCGTCTTTCTGAGTTAATTGTATACATGGGACAACATTTTATTTTGTTGATTTAATTAAGTGATCTCTGAGTGAGTTTAATTTGTTTCACCGCCATATCATAGTTCATGCATGAACAGCTTGAATAAATGTGAGAAAACAAATGATGACAGATAAATGACCATTTTAACCTGGTTGACAGATAAACACATGGCTTTGAATTTGATAATGTTTTGTGTGGATCTTCTCTTCTGAGAAGGTGGGTTGGGTTGGGTCCAAGATATGTGGATCATATATAAAGACAAGAACACCCCTCAATTATTTGAAATCGGTGAATGTTGTATACCAAATCTACATGGTCTAATGGATGCCCTCGTGGGGATAATTTAGAAGTGAATGAAAAATCAAAAAGGGGATCCATCAGATCAAACCCATGTGAGTGCAACTTATTTTTAATTTCAATGTGCCCTTCACCTTGCCAACATATTTCTGGCCATTCTTTATTTTATTTTCCTTTTTGTTTCTTCTTTAGCGGTCGGCATTAATGATTCTAAAATTTTATACAATGAGTAAATTGGGTATCAAGATAATGACACTGATTTAGGGGCAGGCTCGAGAATAATTGCTTTTATGTACAAGTATTAGGCAGCAATTAATTAACATGGTTGCATGTGGTTTATGTAGTTTAGTGCATTCTGTCGATCGCATCTATCGGATTTGGACTGCAATTATTGACTAATTAATGGAACTTAGTTGCAACTTCAGATGCTAGAATTTTCGTTTACATTTAGTTATACCAAATTCTATAGAATTTTCGTGTATGAAAAAGAAAATTTGCACCAATTTGCTAGCCTTAATAATTGAACTGAAGCCTTATAAGTTATTAGTTATAACCTCTTACTGCCGTATTTTACGCACAATAAACAAAAATTCTTAGTGTACAGTCCAAAAAAACAAAAAAAGGTAAATCAAGCTGAACTGACGGCAGATTCTTTAGCCGACAATGTCAAATGGTGAGTAGAGATGTCCCCAGAGGATGTACCCAAATTTCTTCGGTCCCTTTTTTTAATTTATTTAAACTTTAAAGTCCGGTCTCTTTTATCCATAGAAATTAGAAATATTTGTTGTTTTCAAAAAAATAAAAAACACCACATTTCTCTTATACAGTGGTAGGTTTAATACAATTACGTACATATTTAAAATTACTTACTAAATTATTATATGTGATTTTTAAATTCACAACTTCTATAATTATATCTCTCTAACTTCCGAACAAAGTAAATAAATAAATAAAACGGGAGCCATAAATTTTTATTTTATAATAATAGGTGCATGTGCTGGAAACTGGATGACTGGGTCTTCCTAAAACATCGGCTATTGCACTGCACCGTTCTTACTTCTTATGGCCAAACTTTGGGCATATGCAAATTCCCTGGGATAAAGGGTTTTGATTTTGTTTGGATCGAAAGTGATTCTCTTGCAGCAGTGAAGCTAATATTGTTTTTTAAAAGCATATCCTATTTTATGATTTTAAGGTGATTTTTTTTTACTCAATTAGACAAAAATAAAAATTAACTTCCCCAACTGTTCGTCAAAGATTTACACAACTATAGCAATTTTTACCATTCATGTGAGAATCAAGAACGAATCTTCCACAAAATTTATTGAGTGGGACAAAAAAATAATATTATGAAGTATACTATTTTTCAAAAGAAAAAATATAAAATTTTATTAAATATATAATCTCATGATAAAAAATTAAATTGTTTGAGTTTTTACACATTATAATTAGGCAGAGTGTGTGTTAATATCACTCATTTATTACATGTGTTTAGTATTAGATCGAGGAGCAAAAAGATAACAACAAAAAATATAAAAGCGGTAAGATTAGTAATAATATATTCTCTTCTTACATTCATTTAAAAGAAATTATTTTTAGCTTCAACATCTATTTTTTAATGAGATTTTTTTTATTATCAAATATAACAAGTAAAAAAAATCATGTGAGGGCAATTATTACATTCCCCTTGACCTGCATCTGTCCTGGTGAGAATTTGATCCTAACACCCGAACTCTCACCTTATTTTGCCATTTTACTTTATACATACCCTCTTAAAATTTGGGTGTTTCAAACCCGAATTTTAAAGGTTTTTTCTGAAAGAAAATATTTAAAAAATTATTATTTTTATTTAATTATGAATATGTATAATAATATTGTTTAAAAAGTAGTTTAAAATTTGGAAAAAATAAAATTTATCCTAATAAAATGTAATAGGTGGAGATATTTTATTTATTGAATTTTCAATTTTCATAATAAATTAAATTTATAGTTGTTGTAATGTTATGCATGTTGTTTAATGCCAATGTGCTTGTGTTTGTTATTTAATGAAGTTATTTGTCTTTTATTAGTAAACAAATTCTGAAAAACACAATTAATATAAAAACATATTAATGCACGAATAGATAAAAAATTCAAGTTTAAAAATATTCATCAAATTAATTATTATTTAAGTAAATTACAATGTACCATTCATAAAAAAATATTAAAAGTTATCGATAATTATTCTTACAATTTAGTTATATTATATGTTAATGTCTAATCATTGTAATAATTATTTAATCATTATAATAATTAGCAACATAGAAATATGTTGCTAATTATTATTTTTCTATCTGCATTATTTTAAAATAACAAAATTTACAATAAAAGTAATTAAAAACGAAAAATAAAATAAAAACTCTTAGAATTTAGATTTGAGAGAACCGAATTTTAAAAGGGTGTGAAAAAAGTAAAATGGGAAAATAAGGTGAGAATTTAGGTGTGTCAGAACCCAATTCTCACCATAAATAATAGCAGTTGTTATTTGTGTAAATCTTTGGTGAATATGCTAGTTGGAAAAATTAGTTTTATTTTTGTTTATTTGGGTAAAAAAATCTATTTTTTCGTGGGTTTTGTAATGTTACATATGTATCAAGATTTCTCTTATTTTTTATTTTCATGATAAATTTTACTCTGGGTTCTAAAAACAGTCTTTATGGATTCTATTTCATTTTTTTTTCAAATATTCCCTTCACTTTTTCTTAAGCATTATTGATTTTTTTATTAAAAAAGTTAGAATTTAAGAGTTCTTCCATCGTGAAGATCTTATCTTGTATTCCAGTGAAAGTTCTTTAAAGAACCTAGTTCTTAATATAGGGACCAATATAGAACTGCCACTGCTCTGCTCTAACACATTTCTAGTTTTCTAGCCTATGAAAGGGGGAATAAACCAGCGGATTGACCAGCTAACGCCTAATTTTGCGAATGAGTACGTTGCCAAGATAGGCACACATATGCATGTAATGTTTCAGAATCCTCCTCATGGTTGCACTTGCACATCCACCATCTCCTCTCAAAGAAAATAAATAAATTAAGTAATCATGATTTCACTTGAGCCTCTTAATGGAGAATTATCTTTAAACTTATGCACGGATTAAGCCGTGTAAAGTGCATATCATATTTGAAGAAATGTGTTATATGCGTGTGTGCTAATTAATAGAGGACATGTGTTACTAAGTTTCAATACACTAACAAAATATTAGGTGCAACACTCATGCATTTGTATGAGGATTTTTTTTTAATCTTTTACAAGAGATAAAAGTGTTTTCAGTTACTTTCGATTAAACTTGATTTTGGTTTTTCTACTTTTAAATTTGATGGATTTAATCTTTTAATTTTTAAAAGATATGAATTTAGTTCTTTCTCATATTTAAAATTATTAACATTCAGAAAAATTCACGTATTTTTTAAGTTAGAGAAATAAATTTATTAATTAGAAAATACACGGACCAGAATTAAGTTTGACAAAAAAATATAGAAACCAAAAACCCATTTTATTTATCCCATAATAGATAGATAACAAATAAAAAATAAATGATAATAGATAAAAGATATTTTAATAAATATTAGATAATAGATAACTAATTAGTTATCTTTAATTAATAAATTAGATCATTTGATTGATTTGACTTTTCAAATTAATTATTTATCAAAATTATTTACAGTAATATATTTTTATAATTTTTTCATGCAATAAAGTATATATTAATTTGTCACTATTTATTATTTTCATAAAAATAATTTATTTCTGACTCGTTAAAAAATACATTTATTGGAAAATAGAAAAAAATGTATAATATAATTATGAGTTAAACTTATTTATAAATTTTATTATCATGTATTTTTTTTATGCATTTTATTGTAAAAATAATATGTAGTATTTTTTAACCTACATTAATGATAAAAATGTACATCATAAGTAGAAAAAAATATAGATTTTATTACGTGAAACATTTATAGGAAATATTATTTTGTTAATAATTTTTATAAACAGTTAAAAAATCAATCAAATACTCTAATTGGTTGATTATAATTAATTAATTGATAGCCATAAAATATATTAAAGTTACTATATTTATTAAAATATTATAAACCGTAGGATTAATTTAAATTAACCACCGTGTGGATTTGTCACCGAATCATATTCTTTAGATAATAGAAGATAATAAATAATAGATAATCCCTCTAAATTTATATATAAATTAGAATAACTATTTGAACGAAAACATCTTTAGCCGTCATTCTTTAACGAGAGATTCATTTCAACAAGATTGTTTTTAGAAAAAAAAAAATTGGATTTTTTTAACATCTTATGTATTTCATTGTATCATTTTTAATATATTTATTTATATCTTAAATTTTAATATATTTTTAAAAAAATTATTAATAACTAAAAATAATATTATATCAGAATATAAATTATTTATTACATAATTTAGGAGAGTGTATATAATTTTAGAAGAATGTATTTGATTAAGATTTTTAAATAATAAAAATAAGTTTTATGATATATAATCAAGATTATTAAGATTTTTTAAGGAGTACAATAAAATCTGTTAATATTTAATTAAGATTGTTAGTAATTTATAAAAAGTTTAATGTTATTAAAAAATATACAAATTTTAATGAATTATTTTTTTATGATAAATTTTATGTAACTTTTTAGTCGGTAGTATAATGTTGCACGTATCAGACGATTATACTCAAATCTTTTAGATTTTATTAAATTATTTTCTTTCTACTCATAAGTAACAAAATTTTAATTTTAAACAACTCAATACTAGATTATTTTTAATGATAAATAAAATTAAGCAATGATGTCTAAAAATAAATAACTCATTAAACAATGAGCCTTGAATATGTTCTTAATGAGACATTAATTGATAGTAGAAAAAATTATTAAAAATATTTATATAAGTTTTTATAATTAAAGAATTACTTAATATTTTTACTAATTATTTTAATTATTTACCATATTAAAAATTTAATAAGAATAATGTAATATTTTTATTATAAAAAAAATCAACTTAAAAAAGTTAGATTTTCACCTCTCAATTAAAAAAATATTTGTGGAAACATTACTAAAAAAATCATTAACCCCCGTAGAGATTTATTTTGGGAAATATTATTTTTTAAAATAGATATTAAACATGAAAAATTAAGAATTCACATGAAACTAAAAACTTATCTCCTATATATCAAATGTCCTCTATAGGTACAAGGTTTTTTTAAAATTGTTGAGAAAATATTTAAAAATATTATTTAAATCAAAATGTATCAATTTTATCGTATAATGAGTGAAAATTAAAATTTCAGAAATTAACATTAATTAATTTATATTATTAAAAATAAAATTAATTATATTTTAATAACAGCAAAATAATATTATAGTAAATAATTGAAGCGACATAGAAATATTTAAAATAGCAATAAATTTTTTGACAAATATTCACTATAATTTAAAAAGTTACAAAATAAAAATAAAAATTATAATTATAAAGAAAGAGATATATATTTATATTTTTGATCCGTAAAATAAAGAGAGATATCTCCGTGCATGGCACGTTACCAGGTCTAGTTTGCACGTAAACCCTCGAGACAGACTCCAGTCCACCACTGGAAAGTGGAAACCGCAGCTTTCCTACAATCTGCTGCCGTCCACGTACGTCGATTTAGTCCAGGTCTCGTCTCTGTCTCCTAGTTCAATTGTTGTTGTTATTATGTACGAGTACGATGATGTTGTTCCATATCGGAGATAGCTTAAATTTTATTTGTTGCAGATCGATTCAATTAAATGAGGAAGAGGATAGACGAGCGAATCAGAACTCTCATAGAGAATGGCGTCAAAACAAGGCATAGGTCCATGTTTGTCATCATTGGCGACAAGTCTCTTGATCAGGTAATTAACTCAGCTCGATCGCATTGTTCTACTAGGCATTTATTTTTGCATTCAATATATTCTTTCTTTGTAGTATATATAGTGTAATAGTATTAGATGGAATGGAACGTGATGGATTATATTAATTCCATCGTTTGCCATATGTTATAATTTGATAATTCTGTACGTTCCATCTCATCATTCAATTACATAAAACATTTTGAAAACTTCATTTGAGTCCTACTATGTGCAGATTGTAAATCTTCATTACATGCTTAGCAAGGCACAGATGAAATCCAAGCCAACTATGTTATGGTGTTACAACCACAAGCTTCAACTAAGCAGGTTCGGTATCTATTGTTAATTATTAAACTGTGATGTACTGGTTTGTTTGAGGGATGCGTGGGATTGATTAAGATGATTTTGAATGCAGTAAAAAGGAAAAGCGTCATAGGCAGATTCAAAAATTGAGGCTGAGGGGTCTTTTGGATCACGAAAAAGTTGATGCATTTTCTTTGTTTATGGAAACTAAAGATATAACTTACTGTTTATATAAGGATTCGGAAAAAATTCTTGGTAATACTTTTGGAATGTGTATACTTCAGGTATATATCTTTATCCTTTTCTACTTGTTTTTTTCTTTCCTTTTTTCCCAAGATAAACCAGTTTTGCCATTCTCTCTTCTTTTATTAGGATTTTGAGACATTGACACCTAATCTCCTAGCAAGAACCATAGAGACAGTGGAGGGAGGAGGGTTGATTGTTCTGCTGCTTGGTTCTCTATCTTCCCTGACCAGTCTGTACACCATGGTCATGGTATGAACAGTACACTGTTAATTTAGACCTCTTTCTCAAAAGAAATTTAATTATGAAAACATTTCTTATTAACTATAATTATAGTCTCAGCTTCTGTTGATCTTTGAGCACCTATGACTACAATTTTGACCTCAGGATCTTCTTTTTGTTTTCATTCATTTCAACTGTCACGTGGTTCACTGATTGCAGGATGTCCATAAAAGATTTCGAACCGAATCACACTCTGAGGCAGCTGGGCGCTTTAATGAACGCTTCCTATTATCAATTGCTTCGTGCAAGGCATGTTTGGTCATGGATGATGAGATGAACATATTACCAATTTCATCTCACATAAGATCAATTACGCCAGTTCTTGTAAATGAGGTACCCTCATTTATTTCTTGCTTTTTTTTCCTATGGGGGTTTCAGATGATTTTTACCTGACACTTTTTCCAAAGCTACAAGATTGTTGCTTTCCAGACACTGCCTAAAACAAATGTACTAAGTACTAACAATGTGTCTACGTTGATGTTTTGAGATAATGCTAAAAATATGTCTTTTCCCTCCCGCTAGAATCTAGAAGGATGGTGTCCCTACTTATTTGTTGTGCTTTGAGTATATGATGAATATTTCAAAATCTTGGTGGCAATTCAAAAGTATTTGATGAACACAAAGGTTATAACTGTTAAGATGCCTGAAAGAGTAGAGAGATACAATACTATCTTATTATTGGAAAACATTTCATAATAATTTTTAGAGGTATTATTTCTATTTTGTCTTGTTGTAATTCGACACATAATATGATTTTTTTTAAGTATCGTATCCGTTGTCTTAGTATTTGAATAATTACTAGTTTCACAATCTCACTCTATTCTATAACCTACAACTGTCTAGTGCATAGCTTGCAATTTTTTTAGTTATATTGTCAAAAGCAGAAAAGTAATATAGTAGGAATTTCTTTTTCCATTCGTTTCTTGACATCCAAGCAAGATGCTTGTATATTTTTATTTTGGTGGAGTTCTCTGTAATTACTGCCTTTGAGTTTGTGGTACAGGACGCTGAGGGACTCTCAAAAGCAAAACAGGGCCTGAAGAAGCTTAAAGAACAACTGAGTGAAAATTACCTTGTTGGATTGATTAGGAAGTGTTGCACATTGGACCAGGTAGGACTATTTTGCTCGCAACTCTTCATTGTCCACTGCAGCTAACCAAATTGGTTTTTCTGAGTGGTGAATGTGAGTGGTTTTATATGGTTTGTGTCAATAGGGTCATGCTGTTGTTACATTTCTGGATGCAATTTTGAGCAAAACACTTCGTGGTACCGTTGCCTTGTTGGCTGGTCGTGGCTGTGGGAAATCAGCTGCCCTTGGTTTATCTATTGCTGGTGCTATCGCTGTCGGGTACTATGCTTTTCAGACATAAAGATATCTTAGATATGTTCATTTGTGATAGAGAAGACAATTTTTTTAGGATCTTATTGGGAAACTATCTGTGTAGGTATTCAAATATCTTTGTAACTGCACCCAGCCCTGATAATTTGAAAACCTTGTTTGAATTTATACTCAAAGGTTTTGAGGCACTTGACTACAAGGTACAGGTTCTCTCCCTGATTGACATCTATAACAATTATTGCTTAAATAAGATACATTTAGAGATCATTTGTTTCATATAAACCACTTTTGAATATTTTTAATTTGTTTGTTTAGGCTTTTGAAAGGAAAAAAAAAAAAACATTTCTGATTATTTTGAGTAGGTTTTTGTTGGAGTATGCTAGCTTACTGTGTCAGTGTATCTTAAGCTGGTTTATGTGAAACCTGAATTGTAATTGGAACTGTAACTGTCACAGCGTGTTTTACAACTGAATTTTGTTATTGAATTATACACCTTACTATAAATGTCTTTTTTCCGTAACTGAGGATATTAGAATTGATGAACAGAGAAAACAAAGTTTTTCATTGATTGAAACAGAATTACAGAAAAGATAATTACAAAAGAAAGTGATTAGCTATTTATAGCTGTACAGTGATAGCTGAAATCTAACAAAGTGTAACTAACTACACAGAATCCTAACTGAAAACAGGAAAGAAAGTATGAGTAAAGGTATACTCCAATAGAGCAAGTAATGAAAATATCAGATTCAGTTTCCCTGAGAGACTATGAATTCTCTCTGAACTTTTCTCAGCACTTTCCTTCATTTTCTCTTCCTCCTAATTTTGTATCAATCCAGCCTCCTTTATCTTTTGATCTTTTTGTGTATAGAAAGTTGAATGAAGTTTGCTTAAGATTACTATGGTTTCCATTGAATAGGAGCATATTAATGTGGTGAAAAGTGGGAAGAATACGGTAAGGATCAATATTTACAAGCACGAGCACCACATACAAACAATTCAGGTAGGGCTTTTGCATTAATATATTTAACTTAAAAAATTGTCTTGATGTTAAGGAAAAATACCATTGCTTTGAGATTACAAGTAGATGAAATTCTGGACTTGTTTTTCATCTTCAGTATATACTGCCACACGAGCATGAAAAGCTTTCACTAGCTGAACTGTTGGTTGTTGATGAAGCTGCTGCTATTCCACTGTCGATGGTGAAGTCTTTACTTGGACCATATCTGGTCTTCCTCTCTTCTACTGTTAATGGGTATGTATGACTAGTGTTTTGCTTTTGGTGAAACCTTCCTTATTTCATGTCGAAAACTACTTTAAGAGGAACTATTAATCCTTTTGAATTATTAGCCATTTCCTTCTCTCTTTAACCAAGTTTGATATGTCTCCCCATTTAAAAGAGTTAACTTGTGATGTGACTTCATTGATTACTGAAAGAATTGTTTTCTTTTAACTCAAAAGTTACGAAGGTACTGGACACTCTTTAACACTAAAACTTTTGCATCAATTGGAAGCGCAAAGCAATACATTTTCCAAGAGCACAGAGGGCACTGATTCAGGTATTTTGCTTCTGGCTTTTTAACCTCAAACCAAAGTTTAAATAAACAATGTGCATGCCATCTACTCTTTAGAATGGACATACATTCTAAATGGATTATGAAATTAAGATATTTTTGGTTTCAAATGATCCATTAATTGATGATTGTAATAATTTTTTTAAGGGTGTGTGTGTGTGACTTATTGCTAATTTTTTTTATCTCTCAGGTTATCTGTTTAAGAAAATAGAACTGAGTGAATCCATCAGATATGCTTCTGGGGATCCCATTGAAAGCTGGCTTAACAAATTACTTTGCTTAGATGTTTCAAATGCCATCCCTAATCTTAGCAGCAGGTTATTTCTAGCTTATCTCATGTTTAGTTGGAAGACATGACCGTTTTTAAATCTCCATGTACGTTTCTTTTGTCCTGAAATCAGGTTCCTCCCTCCATGTAGTGAGTGTGATCTATACTATGTTAATAGGGATACTCTCTTTTCCTATCACAGAGATAGTGAATTATTTTTGCAGGTAAAACCAGATTTATCAGATGATGTTGGGTGGGTTATGATTAATATTTTCACGTTTAGATATGGTGCTAAAATGTTGACATTCTTGCAGCGAATGATGGCCTTATATGTTGCATCAGATTACAAGAATTCTCCAAATGATATACAACTGATGGCAGATGCTCCAGCACACCACTTATTTGTGCTACTTGGTATACTTGGTTCTCTTTCTAGTTCTGCTTTGGTTCCTCATGATTTCAAATTGTGGTTGTGATTGTGTTGTAGCGAGTCAGAAAACCTTTACATCAAAGGCAATTGCGGGAAAATGTGGTTGATGCGACCACAATTGCGGTCGTGATATGATTGCAGAGTATCAAAATATCTTGATATTACGACCGCAATTGCGGTTGCGGACTGCAATTTAAAATCATAGTTCCTCTATTTTAAACGACATGACTTGAATGAGGCATATGATGGTATTTGTATGACAGGACCTGTTGATGAATCAAAGAATCAACTTCCTGATATTTTGTGTGTGATCCAGGTACACATCTTTGGCATAAATAATCCTATTTTTTGCTGCATTTATCCACTGTCTTGTTGGCTTTTTTTACGTGGCTTGCCTACACTGCTCTAACAGAACTTAAATGTTTTGGTTCAAGGATTAAGAAAACATTTTATGTAATTTTCATTAATAATACTAGAGTTCCATCTTTTTTTAATTTTATTACATATTTTTCAATGTTCGTATAGGAAAGGGTGAAAACAGTGTTTTCATGTTTGAAAACAAGGTGACATGTTTTGTAATTATTTAGTGAAAACAGGAATTGGAAACTAAAAACATTCTTGAAACCAACAAGACCTAATATGACCATAGAAAACTACGAGTCAAACCATCAAGAGATCTAGAATTAAATGGTCCAGATTGTGTTGTGGCCTTCTACAAAGCAACAACCATATGGTATATCAAGGAATCTGTAAGAAACATATTTTGATACTGAAACTATCTACAGACTAGGATAATTTCTTTTGCTGATTTAAAATGCTTGAAGTTTGCAATTCCCTTTTTATAAAAAAATCGTGGATTAATGGTGCTTATTAATTTTTTGGATAGATATGTGAAGCTGCTGTACATGGTTGAGTTCTAAGTTTCCGTTTATGTCATTGTACTTTATCATGCAGAACAAAACTTGAAATTGAGAACTAACTGAATTACTTAAATTTTATGGTGGTTCCATGATTTCCTTTACCCGGCTTGCAACTTCCGTATTTTGTTTTTCTTTCTTTGGTGTTTGCTTGAAGTTTGTAATTTCTTGTTATTTATGGTTATGCTTGTCCCAATTTCTGTTTATTATGGTTGCTCTTTTTGTTGTGACATCCCACATTTACAGGTTAGCCTTGAAGGGCAAATATCTCGTCAGTCAGTAAAACAAAGTTTGAGCAATGGTCATATACCTTCTGGAGATCAAATACCATGGAAATTCTGTGAGCAATACCAAGACACAGTTTTTCCTTCACTTTCGGGCGCTCGCATTGTTCGCATTGCTACACACCCTGATGACATGAAGGTAACTTCTATTTTCTGGCTTATGGTTTTGGTTTACCATATTCTTCAAAAGTTCCAACACCTCTTCTCTTTTCTTAATCTTTCCCTGATTTCAGCATGGATATGGTTCGCAAGCAGTTGAGCTTTTAATACGGTGAGTGGATGGCCTTCTTACTTTGATTGGAGTGGTGTTCATTTTAACTTTCGTTTAAATTTAATATTGCTTTGGTTTGGGGTCCTTGGTTCAAGGTGTGGTAGAAAATACCTCTGGCATTTGTGTGTAGCCAATTAGTGCTCTAATGAAGCAGTTGGCTCATCTATGAATCCAGTTCTTTAATACTTTGCTTTAAAAGATGCTGTAACTTGGAGATCATTTAGTCTTGAATGTCAAAATCTAAGCAAAACATAATCAATTAGCTATTTACATTTTTTCCACAGCTACTACGAAGGTCAACTTACTCCTATCTCTGGGATTGACGTTGATGATGAAGTGCAGACTTCGCAAATTAGGGTTACTGAAGCTGCAGAAAAAGTATGTTTACCCTAAAATTCATTTTTTTTATAAGTTTAGATTCTTCTGTCCCAGAAAGTTATGTATATCATAATGGCATTAGAGCTACATAGGAGTCTTTCTATCCAATAACTGCTTTACCTTTTTTCTGACTCTACTGTGAATTTAGGTTTCACTACTTGAAGAAAATATAAAACCAAGAAAAGAACTTCCTCATTTGCTAGTACATCTGCGTGAAAGGCGCCCAGAGAAGCTCCATTACATTGGCGTCTCCTTTGGGCTAACCTTGGACCTTTTTCGCTTTTGGAGGAAGCTCAAATTTGCTCCTTTCTACATTAGCCAGATTCCAGTTAAGCTTTTTTTCTTAACAGTGGACAACGATACTGAATTTCTTTTTTAAAAATCAATCACCATATATTGTTTCCTCAACTTGACAGAATACTGTGACTGGTGAGCATTCTATTATGGTCCTGAAACCCCTAAACAATGATGAAATTAAAGTTGATGGATCAAATCAGTGGGGCTTTGTCAGCCCATTTTACCAAGGTGGGTTCATCTTCCTATGCTGTTATGATCTCTGTTCAATATTTATGATTCATTTTGTTAATTGTTGGTTATTCAAAATGTTCACTATTGGTAGATTTTAGGCAAAGATTTTTTAGACTTCTAGCTTCCAATTTTCGTGGCATGGAATTCAAGCTTGCTATGAGGTTAGTATAAAAAGAACTTAACAGTTTACTAGGCATCATCAATTCTCAGTTGTTGACATGCATGAATGTTTTGGGGTTCCTTGAACTATGCAGTATCTATCCCCCTCAATTATCTCTCCATTTTTAAAAGTTCTCATTAATTGATGATTTTTCCAGCATCCTGGATCCAAAAATCAATTTTGAAGAGCAAGATCCTTCAAAGACTGCTTCTCATAAATTTATGGGGTCAGTCAGGGAATATTTATCACCACATGATATGAAGCGACTAAAGGCTTATGTTTCCAATTTTGCTGACTTTAACCTTCACCTGGTGAGATCTCAAATGCTGGGTACTGGTCATATTTTCGTTACTGTTTCTTGATGATAACCAGTACGATACTTTTTCGGTAATTGAAAATTGTTGTTCTCACTCCCTCAGTAAAAACTGCTTCAATTCCCTTGTAAATTATTACTAGTATATTGGAATTCCATCTTGATTCCCTCTCCCGCCATGGCAATCACCCTAATTTTTTCTTTGCTGGCCAACATAAAAGTGAATATTCAATATTGTGGAAATTAAAACACTTATACCAGAAATCATTGTCATTTAATTTGGCATGGTTGTTTACTTACTGAAGTAAATATCTAAAGTTTGTGCAACAATGTTAATAACGGTGGATGGCATTTCATGGTGGCAATAAAAAAATTTCCACTCTAACAATATGGTGGATGGTATTACAGCTTATGGCGGCTATATAACACATGGAAATCATACTAATTTGGAGTGCCTTTAAGTGTGATCTTAACCTTTTGTTTTGTTTTTTTTGACAGATTTTGGATTTAGTTCCCATCCTTGCACGTCTCTACTTTGAAGAAAAGCTTCCCGTTAAATTGTCATATGTTCAAGCTTCTGTGTTACTCTGCATTGGCCTGCAAAATCACAACATTTTGTACATTGAGGTCTGTTTACCAACCTACTAATTTGTTTAGTTGAAATATTACGCTCAAATGACTTGGTAGAACCTAATAATGCCTATAAAAAGGACAACCAGATGCTGAATCTCTACAAAAAATTTACATTATCTTCATTACTCTTTTGAAGTTTGTGATCAACTTATCATGCATTGGTCAATTTACCATGATAGACACATTCTCTGTCAAATCCATGAGTCACTCTAAAATTTATTGCCCATTAGCATCTTCTGGAAAGCTGTTGGAATTACATTCTCTTATTATGTGTTGCTTCATTTAACAGGGACAAATGAAGTTGGAAAGGCAACAGCTATTGTCTGAATTTAGGAGGATAATGAAGTTGTTCTACAATTATCTAAATGGCCTTGCATCCAAGGAGATTGAATCTACCTTGCCCCGAATGAAAGAAGTAAGTTTTTAATAAGAGAAAATAAAGTATGCACTAATAGTGTAAAACAATTTTACAATGTCACCTAATTATAAACCCACTGTAGGTAGGGTCATAAGTTCTACTAATTTGTGGCTCCCTTTTTTATACTATACTAATCTTATTTTGTCCCTAGATCGTCATGGAACCTCATAGTGTGTCTGTGGATGATGACCTCAATAATGCTGCTAAACAAGTTGAGGATGGCATGAAGTTAAAAGCAGAAGCACCCGTTACTCCTGAATTGCTCCAGCGATATGCGATTGTGGAAGGAGAATCTGACTTGGAGACAGTTTTACAAAACAACAGAGGAAAAATACCCATTGGTGGTCTTATCAGTGTAAAATCCAGTAGTAAGCCTGAGATGATGAAGAGAAGTCGAAAGAATGATAAAAAACGGACAAGATTTTTTTGGTCACACAACCATTTTTTTTGGTGGAATTGCTCATACAACCATAAGCTAAGCAAAAGGAGAAGAACCATACAAGATTGATGAATGTTTTCACTAAATTCTATTCTATTTTAAATATTAATTTTTATATATTGGTCTTGGTCATATTTAGCAATCAATATGTTTGACATGTCAAAATTACAAATTTAGCAAAACATAATAAAAACAATTATATTGATGCATGTAGGTTTCTGGTTCTTTTGTGTTGACTAAATATAAACTTTTGTGTTTCTGGTTCTTTTGTGTCGACTGTCATATAGGATTGATTCTCTTGCAAGAGTCCGTTGTCGTTCCATTTTGCCAACATAGCACAGCCATGTGTTCCAACAATATCACCACTTTTTGTATAACATACTGGAACGAAGTATCGACTAGGAGCAGGTTTGTGATCAGCAGATAGGACAATAAATAGTGGAGTCCCATATTTCAATCACCCATATTTCGTTCAAGATGACTGTAATTTGTATTCTTTCATCACCCATATTTCAAGGCATAGTGAAGTCCTACAGCACTCAGTGTATATTTGATAAAGTGGAAAGCAAAGATATGAATGTTTTGAATTAAAATAGAGAGTAAAAATATGATTTCCAAGGAATTTTATTGCTGATTTCACTCATTTGTCACCCTCTTTTGCCCCTACCAAACAGCCTATTATGCTGAGCAATTCTCCAAAGTAGGAGTGCACAATATCAACAGGGCAGAGGTATATCTGAAAAATCCCTTTCTGTACAATCAAAGGCAACCATAACATTCTTCCTAGAGGTTGCTATTTGCATCCCCTTTTTACTTTAAACATTTTCACCCCTCAATGCCTCTTTTATGGTCTTCTCCATTCTTTCTTGTTTGACTTTATTTTGTTGCTTTTTTATTTCACGTGGCGAGTGATACTAAGAAAATAGATAAAGAAAAAAAAATTATTGTGAAAAAAGTATTTATAGAATTTTTGCATGAAGGCAACGTTCTTCACTTCGAAAAATTGTACTCTTATCCCTTGATCCTTGGGTGCCATTCTTGCTAACAATAATGAATTCGGAGAAGATCGATAAATTACTAGTCACTGCACGTTAATGCAGGCGCTATGATGCACAAAAAAATTCGACAAACATCAACAGCAGACTTTTAGATTGCTAACACTTTCTTTAGTTAATAACATGAGCCAATCCTATCCCTAAAAAGAAGAAAACAAAATGTGCATATCCTCTATTGGCAGGGCAAACATTGTGAAATGGAATTTCCGAGTTTGAATGTAAAATAAAAGCTTAATAGACATGTATTGTTGATGTAAATAAGCTCATATTATCTCATCAATTAAAAAATTGTGTTTGGTACAACTCTTAATATAGCTATAAAAATGTACAATATCAAAAAATTTATGTTTGTTAGTGTTGCTACTTTTTGTGCATTAATTTTGATATTATAATATTACAAAGTGATATAGATATAAATAGAGTTGGACATCCGGATAAGTTTGTCTTAAAATGTCTAACTTTAAAGTTTATCTCAAGAAGTCTACATTCTTAATGGATTTATTTTCTTGTTTAACCCACACCTGCCCCGCATAGTATGTAGACCTAGCAGGCTGATACGTATTTGACAAAAAAATAAAAATAAATAAATTTAAAATATAAAATTTGATCCATTTTAAATAATTTTAAAATTTTAACTATGAATTGTCTAATAACAAAATTATGTGTCCAAAATGATAACATAATTTGTATCTTAAGCTATCTAAAGAGTATTTTTTACATCATATTTACTTAATTTATAATTTTATATTAAATTAAAATATTATATTATTATTCATCAACCATTGAATCATATAAAAAGTATTTAAATTTTTATATTTTTTTATTTTACTTTATTTACATCCTTATTTATTAATATTATATTTTACATATTAAAATATAAAAAGTCCATAAGATCCACAGATAAAACCCATTTAATCCACAAGTTAAGCAGAACAGGTTAAAAATTCACAATTTAAACTCAAAAGATCAAAGTTCGTATATCGTGCAACTTACTGGTGAAGTATGAACTCAAATCCATTTCTCGCTCTAGATACAATAGAGGAAAAGGATGAAAATTTAAATGCTAAAGTAGATAATTCTTGTTAATAAGTAATTCGGTAATCTCTCTTAAAAAAATAATTTGCTAATCAATAGTTTTAGTAAATCTATTTACATGTCCACGTAACCAATTTTTTTGCCACGTCCCTCCCTCTTTTTTCTTATTTAAAAACTTTGAAGCCTCTCTTCATCTTTTTGTTTTGGGATTTCAAACTTTCTCATTGTTTTACTCTCACCAAAAACTGCTTCTATTTTCTGTCGGAAGTTTGAATCCTTACAGAGTTACAGTGACAACACCCATCTTTGATATACTCCCTTTTTCTCCCTCTCATCTCATTTTTTATTTACTTCTTCTTTATGATATGAAATCTCTCAATCGTCCTCTTTCTAATCTATCTTATGCCTTATGAAGGTTGCGTTTTGAAAAATAAAAGAAAAGAAATTAACGTTGTTTCAAGAAATGTCACCTTGACTAGACTTTTACGGATTGCATAGCTACCACCGACCAGCAAGATGAGATAAGTCATTTTTTCCTCTTTCTTCTTTTTTTACCTTATTTTCTCTACCCTTTTGTTGTATGCTTTTTATTATTTTGATTTCACGCTAAGCGGTGACATGTTTTTAATATGTATTCATGGCGGCTAATTAGCAGCAAATGATTCATCTCCCGAGAAGTTACACTGACATGAGGCAATTTTGGTGTTGTTTTTAGCATTGGTGTTGATTAGCATGATTGGAAGATTATGGTCTATTTGATGTAAATACTATTTCTTCAAAGCTTATGCAGAAAATTATGCATTATTGGTGTTGATTGGCCCAATCACTCTGTAGGCCATCTATTTCCACTCCTAATAATTGGTAACATATGGTGGACTATATGTTCTGCTTTGTATTTTATTCTTGATCTCTTTATATATGCATAGACTAAAGTGACTTTTATATTACTAAAAAAGTTAGTAGAAGATATATAATTAATAAAATATTTACTTTTTATTAAAATAGAAAATTTTGTTTTCCTATATACTTTATACCATATCAAACAGTTATTTATAAAATTATTTTCTAAAATATTTAATTACTTTTATTTACAGGATAGTCATTAATATATGTAAATCTATTTTAATCATATTTTTAAACATATATACTAAGTTGAGACCCGTGAAACACGGGTCACTTTACTAGTTTTACTTATAAACTCCATAAACCATGACACGTTAAGCCTCTTTACTTGCTGCAGCTTGAAATTTTCTAGATTTTAAAACTTGATCTTTATCTATATATTGATATCATCTTTCTTCTAGAGTAGACGTATGAATGTCATATCCCTTCTTCTGGGATTGGAACATTTACCATATAGCATCGGATTCATCACCTTCTCTAAAAATCTGTGAGTGGCGATCCATTTTCATCAGGGTAAACCTGTAAACCCTCATCATTCAAACAAACAAACACAATACACTTATGTGAGGGAATGAACAAAAAATGCTAAGCTAATTCAAATCAATAACGGTGAAAGAGAAATATTAAAAACACACTTTCATGTTGGTTTAAAATTACAAAATTTGGTAGGTCTTATATTTTATATTTTATTTAATGTACTTCCTCGTAATTTTAACGAATAGTACCGCGGAGAGAGTGTGTTATAACACTCCTCTAAAATTGTTATTACCTGGTCATTTCTTTCTTCCCCAAAGCTGACAGTTCTGACCTTCAACTCCCCTCTATTAGTAGTTAACTCATCTAATATTTCAGCATTGCCTATTTCCTTTGATCCAACTCGGGGTGATTCCACTTCCTGTTAAAAAGTAAAAAAGATCTTTCATATCCCATATTGGACTAATTGGAGTGTAATAGAGAATCAAGATGAAATAGTGATGATAAAATTAAGCATGGCATCATACCCTGAAAGATTTATTGAAACTTAATGCTGGAGCACCAACTATTTCTTCATATTCAGCCGCATCTAGTTCCCTAAGATGGTGAGGCTTGAACAGCTTGGGGAGTATATGCTGCCTCAATGTGATCAGCAAAAAGAAAGGCAAGGGGAACAGTATTCCAGCTATGGGAATCCATGTCACTCCAAAACAAACCAAGAAATATATACATTGGAAGAGTGTGAAGAAGACTATGTATTTGTAAGGTACCGACTCAATAAAGGAAGCATGATCCCCCTCCAGCAACCTGCCAAAAATATATATTGGTAGGCGTTAGAAAGAGAATTCATTGAATGAAGCCACAGACGTTGTAAGTTTCATGCTTTTTGTGAAAATGATGAAACAATAGTAACTTTCACCTACTTGTACCACCTATTAGGTGTTACAAAAAGAAATAGGATCCTTTCCCAGAATTGATTTCCTGGAAGACTATCAATGGCCATGTAAGCAAAATATCCCCACAGAACTGAAGTTGGTATCTTTTTTATGGCAGGCATAGCAAAGACTGATGCTCCTACTAGGAGTGATTGTAATAGATTGCTCACTCTCTGCTCTTTTACTCTGACAGGCAAATATGCATCAATGTTTTTCTCAGGATCAAAGGTACTCTTATTGTTGAGTCCTTTGTCTTCACCGTTTAGAACAACATCTTTCAAATCCTCTAGTTCTTTGACCACTGAATGATTCTGAAAACAATCATAACCAAAAGAAACTTAGATATGTGTCAATTGGCTTAATTGGTGGCAGGGGCAACAGGATTATAGGGTTGTACTTACATCTGGACAGTTATCCATTTCCATGAACACTGCTTGCATCTTCCCATAGATTTCAGACTTGCTAGCTTTCTGCCTTATGCTTTCCTTGGCACTTTTAACCATCTTTCTTCGGATCAACTGTCATCAAAAAATCACCATATCAAATATCCAATTCAATCATGATAGTTGCTTACTAACAAATACCAATACTCATTTATCCACCTGTTTCTTGAGAACAGCCAGGCTCTTGCTGTGCATAGGGGATTGAGGCAGAACTCCATTTGAAGGGGGTAAGCCAATTAATCCACAAAGCAATGTCTGAAATTTTTTGTCAAAAGCAAATCATAAATTCCAATCGGATCATTAATTTAAATGACAATTAAACAACTCAGTACAAGAGATAGAGAGATGTACCGTTAATGCTAGCAACAATATATCATAGTGGTAAGCAGAGGGTTTCCTGAGATTGAATTCCTTCTGTTGTGCCATCTGGGAAGCAACACTATGGTCAAAGAAGTAAAGCCCTGCTATCATTAAAGCGGGAATAAAAGCAGCAAAAACATATGCCGGAGAAACCTCCCCCATATTCTGCAGCAAAGGTTATATAAATATAAGTTATGTCCAAAACTACTAAAGTAAGAAGTGGTGTGACTATATGCAATATTATGGATTACTTTGATTACTGTCCAATGATGTAAAGATGTGGATTCCCAAGCAAGAGGAGAAGTGAGCCTTCTTGGAACTCCAGAAGGCACTTTACTTGGTACTGTGAATGACAGAGCTGTCCACACCACCACCATGAAAGGCACTCCATAATCTGCAATGAAACTTCTGAACCACCCTGTTCAATATAAACAAACAATGTCAGATTCCCCACTCCAACCATGCTAATAATGGCTCAAATCAAATCACTTGAAGTTCACTTGACAAACCTGTCCCATATAACCATGACCTTGCTCTTCTGCTTTTTAAAGAAGTGTAGAGAAGGCCAAAGGTGAATATAATACCCAGCAATCCATTTGCATACAGCCAATGAAATTTGTACTTTTCCAATGTTGGGTCTCCTTCTTCAGGAACACTAAACTCACCCACCATTCCCTAAACTTACAAAAGCTTGTATCAAAGTCTCTCTTTTTTTCATGTGTTAGGCCAAATCATGTTTCATTTGATAGTTGATACCTAAACTAATACTACTATACCACAAACTGACCTTGATAGCCTCTTGAATGAACAAGACTGTGATCAACATGCCGAAAATCTCACCCGCAATCCTTGTAAATCTATTGATGATTTTGCCAGCATTGAATATTGCTAGAAGAAACAGCAAGAGAGCAGTCCATACACAAACCCTGGGATGTTAATAATATCAATTAGACATTGGTTTCACAACACAACAAACTTGGGCTACGTAGAGAATGTTTTTCTTACCATCCGGCCCAAGCTAAAAAGAGTTCTTGTCCCAAGGAATCCCTATTTTTGGCAAAGTTGTACAGGTAGGTGTACATAATGATAGTGGGTTCAGCAACTCCCACTATTAGGAGTGGCTGGCCACCCAAAATTGAGTGTATGATTCCGCAAATAGCTGTAGAAGCCAGTGTTTCTACCGTGCTCAAACTTCCATCTGTATACAAACAACATATTGGTTAATCCCATTGCCAAATTTTTCACAAAGAGAGCATCAAGTGAGAGAGAGGAACTAATCTCTAATCTCTAATCTTTCATTCTTACATTTTTAAGTTCAAATTAATTCTTCTAATGCTCACATTTCTGTAGGGAATATGCCACAAGTGCAAAAAGCTTGTGCTGAATATATAACATCCACTCACACTTGTATTTTAGAAAAAGTATTTTAGGAAGCTGTAATTTCAACTTTCTTAAGAAATACGTAAGATTTTACCTTACTAAACACCCCAAAACAAAAAGTAAGTGTACTTCAAAAAATCTTTATGAGGTGTAATAATATACACTCACTGATTTTTTTTAAAAGAAGCATTTTTCACAAATTATAATTTCATTTTAAAGTACACTTAACTTAACGTGCAGCTTACTAAAATATTTCTTCTGAAAAGCAAGTTGATGTAGATGAACAACTCCTAAAAGAAGTACTTTAACAAGTTACTCCTTCTATAAAAGAAGTGTGTTACGTTGGAAAACATCTTTTTATATACATATATATGGTATATATGACTGGCAAGATGAGGATAGAGAAGAAGATAAAAAAAAAAAAAAAACCTGTGTCTCTACTTAGCTGCTCGCCAAAGGCAATTACAGGAAGAGAAGAAGCAAAGAAAATATAGGTAGTTGGGGCCAATATCCTATCAATAAAAAATGAGTCTTCATTAGAGAGTACTAATTTTCAACAAAAAAAAAAAAAAAAACTTTCCTTAATAATCTGATAAGAAACTTACCCAGTTCCTGAATAGAAACCGGAAGTCCAATCATCTTTATAGTACCCAGCTCTTCCTCGAAGATCGTTTATAACACCCTTGAAAGGTTTTTTTAAGCTTTCCATTTCTGCATCCACACACTCTAATGAGTCATTAAAAAGTTCTTCATATCCAAATAGCCAAAAACATAGATAATGAGAAAGTCAAAACCATACCATCAGGAACCTAATAAACACGAACATATTATATATATATATACATACATGCTCTCATGTTTCTTTGATTCTTTCTATTGGTTTTGGTTTTTATTTCTTTTCACCAACCAATTTGGAACAGTCAAAAGAAATGAGAAGGAAGAGAAAAAGACGGAAACGTATGACTTCACAGCTCACACGTTCAATTTCAAGTTTGTTGTTGGTTACTCAAATATTCTGTTTGTTGAACAAAAAAAAACATAACTGAAAGAGAAATAACACACAAACATGAAACGATACTTATAAAGAAAACAAGAAGAAAAGAATGAAACAAGAAATCAGAATTCTTGCGACGCAAAAGAAACCAAACGTCTCATCACGTTTACACGTACATGCAATGAATGAACAGGCCTCAAACGTTTGAACAACAAAAGGGTATCATATCATGTCATGCAGATTTAAAAAAATGCACATATTATGATGTATGTTTGAAACTTAATGCAGAATTGATTATAATGAAAAAGAAGAAGAAAGATGATAACCGGAGATGTTGATGTGGCTACGAGGAAAGCAAAATGAGTATTTGAATTGGTTTTGGCTTTGGCTATGGCTTTGGTGGTTCTTTCTTGGTACTTAATTATGAAGAGTATTGATTTGAGACTATGAGAGTCCAACAAAGTCCACGTCGTTCAAAGACCCCCACGAGAGAGAATCCTAACTGGTCCCCACTGAGAAATTATGAAATGATATCAGAGTCAAAAAATTTAAAATTTTATTTTGAAAATCATGGGAAGGTGAAGGTCATTTTTGCCATCATACAAAACTACTACTACTAGATGTTAGGTCCAGGAGAAGAGACTAGCAAGTACTGGACCAAGGTTTTAATTCTTGTTCAGAGATAATATCTGACTGTGTCTCCCTCTTAAGGAGTATTTATAAATCAAAAATTAAATTAATAAATGTATTCATTAATGCTTCATGCATTGGCGTGAACATTTGTTACTATTGAGCTGGTTTTCTATTCATCACTCTTAACTGGTTACTAGTATTTCAATAAAGTTACCAATTATTCTGAATTTAATATTTTTAAGGATTTATATAAAATTATCAGTAATGTTATCTATCTATCTATATATATATATATATAGAAGCGGTTAAAGTATTCAATCATCAACTTTAAAATAGATATTAATTTAATTTTGTCACCTAAATAATTGAGAGTCGCTTTATAAAAACTTAAACTTTACAATAGTTATTTAACAGGTTTTATTTTTACTTCAACATTTTGAAGTGTCAGATCAAAAATATTCTGAGCAGTTTAACATCTAGAGAAAATTAATAAGATAATTGATAGTGTAATATTAATTTTAAAATTAAAATTTTATTTAAAAAATACTTTAAATATTGACATTTGATCATTCTTAATTCTATAATTATTTAGTATACCACATTTAATAAATGTATTAGAATATTCAGTTTTAATAATTATTAAGTTTACAATTATTTAGTATATTAAATTTAATATATTCATATTAATAATTTATGCACAGATGTATTATTTGACTTCTTAATAATCAATATTATATTATATATTTGAACCATTTAAAATTTAGAGAAAATTAATAAGATAAGTGATAAAATTTTATTTTAAAAATCACAATTTTCCTTAGAATATTAACTTATAATAATTAATAATTTTATAATTATTTGATATATTAAATTCAATACATTTGTTTTTTTACAACAGAATTGAATATATGTATTAGAATATTTATTCTAATAATTATTAATTTTATAATTATTTAGTATATTAAATTTAATATTGCAGATTTTCTGACCATATTTTTTAATTTTTGAATCTTGATCAAATTATAAAATCCAACTAAGCCTAAGTCATTTCCTATTCATTCTAAATTCAGATAGTAAAAGAAGAGAGATAGATACAACAAAATACATGTCTATTACATGCAACACAGACTCTCCAACACGGATATATGCATTCGCAATGACAAATTCACAATCTCTTGAAAAACAAATTGTATTTTTTGTTTATTCCTTTTGCGCATGATTTTCCCTTTAGTTGATGTTTTTAGAGTTCAAACTTGCAATATTAATCAAATTTAACATATTAATACTACCTAATTATACAATTATTCTCAGATTTAAAATATTTTTTTGAAATCATATTCATGCAAAAATTTAACAAAAAAATACATTTATTAAAAATTTAAATTATTCACATTAATACTTTTATTATATAATTTATGCACAATTTTGAAATACTTTTAATAATCAAACTTCAACTATATTATATAGTGAACCTAAAAAAAATTGACATAATTAAATTAATATATTCAAAATGAGTAAAAATATAATATTAAAATAATTAAAAAATATATTTTTTTAATAAAAACACTATTTCGACAAATTTAAAATAATTCAATTTTAATTTTGAAATAAATATATTTAAAATCTATGAATTATAAATAGGCAAAATTCAAGTACATGTTAAAATAATATCCAAAATAAATAAATGAAAATTCAAATTTAAATAATTATATATATATATATATATATATATATATATATTCATGCTTATTATATTTACAATCCTTTTTAATTTATACATTTCATATACGTATTTTATCATTATTATTACTTAGAGAAAAAACAATGATAATAAATTTCAATATGTCAATATTTTGTAAGAAACCATATGCCAATTAAAAATTTAACTAATTATTTTCTTCAAATATACATTAAAAAAACAAAATATAAATATAAAAATATTTAATTTAAACAAATCCGTGCAAGACAGAAGTTTAGCTGCAACCAGGCCATACGAAAACAAATGTGTAATGTAATTGGTTGAATTTAAATAAGAAGGTTTTAAAAACTAAGCCTTAGCCCGAAATCAAAGACAATGATTGGATATTAAATTTTCCATGCAGGTACGAATACGTACCAATCGGCACTTTCCTAAAAATTATTGAAAGTATAAAAATATATATTATTATTTAATCGTGAATTATTATTTATGATAACTTTGTCCATCTTAATATTTTCTATTGTTTGGTAATATAAAAAAAATATTGATAATGTACAAAATAAAAACTCTATTTTTAAATTTGTGTAAATTTAAAAAATCAAAATTATATATTTAAATTGATACGTAAAATATTTAAAAGTATAATCATTTGTACAGATAATTGTAAAAAAAAATTAAGATTGGAAATTGGAAACATTAATGGTGAAGTATTATTTTATTTATTTTTAATTTCTCTCAATCATATTCTGCTGACTTCTCATATTTTTATCATTCCATTTTTTAATTATTTAAAGGATTTTTTTCTAAGCTTCTGAACAAAAAGCAATTAATGGTTTATTAATTTTTATTGATTAAAAATAATATTTTATTACACATAATGGTTTTTTATTTCTCTCAAATCCTGTAAAAAAAAATATATCTCTCAATTAGTGGCGTATTATTTTTATTGTTTCTTATTTCTCTCATTTATATTTTGCTGGCTTTTCGTTTTTTTAATAATGTATTCGAAGTTCTTTCCTAAGCTTATAAACAAAAGGAAATTGATGGTGTATTAGTTTATATTAATTAAAAAATAGTATTTAACTTAACATGTTAGTTTTTATTATTCCCCTCAATTAATGGTGTATTATTTTATTGTTTCGTATTTTTCTCATTTATAGTTTGTTGACTTTTCATATTTTTAATTATTTATACGGATTTTTTCTGAGCTACTCAACAAAAAAACAATTAATGGTGTATTAATTAAAAATAGTATTTTATTACGCATAACTATAATGGAGAAATGATTTATAACACTTATTTCAAAATACAAGATTTTACCACTGTAGCACGCTGTTTAAAAGAAATTTCTGTTCTTCCATCAAATATTTTGCTTTTTCCTGTCGCAACCGTAAGATCATTTAGAAAGTTTCCTTAGACTCCAAATCATCTAAAGCTTAAAAAAAAAGTTTAATGTTTATATAGCAATAGTATAAAATAATTTTACATTTCATTCAATTAAAAATAATTATTTAAATTATTTTTAAATAATTATTTTAAAAATCAATCAATTTATTATATATGAGTTGTAAAAACTTTTTACACGGTCAGACATAACCTTTTTTCTCTAAACATATTCATACTTTTTTTAAAACATATTTATCATTAATTAATTTGAACCATTATATATATATATATATATATATATATTACTATTTTTATTTGTAAGATTGTACTATTAAAATTGTATTAATTGAACAATTAAAAACTTTGAAAGATAAATCGAGAAAAATGTTATATTGATCTTAAAAAGATTTCAAATTTTAGTAAGTATTATAATATTGATTATCTAGATTTTTTTAAAATTAAAGATATTGCAAGTAGTATAGATAAAAGAAATTCCTATGTCACTAAAAATATTAAATTTTTTAAAAAGATGTATTGACAGTAAAAATAAATTCCTATGTCACTAAAAGTATTAATTATTTTAAAATTAGTAATAATCTTATTTGATGTTAACTATGTTAAAAGATACATTAAATATTTTTCTTGCTTTATTTAATGACAGTAAAAGGATAGAAATACTTAAGCTTAAATATATTTTTGGTCTCTTTAATTTAGTGTTTTTTTCATTTTTTTTCTTATAATTTTTTTTGCATTTTAGTTCTTAAAAAATGTGTTACGATAAAAAATGTTTTGAAAAATAAGAAAAACATTATCTAAAATCTTTTAAGGATAAAAAATAAAATAAACATATTTTACAAAAATTAAAACAAAAAAAATTACAAGGACAAAGAAGGAAAAACATTAAATTACAAGACCAAAATATTTAAACCAAATACTTATTAATATAACTTTAATTAATAATTTTGTCATCGATAAAAAAACAGAATTTGAAAAATATAAATTTTGCCTAAGCCCTGAAAATATTTAGGCACGGCCTAATTGCACCAATTGAATATTGTTTTAAACTATATTTTTAAAAACAGGGTCGGGCCCAGGCAGAAGGACTTTAGGCCCCAAATTTTTTTTTTACTAATATATCTCAAAAAAAATTATTTATTGTAAAATTATATTTAAAAATAAATTTTAATTAAAATATTATAAGTAATTATTAATCTTTTTATTTTTATTGGCACCATAAGTAACAATTAATAAACAAAAATTCTTTACTAATATCATAACTTTGTTTAAAAAAATAAATTTAATAATTAATAGCTAAAAAATCTAAAAAAAACTTATTTTATTTTTATTTTTTTCTCTCTTCCTATTCAATTTTAATTTCGAATAAAAGGTCTCATTTATGTCTTGTTCTTCAATTTATTTTAGACCTCTCACGTACTAAAGCCATCCTGTTTAAAAATCTTTATAAATTACATATGATTAGAAAATATTTTATTTGGATTAAATTTGGTGAAAGGTTGGCCAAATCGATAAACAGTGTTGAGTTATTTGCATATAAAGTGATCATATTCTATTCTTTATCTTTAGAAAGAAGACGGATTAGTTCCGTTGTCGTGCTGTATATGTTGGCTCAATAGGATTTGGAGCCTAAGGATCCACCATCAGCTACCAAACATACACGAAAACTTTCTCTTTATAAATTTTCATATAAACACCATCTGTTATATAAACTAATAAAAGTACAAAACCTCGATATCACTTCCTCTCTTTTCTTTTTCTTTTTTTTTCTCGATCTGTAATATGATTTGACATAACATCTGTGTTAAGTGCAGTGTGATTCTTCATTCTTTTGAGCATTTGAAAATATTAAAATTCCTTGTGCGTTAGCAATGATTCACAACAAAACCAATCTCATAATAAGGTTTTGCATTTCTTCCACGTCTTACACAGTAAAAATCTAGCTAATGGAGTACCTTTCTGTGTGCTCACAAGTCACAATGGTTAAAAACAAATCTATAATATGCATGCAAGTCTTTCATCTGCACACTGAGAAAGCCTGGCTAGTTTTAATATTTTTCAATTTTTCTCTTCCTTGAAAATTGGTTGGCATACTGAGTAAGCTAGGTTTCTATTTTTCCTTCTTTAATATTTATTTCCTTGATGTCTTTTTTTCTTCCTTTTTAATCAACTGAGTAAGCTAGGTTTATATTTATTTTTTATTTTTTAATTAAATAAAATTTAATTAAATTATTTTAGAATTACTAAATACCAACCAAACATGTCTATGAGAATAACATTTCGGTTTTAGCCACATAAACTACACAATATTTAATATAATATCCCAAAAATATATTAGTAACATTTTGATTTCCTAAAATACAAAATCATACCGTGAAACAAACGTGGTACTAGTTGTGTCTCAACCATCATAAGGTTATTCTCTAGTTCTCTTATACACTTGAATTTATGAACTTTTATTTTGTGAATCCATCCATGCATGCTCATGCATGCATGTAACTTAATTGTTCACAGGCTCGAGTATAGGACATTTTGTAAATTTCGTCCCCAAGCTGTAATATTTGAAACATTGATTAAAAAGAACCTTCACAATCATTCCTATAATATAAAAACCATTACTTGTCGTTGTTCAAAGTCACGTACGACGTTATCAAATTCAATTAATTGTACCATAAACAAATTGAATTCAATTAATTGTTTGCACGTTAAAGTCTTATCAAAAGAATAATTTTCAATCCTCCTATTATATCCTCTTACAAATCTTCCCTCCAACATTTTATGATAAGTTTTAAATACGTTTTATACTTTTAAGATAATAAATATTTTTTACTTTTTATTCAATACTTACATAAAAGGTAATAGAAGGACTCGTATACATATTATTAAATTAAAAGTTAAAAACTGATAACTTATAAAAACTAAAGTGAATTTCTATTATAAGTTTTCAATATTATTACATATATAGAAACAAATAGTAAAAATGTATAAATATTTCAAATCTAACTCAATTCAAAACTACATACAAAAATTCTTGAAATAAATTTCACATTATAACAAGTTGTTGAAGAGAATATATGTGAAAGAATAAAATGAACCACGAATACTTTTATGACTTCAGGGTGTGACTCATCGATCTACGGCTATTACTCTTGCAAGCTAGCTAGAGACGGACGTGATGAAAGTTATATTTGTGTTCAAACTATTAGTTTAATATCTCAATTTTTGCGCAAAAGGATAAGATCCCGACAATAATAATAATTCAAAATGTACAATTAAACTTAATCAATACTAAAAAAAATTTAGTCAGCCTCACTCCATTTCAACTTTTAACCGGAAATAATTGCATGCATCATGTGATTATTATGTCAACAGTATCTTAGGGCCGGTTAAGGTCATGATATGATTTGTTACTTTAGTATATTTTCTCTTACAAGTGTTTATGAAAAAAATCATTCAAATAAACACTTGACAAAATTGAAGTCTAAAACTTAGAATCGAATTTCTAATAATGCCAAACATGATAGTCGATGAGAAAAATCATGTTTAGCTCATTCTAGACTTCTTGACATATGTAAAGAAAATCCAAACACACCTTTAAATACAATTTGTCTTGCTGTGTTGCAGATAGTGCGTTTGAGTGGCTGGGATTTTATGGTACCTCTACAAATAAATTGTATAAGAATGAACCTAACATTAGGCCTGGGTCCACCCACTTTATGGCATCATTCTCTGTTATTAGCAATAAGTTAATATGTGCTGTACTCCATGTGGCGGTTATTACCCCCTACTTTCAATTTTCCAATCTTTATATGTATAGTCATATAAGGGGTTAAACTTTAAAGGATGAGTTATTCTTGCCGGTTTATTTAATTCTTTTCTAGGTATGTAAAAGTGACACCCGTCGGAAAAAATACTCCAATACAAGACGTTTATATATCTTCTTTTTTTACAGGAGACGTTTATATATCTTGGAGTGAAATATATATTTTTTTAAAGGAGACTTAAAATATTTTTTTAGAATAATGGTATTATAGTAACTTCATAATGAATTAAGTGTACGTTTAGATTAGTAAAATTGATTTGAAAGTTATATGATTTATATTTTAATATTTTTATCATATAATCAAGTTGAAAGTAAAATTTTAAAATCCAACATACAAATTACTCAAATTTATTTTAATTCATTATTAATTTTAAATTCATAATCAATTTTAAAAACTTTCACAACGTGAAATCAAACATAAAAAAATATGTCTAAAATTAATTTTAGATTTAGAATTAATCTTCTACCGTCAAATCCACATTCATATGGAGAACGGAAATTAACTTTATATATACGTGTTTATATATATATATATATATATATATATATATATATATATATATATATATATATTACCATAAATAAAATCTTTGAATTTTGGGTGAAATTATGAGATATCTTTTATAAGTTTTGATTTTTTTATTATGAAACTAATATGTAATCCAAAACTTAGTTATACAGAAAGATACATGAGTTTATTTCAATATACATTTGATTTGAAATTTTGATAAAAAAATATTTAAATTTAAACTCAACTTAATCGATATGTAAAAACATATGTAACAAGATCAAGCTGAATAAATTTTTTAACAGGTATATTAATTTTAATATCATATAAAGTTAAATTAAAAATTATAAAATTAAAGAAATATACAACAAAAATAAATGCATATTTTATAGTGTATATTTTTTAAATATATATATAATTAGATATGATACCATCTTATAATATATATATATATATATATATATATATATACTAAATCAAAAGTAATTAATACATAGTTATTTAAGAAAATACTAATGACACTACTGAATGTATTGAACTAGGATTTTAAAATATTATTTTTGTATAAAAAAAATTGTGAATGTTAAAGATTAGACAAGAATAATATAATTTATTAGATTTTTTTATAAGACTTAGTTTAAATTTTAATGGATTTATATCATAAAACTTAAAAAAAATTGAAAGAATTTTATTAATTTATAAGATTTGAAAGGATTCTATGAATTTTTAAAAACACATTTATTTCAAGAGTTGATGAAAAAAAAAGAAATAAAACCAATATAATTTTTTTCAATCTTTGAATAGATATATTGGTTCTAGTTTTATGTCTTCATATACTAACCTTTCTTGCAATAATATCTTGTAATTCTCACTTTTGGATTCGAGCAATAGATTTAAAATTATATATTAATTTTTTGATTTTTTAAATTATTATAATTATTTGATGATAAATCTAATGATATGTTTAAATGGGTTATAATTATAAGCATATACTAAAATTGAGTAATGAGAATGAAAAATTGGTATGAGAATTATCGAGTTACCTAGTTGACAAAATTAAGAAAATATATTTGACATTCCTTATTCCAAAAGAATACAACAAATATATATGATACATGTATCTTGTAAAATACTAAAGAGAGAAGAACATATATAATGAGAGTAAAGAAAGTTTGTAATCAATAGAAAAAAAAAAGTCTAGTAAAATCTCAACAGTTCAGATAAGATTGTTTGATAGAAATTTTATACTAAAAAGTCTAATAAAATTCATTCAAATTTTTCTGAAAAAATAATCTATCGAAAATTATATATTTTTTAATATAAAAAAACTTTATATTAGTTATAGAAAATCCTAATTGAATATCATTAGATTTTGTTATCTTTCTTGAAAAATCTTAAAAATCTTAGTTGAATATCACAAAACTTATTTATAGTATTTGAAAATCCTGACTAAATACCATGAGATTTTTTTTTAAAATATATATTTTAAAAATCATAATCCAATACACACCCTTAATTACTATAATGAAATAGGATTTTCTTTTACCGCCAAGTAGGATTCTGAATTTTTTTTTTAGCAGATATATTAGTTTTAATATCATAGAAGTTAAATTAAAGTAGTATTTTTTTTCATGCACACATGTGATGAAATCCTTTACTACATATTGAAGGCACAAGATTTTATGTCACACCATTGTTGAATTAAAAAGTAGTTGTAAAATAATTATTCTATCTATATTGCAAAATAATAGTTAAATTGTAGTATTTTATAACCATCCTAAAATCTAGAGAGAAAAAAGTAATTATAAAAGTAAATTTATTATTATTCAGACAATAGTTAATACATTGACATAGAATCATACGGACAAAATTAGGATAAAAAATGTTTTCTTAATGTAAAATGACAAATAATATTAAAAAATTATTAAAAGAATAATAATTTCAAAATAGTAGGAGTAAGCATTTAAGTGATATACCAATAAGATTATTATTTTTTATTAGTTCCATAAATTTGTATTTATTAATTAATTCGATCCTTGTTGACTTGTTGTTAACTTAGAGTACTTTTTTAGTGGGATTTAAATATTTTATATTTTAATTTAATTTAAAATTTTATCTTATATTTTCATCCTTTAAATCAAACACTTCATTAACAGAATTAACGAGATGAAATTAATTAAAAATAAATAAAAATTCAAAAATCCAATTGAAAAAATTGTTTAGAGCCCTAGATAATTTTTTTAAAACAATTCAAAGACCTAATGAGTAATGCTCAAATTCTACTAAGACTCTGACAGTATATTTCTTAAGTATTTTTAGACTATTCCTAAATCTATTATTGTCATCTTTATATTTGCACTAATTATTTTTAGCTCTTCTGTATTCTCACATCTTTTGTCCACTATTTTCACATTTCTAGGTTTTGAACTTAGTATTCTCAATTTCTGTAGGTTCTTCATCCTCTATTCTCAAACTCCAGAAGCATTAATCTCATGACTGCACTTCAAGTTTTTCCTTACGGATTTTTTTCGAATAGACCAAATGCACTCCTTATACATTCTTCAGTTAATTGATTTTTTAATTTATTTTTATTGTTAAAAATCAAAGTCAGATACTAACCAGTGCCATAACAGATTGAAAAATCAAAATTTTAAAAATATTATCAATATACTTACTATAATCTATTTTTTAATGAATTTAGACGTGGTTTTTATATGTTAAAAATAAGCTACTGTCTAAAATTTATATATTAAAAAGAAGCTATTATTAATTCTTTAACAAGTTTCTAAAGATCCAAAACAGAAAAACATAACAGAGATTGCCAAAAGGCTCAAACACTTTGCACTGCCAAGAAAAAGATTGTATTTTTTGTGTGGAAATATCTTTTACAAAAATTAGTTTCCATGGTGTATTTTTGCATCAGATATACAGCCAAAACTAATTTCCTAGAAAGGTATTTTTTTACAAAAAAAAATGTAATTTTTTTTTTATAGAAATATCATTGTGTATCAATGAAAACTAGTTATCTCTGTATCAGACGGATAATAAAAAAGTAGTTTCCTTGAAAGGTATTATTTCAAAAAGAAAAAAAAAATGAAAAGATTTTAGACAATGTGCAATGAGAAGCCCCCTTGTCAGTTGGGTATTCATGTTGGGCCGATTTACATATTTTAATAGGTAGGCCTCTTTTGAGGTATTTGAATCCTACACCTCCCACTTTAAATCCTGCACCTTCCAAAGAAAGTTGAACGGAAAAAGACATCCTGTCTTTTTCTTTTGTCTTTCTTGCTATAATAACGTGTGTTGACCCTCCACTCCGCACTGTGCCACCCTGTGCCTTGTCCTCCAGCATCCTCTAGTAATGTCGTCACACACCACCATCATGCCACATTTATAAAGAAAACTATAGATCTGAAGCTTCTCATGTCGGCTATTCCTGAAAGGATTTTTTCTATTCCGGAATATATATATATATACTTTTGGAACAACTATTTGAGAATAAAAAAATTCAAAAAAACTATTCCAAAATGGTATTTTTTATTATTTTAGAGTACATATACATTTTTCAGAATAACTATTCCAAATAAAAAAAAATTCTATTCTAAAATAGAAATAAGTGCTCAAAAACTATTCCAGAATATTCATTCTAGAATAGGGGTTCTTGGTAACAGGATTATTTTTGTTCAAACACATAACATAAAATGGGAGTGCTGGATTCAAATCCCCTATTTTGAAGTAGTTTATGAATGCTTTTGTGCAGACAAAGCTTAAACTGAAGGCCCAAAATAAGCATCAATAAAAATGATGACATTTATTTCTTATGCTCCTACTATTACACCAAATACCTCCTATTGCATTTCGAAAAATTTATTCCATAATGTAAATTTACATTCTGAATGAACTTTTCAAAAATACAACGGGAAGGGCACGATTCAATATTGGGATGCAGGATACAATAGTCTAAAATGATACATATGTATAATTTATTTTAAACTTTTAGATGTGTACATAGTGGCTTACGAAGATGATGTGCTAATGAAGGATAAACTAACTAAAAGGTAAAGCCTATCCATAATATTCTCATGCATCTTAATTTTCACTATAATAAGTAATTTGTAAAGATTTTTATTGTTTAACATGTTTTCCATTCACTCCTAATCTTTTTCACATACACTGATTCAACAATTTAATATTTTGAGATTTGTCAAATAAATTGAGTTATAAAGAGATTTCAAGAAAATAATCCAAGACTCAACTAACCCCAATGAACAAAAATATTAAATGTAAATCTGTTTGGCAAAAGATAAAATAGATTAAGAGTAAAATATTAAATTAATAGAAAAATTATAAAAATATTGAAATCATTGTTTTTTCCCACCTTTTTGTTTCTTAAACAAAAAAAGGATAAGAAAGTGTATTAAGACAATTTTGCATGTATTTACACCGAAGTTGTTAAAAATATAATGTACTCCATCCGGATCTAAATATAAGCAAATTTAACTACGAGACACATGGATTAATGAACTCAGTTAATAACATTTATTTCAAAAAAATCTTCTTAAAATACCCTTCATAGCGATGCTTGCATAATAGAAATAAATGATTAACGGGAAACAAGATTTTATTAAAAGAATGATATAATATAAATACTATTATTAAATAAGATAAAAGTTAGTTAATATTTACTTATATTTAGGTCCAAAATTATTTTTGGTGTTGCTTATATTTAGGTTCGGAGGAAGTATTCACTAAACACAAAACTTAACACTCAGTTGAAACATTTGAAGGGAAGGGATAACACATAGGTTGACTCCTAGTCCCCTAAGATATTGGATATAATTGCACTAGTAAATTTTGTACATAAGAAAGAAGGAGGTCCTTGAAAGTAGAAAGCTAGAGAGTTTGCCACTCTTTTACTCAGCTTTTTGTTCCCACTTCTAGTTGAGAGCTAATGCTCACATCCCCAAAAGGGTTTCTAAATTTTCCATGTCCTCCATGTGAACATTTCAAAACCCTAACTTAGAATCCTTCCCCAAAACGAAACCCCTAGAGATTGTGAACTGACTTATCACCGTTGAAAGTCATGGATCACAGATACAACTACAGTTTTGTTGTGCTACACATATGATATTCACCCATTGCTATTTAAGTTTGCCGTCATGGAATGCCCTTGCCAGACTCTCAGTCACACTCTCACTGTCCAAATATTCCCCTTTCCTTTAGACAAACATATCCAAACATCTCACGTCTTATTTCATTATACTGCTACAATTTAATTTTATCGTTTAATATTATTTTTAAAAAGGCTAAAATTATTTTGATGGTCTCTTATTTTTATTTTAGCTTGTAATTTAATTCTTTATTTTTAAAATTTTCAAATTTATTAAAAGTTATAAAATAATCATTTAAGTTGTTTTTTTTATAGTATCTCTATCTTTGAATTAACGTCTTTTTAGATTTTTTGAGATAAACATCTTATAAAAAACTACTTAAAGAATCATTTTATAATTTTTAATAAATAAAACTCTATTTTCCAACTTTTAAAAAATAAAATACTAAATTACAACCTAAAATAAAGATAAGAAACTATGTGAACAATTTAACCTTTAAAAACATATTCAAGGACTATTTGTTCATTAAGTTATAATATTTAAAGATTAATTTGACATTAAGTTGTAAAATGCAGGGATCAATTTGTCATTAAATTTTTTGTATGACTAATTTGTTGCACTTATCACACATTTATAACAAAACTAATAAATTAACATTTTTCAATAAAAAAAATTGTCACGACATCACACTTTCGAGTGTCCTATAATTTAATTTTTTCAGGATTTTCTTAATAATGCTTTTTACTTATATTCTTCATAAAATTGTTCTTATGGATATGTGAAAATTTAACCTTTTGAAGTTTAAAGAAAGTTTTATTGATACAAAAATACTAGAGAAATATTAGGAATATATTATTTTGACACACTCTTTTGAACGCTTTCATTCTTATTAGTTAAGATTTATGGAAAATGACAATTTTATAAATCCCACAACGTTTAATGAATCTCTCTTCTTATTTTTTAGTTTTTAATAAATTTTAATCAATTAAAAAAATGTATTTGAATAAGTGTGTTACAATCCTAACACGTTCCAAAAGTCTAATACTCTCCTAAGGAATGCTAGCAAATATGTGAACAAAACACTCTTTTGAAAATACTCTATGATTAACTGATTTTTATTGAAATTCATAAAATTTTGTAATTTTTTATGAAAATACCTTTCACGGAAACAGAAACTAGTATCCAAGTATCAAAAAACACAAAAGAAATTAGTCATGAAAGGTATTTATGTAAAAAGAAATACAAAATTTTTGGGCGGTGCAAAGAGCAACCCCCTTCAGTTGGGCATTCATGCTAGGCCGGTTTTGACATTAATGTATCTTGTGTTTTACTAGTTGTGGGCATAGTGTGGCTTAGGAAGGACAATACGGCGGCTGCATCTGTGCATCAGCATTCAGCAATTCGTAGATGAGATAAGAGTTGAGATTACTGAGGTTAAACTAACTAAAAGGTAAAGCCAATACACTCAATATTCTCATGCATACTAATTTTAACGTATTCGTATTGAAAATAATTTGTGAAGATTGTCATTCTTTAGCATGATATCCATCCATTCCTAATCTTTTTCATTAATACTAATTCAAACAATTAATAATATTGAGTTTAGTCAGACAAATTGAGTTATAAAGAGATTTTTAGAAAATAAACCAACACTCAGATAACTCAATTGAATGAAAATATTAAATTGTAAATCTGTTTTGCAAAAGAGAAAGTGGATTACGACAATAAGGAATATATAGTTTAGCAAAAATAACAAATGTAAAATACTGTTGTTTTTTTTTATAAAATGAACGGATTGGCAAAAAGCACAAGATCGAATGCAAAACACTAAGTCAGTTGTAAAATTAACAATATTGAAATCATTGCCAATTTACATCCTTTTCATGCCAAGGAGTTATAAGATTAATTGGATAGTAAAAGAAAAAAGTGAGATTGTGGGTTCCATTTTCCCCACTAACAAAAAAACAAAAATTAACAACTTATATTTGAGTGCATACCACATAGGTTGGCCCCTAGTCCCCTACAAAACAGGGTGGAGGAGATGAATCTATCCTACCTACAATTTTCCTTGTACATGCGGAAACATAACTTCAACGCGCCCTCTCAAAATTATGTCTAGAAGAAGTTAGAAAAAGAAAATTCTTTTTATCAAGTAGGATTAGACAATGACTCAACAGAAAAAATCCTGTCCATTTTAAGCTTGCTCCTCACATCTTGTATCTCCTTCATTTGTTTCTGCATGGCAAACAAATTCTGTTAAACCATCCAGCCAAGGCATAAGACGTTAGATAAAAAAGATTGAGGCGATGCATTGGCAACACAAAAGAAATATTTTTTTCACCATGCTCCACCTCATATAGTGCATTCCAGCATGCATTGGACTTCTCATAATGCAGTATCCATTCAGTGGCCATCCCGTACTCAATTGTATTGGGTTGGGAGCAATGTGATGTTGATACTGCATTTCTCTATAAAAAAACACACAACACATCATGTAAATCATATTTTCAAATATATGCGTGGGCTGGGGGGAGGGGTAAAGGTAAAATAAATCAATGAATTAGGTGAGTTAGGCTACCATCTCTTGGTGTTGCCTTTGATGCGCAGCTCTGTCAAGGACCAAATGGCCAGTGAATCTTTTTTTCTTGCCAGGCTCACGTAGAGTTCCCTTGATGGCACTGACAATCCTGCAGAAAATTTATAAACAGTATAGATTATGCAGTATAAAATAACTTTGGAGACAAAGTTCAGAAATAAAGGGTTTCCGCTTAAGTAGAAGTAAGACACAGTGTAAGCATTGCAATTTTAGCAACAGACAAGAGGAATATGACTAAGAAATAAAAATGGAAGAAAATGCCATACTACCACACTTGTCTAATCCGGGATCAATTATACAAAATGATGGAGAAATTAACGAGAATGTCACATGCAACATATAAGTGCAACAACTAAAATGGAGAAAGGCTCGGGTTATTTCTGGTCACAAAGTACCTACCAAGCTCAAATGTAAGTTTTATTGTATTGTTTTAAGTCCGGTTATTTTGTATGGTGATGAATGTTGTACTTTAAAGCAACAACACAAGAGAAATGTGAAAGTAATAGAAATGAGAATGTTAAGATGAATGTGTGACCACAGAAAGGAGAGGGAGGCCAAGAAAGACTTTGAAGCAGTTGTCAAAAGATATCTTATGGTAAATAATATTCCAGAAGTTTTGACTTCTAATCAAGCCACAAGGCATTGTGTGACCTCACTTAGTGGGATAAGGCTTTGTTGTTGTATATATTATGCAGTATAATATCATGCCAAGTTTAAAATTCTTTGGAAAATCAAAGCCATCCAATGTCAGATATTTCTTTCTTTCCATTGTAATAACAAATGGTGCAAACAAAAAGAATACATATAGTATGCATTATTTAATCCTTACCCCCGTGATCAACAATAGAATGTTGCCAGGTTCAACTTTTGGTGCAAAATCCCTGTTTTTGTTTTTATCTATCTAACCAAAATGCGAAGAAATATAAACTTAACCATTATTCTATGTTGACTTTCATATTTGGAGATATAGCATTAGTATATCAACGAATTAGAACCTATTGTGTGGTTTGCATCTATCGACATAACTTTCTCTGACCTGGAAATGACACTAATTAAATAGTAAAGCCTTTCAACTCTATAAGATAATCTTTTTAGAAAGTAGTGGGTGTTAGATCACTTAGACACTATCCAAGTTCTTAAATAGAACAAATTATCATTGTAACGATTCATAGAAGTTAGAAGAGAAATTCAACATGAAAAACAAGGCCAGAGCAATACCTCCCTTCTCCAAGAACAAGGCATCTCTTGTTCAACTGATATATTGCAGATTCAGCTGCATCTTTTGTCTTAAAAATAACTAATGCTCTACCTGTCAGTAGATGAGGAAACACAATCAATGGAGGATCTAAAAGTCACAACATTTATTATGCACAACTGAATTAATATTTCTCATCATGCCAATGAAAGAGCCACAGAAAAAATAACAAAATGGGATTCTTTGATGATTTTAAAGGTAAATCTGTAGCTACCATAGTATTTACTGGAACCTGGGCTCCATTCTATCATCCTTGCCTCAACCCTTGCTTTGAGAGCACACCAAACAAGATCCTGAACAAGAATTGAGGTAAAAGACATTAAGAAACAAAAACACTAGACACAGACCCGATTAATTTAAAATCTAAACTAAAACTTCCTCTTAGGAAGAAGAATAACTCATCTGAAAACTGATTGTCTGGTCACGTCCATTTAAGTTTCAATTTTTATGGTTGTCAAGCCATATATAGCACATCCGCACACAACATATAGGGTATTTTAAATAGGACAATACTTAGAGAACTTGATGTCAAGGGTGTTAGGAACTTGATCAATGTTTTGTCCATTTAACTATGTCATGGGTACTTCTAAAACTATATCAGCACATAGATTATATCAGTCTCAACTAATAGATACGTTTCACTTTTCAATTGTCATGTTATAGAAATTTTACAACTGTTCATGTCTCTGATGACGTTGAAATTTTCATAAAGCTAGTCATAATCTTATAGGGTTGTAATCTTTAAAAGTTCAACGCACAAATAAAGTAGGCAGCAATAATGATTGGATAGATTGCTCACCATAGCATCATCTTAATGCAAGTAAAATATAAAAAACCTCTGTTCAGTAGAAAGTAAACAATCTGTTAGAGAATTTGAAAAGTTGGACCCTGTATACCTCTACTTCAAATGACGTGTAGGATGGATCTAGATTATTCAGTAAAACCAAGGTACCCATCTTTTGAGCTGTCTGCAGTCTTTCATCCCAAGGCTACAAATGAAATTGTTAGAAGGAATCAAGTATAACAATATTATATCCTTATGATAGAAGAATATATTTGCATTTATTCACTCTGGATGAAATTTTTAATCTGTACTATATATATAATCTGCCATATGCAAATATGGTTGAAAGCAGATAAGAACAAAATTTTTATAATGATTAATAAAAAGGAAACTTCACTTCATTCTATTTATTATAAAATATACTTATTTTGTAGCAGTTCAAAAAGAATTGTTTGATCATATTTTAAGATCAAGAATATTTATTACTAGTTAAATCCAAATAAGATTAGCATCGCTTATTTCAAACCAACATAGGCAAGTGCCATGTGCAAACGAACCAAAAAAAAACATTTAAAAGTAGCCACATGCAATTGTTAAAAGAGTGAATTTACATTTGGTTTTATTCAGGTAAGTGAAAATTCTGGCACACTAGAAATTTGGTAAGTTTCCAATCAATATCACAAGGATGTAGACTGGCCACTCAAAGTTAAAAGGATCTTATTTAAGACTTTATTGAAAAACTGATGACTCAATAGGAGAATGACCTAAATGTGATAAACCAAAAAAAAAAATTATGGAAGAGGGCAATCACAATAACAAGCATTTCAAATGGAAAATTAATTTCTCTTAGCTAAGATATCGGGAATTCTTAACCATCAAGCTGCCTGATAATAACAAGAAAAAATTCAAGTTTACAAAAAGATTCTCTACCTGCAGGTAAAAGAGCAAATCTTTAAAAAAGTAACTACAATTTGGCAGATAATTTAAGTCATAGTCATATCTTAAGACCATTGATGGTAGAGTGTGTAGGAAGTCAATTTGTAAATTTACTGGCTGATGGAAAGTGATTTTTTTTCACATCATAATAATACAGATAAAAGCATGTAAAGACAAACATAGTCTGCCCACTATAACTTCAGTACTTTAATCATTAAAAAAAAAAAAGAGAGAAATCATCAGTACGCATAAAAAATAACAAAATTAAAAAGCTAAGAAAAACTCTATAGTTTTAGATACAAGATTAAGAAATTATAGATAAAGCAAACCAGTTTAGATCCCAGAGTATAAGGTGTGGAAGTTCTGAAAAAGTAAAAAAACTTCAGCCTATAAAAACTTTCATGTATTACATTACACTATTTTTCTATTTCCAAATCTATGAAGTGCCAACACCACTTGTATTTTAAGTGTCACAATGTCAAGCATGTTTCCGACTCCGACACTCGTCTAACATGTGTCAGACACTTCTCATTAAGTATCCAACTAAAAAAATATTTTTTACCTTCTTGGACACTTAAGGCCACACTTCTATACAACTCGACTTGAGCCAACACTTCCATATAGACGAACACAATGATATTACTTAAATCTTTAGAAAATAAAGCTTAAAATATTAAAAATTAATGTCTTTCACCTATTTTCGTGAGACTCATTCCATGAATATTATCTCTTAAATCTTAATATTCTTTTGCGAGACTCATTATCATAAACAGTAGAGACACAACAAGTAAAAAAATATATGTACAAATAGACATGTATTGAGAAAATATAAATTAATAAATAAAAAAACGAACTGATAAACATGCATTAAGCAGAAAAAAAATATGTATTAACTTTTTACTTTGTTTTTCTTTTTCAAATTTTTTAATAAATTGACTTATATTTTTTATGAGGGAGAATTTAAAAAGCTATGGAATTGGAAGGATAAGCAATCACCCACATCAATTTGTCCAATTGGAAACAAGGTTAAACTAAATTCTATAGTGACATCTTCATATTTTTGTCATTGGCAATCCACTAAATTTTTAAATTTCTTTGCCGCAAGTGTATCATCTAAAAATTAATATACACATCAATGCATAATCAGAGAAATTATTACGATGTATTAAATTTAGCACAATAAAAGTGTATTAGCGTGATAAAAACACAGACACAGGTACGACAAAGCATCTTATATTTTGGACATTAGTCATGTTGAAGTGTCAATGTCATGTCTGTCCTTCATAGATCCAAATAAGAAAAAGACTATTTTTTAGATAAACCCAAACCATAAAAATGATCAAAACCTAAACCACGAATTTACAATAAATATAAACTCACCATTTTCTTAAACCACCTTCTTTTTTCCTGCAACAATGAAATCAAGGGTTCGTAAAGGATTAGAACTGTGACAGGAGTCATATATGAAACCACATCTACAAGTTACAAATTAAGAATACTCGCTTTGTTACCATCAAGTTTCTCTTTATCTTGCTTCAGAAGTCAGGTTCTCAAGTTAAATAATTTTTATCAAGAGAAAAAGGGACATTTTACATTTTAGGGACTCCTATCATTGTAGATTTGTAGTCAAAGAATAGACAAGAAAAAAAGAGAGCTTCAAATCATAATTATGATTATGATGAACCATTCATATTTCAACAATATTCAAAGGTAAATTTTCTCAAGACACCAAACAAGTAGATAAGATGTAGCTACCAAACAACCCCCAGTCAGTTGGGCATTCATGTTGGGCCGGTTTCCATAATGAATACAGAAACCAGCCCAGTGTGAATGCTCAGCATGAAAGAACTGACAAGAGCACATCTAGGATTAGACTTTTAAGAACATAAAATATGAGTACAAGACAATCGACATGGAATTTTAGAGACTTACTGCATCTGGCCTTTCAATTACATCAATAACTTTTTTATTTGTTTTGACTCTTTCATCCTGTCTGAGTTCTGCCTTCTTCTCATCAATTTCCTGTTCCTTAGGGGTTTTGCTAATTTGGCCAATGGTTGGCTTCTCTTCTACAATCTTCCTCTTTTTATATGTATAAGAATCTGATGATTGCTTTGGCAAAACATTCTCATAAGTCCTAACTTTAGCTTTATCATTAACTTGACAATGTGAGATAGTACAAGGATTAGTCCTAGTCTTAATCACAATTTTGGGTCTTATATCTGTCCCAACATGCAGATGGTTACTGGTTTTTTCATCCCCATTCCTGTTAAAGAACCGCTCCACTGCAGAACAGTAATCAAGTGAGCTAATGTGAGTCGTAATACTAATTTAAGGCAACTACAGGCTGCTGTGTTAAAAAAAAACAGTAATTTCTCCAGATCAACAAGTCAAATAGTTTCCACATGTGATGTGTACAGTTTAATTTTAATGAAGATGGCATGTAACAAAATACAAGACATGAATAATGACCTCTAATTCCATCAATCTCATTAGTAAATTGATCAATGATTACACCCCTTACAACATCGAAAGTGCAATTGAAAAAGTAGTCTGCTTTCTTTAACTCTATTTCTGATGGCTTAGGATTTCTCTTGTCCTTTGAAGTGCAAATAACACTGCATTTTCGAATAATTGATTCCTGAAAAACAAAATTTTAAATGAAGGAAATAGCATCAACAAACTTCTATAAAATGACAAAGACTCGATTTTCAACTATATCAAATGTTATGTACAACAAAAGTACCATGTAAAACAAAAATGACACTTTAGGCTCTACCCAAAATTTTATAACTGAGCAAAATAGCAAACCAAATTAATAACAGCTTCAAAACTTCAAAAGGGGGAGTCTAGCATTAGCATAACTGCAGGCCAATGCACCTGCTATCATTCTTTTTCTTCCCTTCTAAAGTTCCTCTTAAAATTGATGCCTAGCACTTTAGCTTCCCATATCATAACACACTTTTAGTTTAGCGGCGTTTTATAAATTATAACCAACCAAGTCATGGTGCAGAATGACCATTTTAGCCATTGACAAAAAGATTGCTTCAGAACCATTTTCAACCTACCAAAATAAACTAATACACATTAACTTTAGAGAGACAAGTTCCTCATTACATGCAACCATCCCACACATTCGGACTCCTTAAACCCCACATTTAACTGAAATTACTACTCCAAAATATAACATCACACTCACTCAATCTGAATCAATAACTCGATAAGCAATTAATTAGTTAAATTACCAGGTAATTGAAATTGGAAACACCTTTGCCCTCACCAGATGCCAAGAACAACTCATTCCAACACGGCTTATATTGTCCGAGCCAATTACGAATATCGAAGGGCCGGAAAAACCAGACAAGTTTGATCATCTTTTGACGATTTCGTGTCTCGAATATCTTGACAAGCTTGCCAATGGAAGTTTCAACATGGCCGGCAGTGTACAAGTAAACACAATCATACAGAAAATACTCCACACCCTCGTAAACAAAGGACTCATAGTACTGGATGTCTTTATTTTTCCCACCAACACCTCTCTTATCGCCCCACTTGAAATCAATCATTTTTCCAACATTTGCCTCTGATGGTGGTGGGCGTGAGTGTGACATGTTCTAGTCGATCACAGATGCAACCGTAGGTTGGACAAATACCTGAGACAAAGTAAACCAACAAATAAATAAGTCACATAATAATATTTGAAACGATAAAAGCATAAAAAATAGTAACATATAGTAGAGCAAAGTGTGACAGAAAGAAAGAAGAGATAGAAGATGGAAGAAGAAGAGTCGAATAAAATGGGAAACAGAGGAAGTTAGGGATTAGAAAAATAATAACAGAAAGGTAAATGCGGGAAGCATGGGTTTACGAAAGTTGGATAGAGAAGATTAGCGCGGTTTCCCTCACCAAACAAGTGAAAAATGTTGTAACGTATATTCTATAATAGAAAGCTTGACTTCGGTAAGTTAGGAAAAGCTGCTTCCATCACAAGCAATCATGCACCACGACGACGCAGTTAAAAGCAGAAAATGGAATTGGGGTTTTGCGAGCCAGTGATTGTGAAAGGTGGCAGAAGAAGAAGAAGAAAACGACACCGTTCTTGATTCTTCTTCGTTCGTCCGTACAGTCTAGTCTAGGCATGCACCAGGGCATGACCAGTAGTCAATAACCAATACATTTTGAACCTCCTTCACGGCCTATTCGCGATTCGTTTCCCACTTACCCACTACTACTACTACTACTATTAACTCTCTCTTTGTGACCCTCATCATTCATCATTTAGTTACCACTCATTTAATAAAATTTATTTCATGAAAAATATAAAATATGTGGTCGGTTAACTTATTTAGTAGGTTTTCTTTTCAATTTTAACTATTTTTTTCAATTAGATCTATGATTGCCTAATTTTTTAAAGAACAAACTCCTCCATCCTAAGTTTATGACTTATTACACTCATTTTTTCTTATTGTTGGATCCTATAGAAAATCTCATCTAATATTTTGTATTTTCATTACATTGACACTCCTTATCCAATAACAATTTTGTTCCTATTAACCTCAAGTGATCATGTGTCATGCATGTCTATTAACCTCAAGTGATAGTGTGTCATGCACATGCGGGTTTAATAAATACTTGGATCAATTTATTTTTATTTTTTTCCTCACACTTTATATTTATTCACAAATGGAACACCGAACATAAAACACCAACACCATAAAATCTCAAACACTAAAAATGGAACATCAACACAATCAATCAATAAATTAACAAGCATCAATTTCTCGAAACACAAAACTAATAACAACATACAAGTCGAACGGGAAGTGGTGTTTCCAGTGATGGACGGATGAGTAACGCGTAAGAACCTACCCTTGGGAGGGGAACAACAACTGGAAACGGCTACTAATACCCTATAGGCTGAGGAGAAAAAGGAGGAATCCGCCCGAGGAGGGGCTCGCGTCTGATTAGCTAGTTGGTGAGGCAATAGCTTACCAAGGCAATGATTAGTAGCTGGTCCAAGAGGATGATCAACCACATTGGGACTGAGACACGGCCCAGACTCCTACGGGAGGCAGCAGTGGGGAATTTTCCGCAATGGGCGAAAGCCTGACGGAGCAATGCCGCGTGAAATGAAAAAACACTCAATAGCAAAAAAGAAAATCATACAAAAGACATTAAAAAAAACCTTTATCAATCCAATAGCAAAATCGTCCCAAAAATTGATGGAAAAAACATTAAAATTAGGGCAAGGGCGCTCTTGTTATATTTTCTATGGACATTGTTGTTGAGGGCGATGAGGTTGAAGGAGAGGTGGTAGGTGGAAGGTGTGGTGCAAACGATGGAGGGTGCGGCGCCGTATAGCGTCAAGAGTGTGGATGATACATGAAAGGGTGCGAGCTTTTGAGAATAGGGTTAAGTGAAAGAGATTTTTTGACCTTTCACTAAAAATTAACACGAACAATTAATGGTTTTGGATTAAGGGGTGTAAAAAAATGCATTTTAATGCAAAGGAGGTCGGTGTAATAAATCTTAAACATATGAGAGGATGTATAATTTGTTATTTTTTAAAAAAGATATTGAAAGTTTTTAAAGTTTTTGTAAATTATTATTGTTTTTTTAAAGGATAAGTTATTAATGTTAGGAGCTTTATATCATAGAAAAACTAATTTTAAAACTTTTTTTAAGTGAAAAGACCCATTTTTTTACTAAAAAAATGGTTTAGAGAGTTAATATTTATGTGTAATGTTAAAACAAAAACTAAGTTTTAAATAAATATTATTTTAACTTTTCAACATAATATTAGTGTTAATTACTTTTTTCTATTTATCAAAATGGGCCTAATTTGGTTGAATAGGGTATGTGGGTATTATTAATTCCTTAGTATTGTATTCAATTTCCAGTGATAAAAAATACATTTTTTCTATTTATACACTTAAAAATATTTTTTAAAATGTTGTTTTGTTGTACTATTTCCAACAAAAAAAAAGATAATTTTATCTAATTATTATCATCTTTCATTTATTTATTAACGTTTTTTAGTTTGCGTGACAAATAGTGTATTTAAAAATTCTCAATTAGTTAAGATATTTATTATTTAATGATTTAATAGAATTTTATTTTATTAGTTATAACTTATTTCTAGATACTATTTAAAAAGGTATTTGCTAAAAACATGTTATTTTATCTTAAGACTTATTGTTATTCCTAAATTAAAAAAAATGTATAATTGTAACTTTGGTTATTTTCAATAAAACTAGTTAAAAAAAATTAGTTGAAAAATAAAAATTTAGTTGAAAACTAAAAAGTTATGTGGCAGTTGAAAGTTGAAAAGTTATCTTAATAAATTAGAAGTGTTTAATAAAATTAGCTATTGAAATACTTAAAAATTGCAAAATGATAAAAATAATAATCATAATTTATTTAAAAAAGATAATAAGAAATCAATAAATATATCAAAGATAAAAATTAAAAAAAATATATAAAAAGTTAAAACTAGAAGATAACATTTTAAAAAATATTTCCTCATATAAAATTAAAAAAAATATTAAAAACTACTCATAAGCTATTAATATAGTTTGTTTAAAAAAACCAAATAAGTTATTCAACTAATAAAAAAATAAAAAACTACCTAAAATTTATTACCGGATATAGCCAAAAGAAATCTATCTTTTATAAAAAATTCTATAAAAATTACACTAACACCCTAAGATAATTTGTCTATGTAATTTAGTCCTTTTCAACTTAAATTCAAGTCATTTACTTTATAAATTAAAGTAAGTGTCACTTCAATATTTATGCATTTTTTACTTCTCACATCCTCTCGGATACAATTTTTTTAAGAGATATAATCACATTCAACCATTTATACAACATTATATATTATATAAGTTGTATGATTCTCAATATAAGTATCATTTCTCATTCTATCATGATGGTTTTTTTTTAAAAAAAAGAAGCTAATGATGGCTTAGTTTAGCCTGTTTTTCTTCCGTTGAATAATAAAAATACTCTTTCATATATATAGAGAGAGAATTTGTAATTGAAGTCCAAAGCGAATACAGTCAAGTTCATTTTTTTCTTCTTTTTGTAACTATACTGCACTAATGGCAATATTCTTCACGCGGCTATTATTTCTCAACAATTATTGTTTTAACTTTTGTAGATAAGTTTGACCCCCTGTTAGAAGTTGCTCGTTTTCTTTTAAATGAAACTGCCTCCCAATTCAGTTTATCCTCACGTGTCAATTACAACCACGACTTTCTTTTATTTCAATCTTCCAAATCAATCATTTGAGAACTTCAGTGTGCTGTCGAATTTCATTCCTAACTAGTTATATACCAATAAACTTATATTTTAAAAACTAAGAAAATAATTAAAAAATAAGAAGAAAAAAAGAACAAGTATTGGCAATTGATATTATTTTTTTTAGAACAACTATTGGCAATATTGAAAAACTGAATACTACCCAATTGGAAAATGGTTTTTTGGATATTCATATCTCGCTAAAATGTCTTAATACAAGGATTAAATCAATACTTATAAATGTTTAAACCAATCTTATAAGACACCCTCTCATAATATACCCAACCTGTATCAGTCCTAATAGTTAGTAATATTCAAGGTATTTGCCCTTAAAAATGTGACGAAGCTCATTCACGGATTTTTCGCGTTTCGTTCCCACTACTACAATCTTTATAATTCACCATCAAGTTCTTACATAAATTAACATATAAACTTTTTCAATAATTCCATAATCTAACTCTTGTACAAGTACATGTAACTCTTGTGGTCGCAGGACATTGCTTATACATTTATGGAATTGGAACCTTATTTAAGGATGTACCGTATAAGAGACCCTTATATACACATTGTGGCACCTGTTATGACAAAAAGGACTTTTCATGAATAGCATTGGTATAAAAATATATTATAAAGAATAAATAACGATTTCAATTTCTAAAAGTGTATAGCTTTGATGTCGCTTTTATGTGTGTAAATATTTTTAGATCGTATAATTTTATTAATAATCATGTATAAATAATTTAATAAATTTATTACTAGATAGTTTAAATATAAAATGATTTTTCATTAGTATATTTAAAAAAATAAAAAAGTTGAAATGAGACCTAAGACTCTCATCTAATTGACTTTTGTGGTAGTCATTACTCTAACAATAACTGATATCAGAAGCAATGATTTGATTTGATAATTAACTTAAATGAGTAAGTTGACCGTAATAGATCTATGAACATGAGATCTCTTATAATAAAAATAGTTGTGACAGGCGAGTCCATGCATGAAGGTCAGGAAGTGGGTTGTAAGCATTGCAACGACACAAGGTAATATAACATGTTGACAACAACAACTAGGCAAGCCAGAACAATAATGATTAAGCTCTAAGGATCACCATGAAATACTCGTGAATAAAAATGACTTCTCCTTCGATGGGAAACTATCATGTGAAAGACTCACACTTTGAGGAGGAGTTTGTTAAAATCAAGTGTAAGATGAAATCCCACATCATATAGAAATTAGAAGATTGAACATCATATAAGTGAAGGAAAGACCATAAACATAAATTTTAAGATTTTGAATTAAAATGTAATATCAGATTCATGTTTTTTTTCCGTAAATACACATTTTCTCTCCTACTTTTTCCCAATCTACACTACTTTGTAATTCAATTTCCAATATATACTACTTGGGACTTTCTCTCTCCTTTTTATTTTTTTTAATTTAAGATATTATAAAATATAAATATTATATTATATAATTTTTTAATTGGTTTTAAAATTACTTATTTATTAAATTAAATTTTATAATTTTGTTTTTTATTTTTGTAAAGAAAAAATATACAGATAAAGAAAAACAAAAAAATGGATAAAATTAAAGTACAAATTTTTAGTTACTTTGTATGTACTTTTGTAATTAAATTTATGTGTTGTTGATATTTTTTTTATTATGTTCGTTAATTAAAAAAAATAAAAAAATAGTTAGTAATATTAAAATAAACTAAAAAATACAGTAAAAATAATAATTGATATATCTATCTTATACAATAAACATAAAATTTCAAAGAGTGGTAACTGCTATACTGAAAATATTTATTGAAAATATATTTAAATAAAAATAATTAAAAATATCTTTAAAAATATTTATTTAGTAGTTATTTTTGGCTTAAGTGACAAGAATTGATATTTTTATTATTTATGACTTGCAGATATGAAAAAAAAAATTAAAATATCCAAAAGATACCATAACTCTTAAATATGAGTTATTTTTTATAATAAAAATATATTGAAAATATCTTTAAAGATATTTAATTAGCAGTTATTTTTTGCTTAAATGATATGAATTGATATTTTTCTTATCTATGACTTGCAAATATGAAAAGAAAAGCAAAAAAAATCTAAAAGATATAAAAGAATATAAATAACCACTCATGCACAAAAACTTTTGGACACATCCCATTTCTTTTGCCTGCGTCACATTGCACAAAACTTTTTTTCGCGTAACTCAAACTGCAAACATTTAAAAAAACCACTCATGTTGGCTGGCGAGAATCTATTTTATATATTCTTTAAATTTTACTTTCAATCAAATTTTATAACGTAATAGATTGATTGAATGGTCACAAGTTATGCATATACTGAGAAGATGCACTGACGACATCTTAGGAATATCCATGCCAATAAGACAAGTGCAGCTAAATGGATCAATTACCCAAACAAAATTGGGTACAATGCTTCGATGAGGAAAAATATTGGAGACATATGACTATCAATTTGTCTGAGTCTGTTAATTCCATGTTAAAAAAATATAAGACATTTGGAGACGTATTTCAAAACCGCACACCTCTTTGCTATTAGAGATCAACAAACTCAGGCAATGATCAACGTCGGGTCACATTATTCTGAAGTCGTCTCTGATGCAATGAATAGCGGTCAACAAGAATCTAATACATACATTGTAAATGAATTCGACAGACACAATCACACTTTTATTATAACAGAGACTCGATCCCCACTTCAAACACACAGACCACCTAGAAGGTTTATAGTAATGTTATAATCTCAAAAGTGTGATTGTGGTGAATATTAGGCTAAACACTTACCATGTTCTCATGTCATGACTGCCTGTAAATTTATCAATATTGATCCTATGAACCATGTGTCGATGTTATTCACTTTACAATACATCTTGCACGTCTACGAGAATTCCTTTGGTTTACTGCCACCCGAATCAATGTGGCAAGAATATGAATGAGATCAATGGGATCCTAATCCAAGGAGAAAGAGGAAGACAAATGGTCGTCCCGTTTCAAATCGCATTCCTACTAAGATGGACGAAGAAGAAAATAAACGAGAAAGTAGAAAAAAACGTGAAATTTACCGGCAACATGGTCATAACAAAAACAATTGTCCTAACATATCTACATCTTAAGTTTTTCCTTAGCCAAGTGTAATTGTTTAAGCATTTTATTGATAATGCAATATAATGTTATTCTATAAATAATTTGTTAAACAAAAAATCTTATCATTTTTATTAAATCTAATGACATAAACAAACTACTTATATTTAGTATTCTAATTATATTAAAAATAATTATATTATAAAATTCAGATTTTAAATAAAAATATTTACCTAAAAAATATGTTAAGTAAATTAAATAATAAAACAAAATAAATATATTTAATAATATCATTATCTTTAAAAAAATTAAAAAACAAAACTATAAAATTTAATTTAATAAATAAATAATTTTAAAACCAATTAAAAATTTTATATAATATAATATTTATATTTTATAATATTTTAAATTAAAAAAAATCTCAAATAAAATATATTGAAAATTAAATTATAAAGTAGAGTACAGATTGAAAAATTCGTATAAATTTTTTTTATTTACCCATAAACATTGTTTAATTACTTCAAATATTGTTGTATCTTTGTAGCTAGGTCAGTTAGCTAAAGTCTACAATATGCACCATCTGCATCACCTGTCTTATTTTCTCGATTCTTGTGGCAGCAATGAAATTGGAAAGCTAAAAGGATTGCTTGTCCATATCTCTTTCCATTAACAATGATGATAAGCTTAACAGGACTTTAAGTATTTTTTTTAAAGAAAAAAATTGTAAGAAAGTAGAGCATAGCAACCAGTAGTATAAAAAATGAGAGAGAATTGCAACATGATCCGAAAATGGGAAATTAAGCCTATCAAAATACTATAAATGATCTGAAAAGTAAATGCCTTTGAAACATATAGTAGTTCCCTATGCGGAAGAGATGGTCAAAGATCTGGGTATAATTATAAAGCACCCCTAAAAAAAATATTAAAATATTTTTTCAGTTTTTTAGACAATTTTTTTTTCATGAATGCTACTTGGAGTAACCAATTAAAGTCCGAATCAATCAAACTAATTGTTCTGACAATTATTAAATTAATGATTGTTCTGATTTTAAAAGATTTTCTTTCAAATTAGTTGATATTTGTATCTTTGTAATCAACATATGTGTTCAAACTTGAAAGGATTAATTAGTAGATATTCTCTTTCTTATCTTAAATATATATATATATATATATATAATATAACACATTAATTTAATTAATTATATTTAATTGTATCAATTTTAATTAAAAAATATTTTTTTATTTTATCATTCATTGAAATTTGATATCAAAAATAAAAATCATTCAAACTAATACCTTAATTAAATAAAAAATATTTTAGAGATAATAACATTAAATAAAATAAAGTTTCAAGAATTTTTTTTATATTTGAGGCAAAGATAAAAAAATGTAATTTTTTTTCTTGTATTTAAAACCAAAAGATGTACTTGAGAGTTGAGATAGTGAGTTTCACGTTAGAACTTAAAGCAATCCGAAGGTCTCATCCATTGAGATATCTTTTCAAGTACGACCTTATAGGATTAAAAAATGTAGAAAATATAAATATTTTTTGACCGCAGAAAATATAAATGTCATTAATTCGACTGTTAATCATTAACACCATCTATCTATCAATGCTATCAATCTTCAATGTTGTCGTTTTTGTTTCTGGACTTCATGGAAAGGTTGGATGTCTTCTTACACTAATTTTTAGTGTGAATGTTACTTGACCTTTTTTTTTGGACTCGTATTTTTCAGTCGGATGGCTCAAAAACATCTTCAGTTTATATTGTGTTTAATGTTTGAGTAAAGATTAATAATCGGTAGAAATTCCACTTACATTTTTTCTCTTGACTATATTGAAATTGTATCTCTTTATTTTCTGACACTTGATAAATAAAAGATTTTTGCATTTTTGGGAGTTAACCAGTGTTTTATCTTGAGTGATACCCGCTGGAAGAGTTAACCCTCGTACCGAAAATGTTCCAATAAAATTCTTATAATCGAAAATTGTTGATGGGGGTTGAGTAGCTGGAAACAATCATGCTACATTATATTCATTCATTATCAACCTGACGATAAATTAAATTTACAAATGTTATCTACTCATCTTCCCGCTTTCTTTTAGTGGGAAATGACAAGCAGCTCAAATGAGCATAAATATCAACAGGTAGAAAAGAAAGTGGGTTGAGGAAAGATACAGATTAAAACACCTAAAGGCTCATCAAAAACACCCAAGAGAAAAAAGACGATGCCTTTGATCTCTTTCTCTTGGAAGTAATGTTTTTGTTTAGAAAGAAAGGAAAGAGGAAGCCAAGAAAAAGGATAAGAGGAGGAGGGAAAACAGAGCGCCCTACAATCATAGATTGATTGACCTACGTATAAACTTGAAAAGGGATGACCTATTTGCTTTGCGACTTATATACAGAGAAGAAGAGTTTATTAATGAAGGGTGATATAGCCTCAAGCAACGCCTTTGGACACTCCTCGTGGGGTAGATGGCCACATCCGGATATTGCAACCAGTCTCTGCACGTCAAATGGCCAAGACAAATATCAGCAAACTTTTAAAATTAAAATTGTCAAAGGAAGAAAGAAACCACTCCTATGAAGCACACCCTACCAAGCATGAATAAATAGACAATACTTACAGAATTTACAAATTTGCAGGCCATTGCTTGACAATATTTCATTGAGACAAGTGAATCTTCAGCACCGGCTATGACCAACACGGGAATGTCTTTTACAGCTTGTAGCAACAAGTCTGCATTTATTGCAGAAAGGAAGGTTTCCGATGACAATTTACCAATCTCGTGCAGTGCTTCATCCCATCCTTCTACATATAGTGGAGCCTAAACATTTATTTAAGAACAATTACAAATAACACAAGTCAATAAAATATTTCTCCAGAAGTGATAACAAAAGCGTAAGTGCCCTTTGCCAATTGAATTTCGTGGGTTAATTATATGGCATTTATCTCTACATTAAGTTATAATTTTACGTTCCACACAATTAATTATTTCTGCAGTTTGAAACTTACAAAGGAAAGAGCAGCTCCTATTCATATCTACATGTACCTTACCTTAAGGTACAAACATACCTTATATAGAGTCAAAACTTCTGTTGTCAGTTTGGTAGCATCATACCACGAACGCCGATTCACCACGTGGGTGATTTCTGTTCTTAGTAGTGGACGAACCAAATGTTTCTTTCCAAGTGAAGTATGCAGAAGGATTCTAGCAAAGGATGGAACTACTTCCCTTGACAAGCTAACATTTAACAATACAACCCCTTTCACTGTAACCTGAATGACACAAAACAAGCGTAACAACTTGATCAGATGTGAAATGCACATTAAACACAAAAATATAACCTTAAACATTAACAATTAGCTTGATCAGGCAGCTTTATGGAATGTGAGTAACATGACCAATGTAAGTGACAGCTTTACATATACAAAAATAAATATATTTACCATGGAATCCAGTTTATCTGTCTTGATCATTCTGTTGCATAATTAGCAACATGAGACATAATAGGTGTCTATATATGAATATGTATGCACATTTTGATATTACACATATCACGGATTCTACATGCCTAGTGATCATACGCATATCATGACAAAAATAAACTATTAGGACTACAAGAATAATATCATATTGCTTACTTTTCTTAACATAGTGTTGTTTGGATGGAAAAATTAAGGGAATCTCTGCTATTACAATACACACCAACTAACTTCTTTAGTTGATTAGACATGCTTTACAGGTATAGATAAAAGCTAAGCTGCACAATGCAGCTAATCGCATTGATGAAGTTATCTAATTAACATAAGAAAGAAAGCAGAAAGAAATACTCACATTGAAAGAATTCATTGATGTTTGAACCCTCTGTGCAGCCATCAGAGCAAGCAACCCTCCATCATCATGACCAATTAGCACAACTGAAGAAAATCCAATCTCGGAACAGAAAGACAAAAGCAGATCAACCTGGAAACACACAAGTCAATCAGAAATGTGATTCAGATAAAACCCAGATAAAAAAACTAAACACAAGTGATTTTATAAATGCAAAGACAGTCAGTTGGATAATGGTGAGTCCCACATTGAGTAGAATAGGAAGTTTGATATGGTACTAAAGTCATGAGACTCCCCACCTAATGAATTAATTAGCCTTTTGGGTTAGGCTATCTCATGTATTTAGGTGCTTTTATTCAGAGTTGAGCTATGGAAAAGGCTACCTGTGGACTAGATTAAGGTGTAATACTCAAATACTAATAGGTGAGTAAAGTTCCTAAAGTGTTGATAGGGTGAAGGCCACTGTTGGCTCTTTAAAGGAGGTGACAATGTTGAGTACCAGACTGAACCTGGTAAGAAGTTCATGTGGTACTTAAGTCATGAAGCTTCACCTAACAGACTAGATTCCTAGGCTAGGGCTTTCGTTGTGTGCTTAAGTCATAACATATTCCAGAATCTCCTCCAAAGGGAACTGGTACACACAACTAGAAACAATAAAATATTGAATGACTTCTATAACAACTCATACTAAGGATTCAGAGTAATCACCTGACTTTCAAGTTTATAAGGATTAGGCAGTTCTTTTTTCTCCCAGTCCTCCTGACTCAGTCTTGAAGTCAATCCCCAACCAGGCCTATCAAATGCAGCAACTGTGCAATTACTCTGCCGAGCTAGAGGTCCCATTACATGTCGCCAAGAGAAGACACCTCCACCAAACCCATGTATTAAAACAATACCTACTTGGCCAATGTCCTCTGAATTTTTCTCCAACTCTGATTTATATGTTTCCTCATCTTCATGAATTTCATCTAGATGCAAAACAGGGATATCTTCAGTAAGATGGGGAGAAGTTACTGGACCATCTAAAAGAGGAGCATACAAAGATGAGCCATGGAATTGATTGCTATAGCTCCTGTAGAGTTGCTGATGGACTTTTGGAGGTATAAAAGTCAATTGTCTATTTAATTTTGACAACCCCCCAGCCATTGATGAAGTGGAGCAAAATGCTGAGGATATGTTAAGTGGAGGTGAACCAGGTAGGCTGAGCTTGTAATGGAGAGTAAGACCTTGGCAGGGGATGAATAAGCTCTCCGGGTCTGCAAGTATTCTGATTGGCAGTTCTTCATCATGAGCTGCTCCAAAAGGCCTCCTTTTCATTTCACTGTCACTTTTTGGGGTTCTCCCCTCAGAGGGAACAGGAGACCGAGGGACCTTCTGATAGCCAGTAAAAACATTTTTGCATGAAAGGACCTGCTTAATTAGACAGAAACAAACAAATAGTATGTGTGTCATCAAAGTAATTACAACTGACCAATTTAAGCTTCTTCATGAATTCAGAAATTTTCTTTAAAATGGAGGGAAATATTCCCACCACCTAATTCCAAAGAATTCAGGGCAAGACCGAGATGATACTACGTGGCTGGAAAACCATTGCAAACTTACCGCTTCAGGGTCAACTCGATGAAACATGAGTTTCCTCCTTGCTCTAAAGCTGGTTCTGTAGGCAACCACAATATGGCCTAGAGCAAACGCAACTGACGAGAGGAACAAGACAGGCATTCCCCATGACTTCTTTAAATGAAGTCTCTGCCTTGTAGGGGAAACCGTAGCTTCTGCTTCAATCTGGGAATTTACAGTGAAAACACAAGCTTTGACTGAAAGGAGAACAATTGAAACAAAGGAAGACAGAGTCACAGTTCCAAGGTAAGGACCATGTGATAGAGCAGGACCATCACAAATGGAATAAACACCTGCATTCATTCAATCACACAAACAAACAAACAAAAATTCCAAAGTTAGAACGAAACTTTTTTAAATATACAAAAAAAAACTAGGCTTATTAACACACAGACAGAGACGGTCCAACTATTGCTCCTCATACAGAGAATACAAATTGAAAAGAATATAAGAAATCATTCTGTGATAAATTCCAGCCAAACGGTATAGGAGAGGAGATAGTTCTGCTTTAATTTTAAGGAGTACGAGAAATGATTTCAGAAAAAAATCTAATGAGCAGAAATATATATATAAAATAAAAAGGAACGAACAAAAGGTTCGGTAGCCAAATTAAGCAACGTATCCTCCACCTTCAACATCATAAAAAGGACGAGAAAAAACGAGATGTTCCAACAAAGTAATACCAAGAGCAGAATGAATGATTCCTTCAAGAGAAAGACCATCATCATTGTGCCACGTCATAATGCAAGTAAAAAAGGCGAGGAATAACGGATCATACAGATAATGATGAAGGATCTTATGACCGAAACGAGAGGAATATCCGTCAAGGAGCTCTTGAAAGCGTAACGTCGTAAATGCTCCTTGAAGCCGTAGCACTTGACGCATGAGAAGCTCGAAATCAAAACGCAAGGGACGAGCACGTCCACAACGGCGACGAGCACCGGCAGCGACGTCACAAGCAGCGACGCCACCAATGCCGCCACGAAGAATACCGTCCGAACAAACCTCCGAAGCTTCTCCAAGCACTGCCCTCCCCTCGCGGCCATCATCGCAATTCAAACGACAGAAAAATAGGGATCCGCCAGCCGGTAACGGTAACGGTTCCCGGTTTCGCTGGGCGGTTACGTCGCGTCGTTTTCTTCTTCTTCTTTTTTAAGAAAAATAATAATAATAATCGGTTAATTAAATTAGTTGAGAGAGATCTCCGAATTCGAAATCCAACTGAAACCCTAGCTTAGCTAAATTCAACAAAGTGTTATCCGGCGGCGGCTCAAGGCCCATTCCCGGCGCCGGAAGTTCGGTGTTGCCGACACGATTGCGTGCGAGAAAAAAATAACGACATGAAATAAACGACGCTAGGGTTTCAGTGGGAAAAACGAGCAGAGGGAGAAAGAAAGAGAGAGAACGATGAAAAGCCCTCTCTCTGGTTTTTCACGAGTTTTGAAATCCCCTTCTTTCTTTGCCTTTCGCCTTCTCCAACCTTTTCTTTTTCTTCCTTTCTCTTCCCTCTCCCCTTCTTTTTGTTTTCCTCCTTCTCGTTTTTTTTTCCCCTTAATTTCTTTAATTTTGCCAGTAAATAAATATTTCTTTAACATAATTAATTAGTTCATTATAATCACTTGCGATGTTGGCGGACAAAAAATCATCATTGATTAATTAATTGAAACCTTATTAAAAGAGATCGACTTCAATACAAACTAATTTGTTAGTAATCAAATTTTATACTATAAATGTAAACTTTATTTATAAATAATATAATTAGGTATATTTTTTCTATTTTATAACGCATTTTTAAAAAATACATTAGATACAAATAATATTATCAAATTCTTTTTAAATATATATTTTTTATTTTCTTTGGTTGTTTAATTAATATTAAATATGATAATCAAATACATGATAGTATTGTTTATATCTATGTATTTTAAATAAAATAAAACAAAAGAAAGAAAATAGATTTAAAAGTTAAAAAATATATTAAAAAAAAACAACTAATTTAAAAGTAGTGGATGTAGTTGTTAAAAAATAAAAATAAACCAACGAAGGATAAAATTATCTAAAAAATGTGTACACCAAATGGATAATCTTCATTATTAATAGTTAGAGATATTCAATGTGATAAAAAAATGATAAATTATTATTGAATTAATATTTTATTAACTTTCTAAGATTTTTTAATTCAAAGTTTTGAACCTTTTTATTATTATATTTTTAATTTTCAATATAAAATTTCCATGAATGTTTTAAATCTATATTTATATTTCACATCACGTATATTTATAAACTCATGCATACTTAAAAAAAATCATGCATGACACCAGATTTTTACTGGTCCGGTTTTCTCATAAATTTTAAATAAGTTTAATTAGTCATTTTAGTTCTTATATTTTAATTAATTTTTCAGTTTAGACCTCTATTTAAAAGTTATATGCTTTAATTTATGTATTTAGGTTTGACAAATCTTCTTACTAATGAGAATCTTGCTAAACTAAGTAAGATTAGAGAAAAAATTTATCTTCTATCATAAATATAAAGATATAAAAATGTCCATTAAAATTAATAATTATTTATCATATGATAAGATATATAATATATTTTCTTAATTATACTATTTAAAAAAAATAAGATTTAGATCCGATTTCACCTCTATCATTATCAAAGTTCAAGGTAAACTAATTTTAATTTAACAAATATTTCGATACATGCTCTTATTTCCAGTTTTCTATGTGGAGGAGGTTTTGTCAAATTTCGGTATAAACAATTTATATATGAACAAATTTTCTCTGTTTGGTAAAATAAACCATTTGGTAAAGAAAGCAAAAACAATGTAAAACCACCGCAAAATAAAGGCATAAGAGCTAACTAAAACATATAAAAAAAAATATAGGAAATAAAACAAAGTTTTAAATATAAAAGTTAATGAATGTATAACAACCAAATAATCAATTAAACCTTTCAAATATATCAGTAGATTGTTATATTAAAAAATCATTCTATTGTGGATGAAAGTTAAATTATTTTATTCATATATTGCGGTTCATTTATCATGATCATTCTTTGATTAGAAGGAGGCGATACTTGAACTAAATTATCATTAAAAATATGTTTAATTAAATTCAATTTTTCTTTGAAATAAAATAAAACCATTGCTCCTTCATAGTCTTATAAGCTTTGACCCAATTCGATATTTAACATAAACTAAGGGTTACCAAAAACATTGCTTAGATGCATGCCGCAAAAACAAATTAATAGCGCAAAAATTGTAGGCGAAGAACGGTGGAGAAGTCAATTTGTAAACTTTTTTAAATAATGCAAAAATACAAACGGCGATGTTCTTGAGCCCTGAAACGGTCTCTTCTAATTTTTAATTTGAATATAACAAGTACTTGGCCACGCATGCATGTTAACAAAGGTTTTGAAATTTTTAAATTAGTCACTGTTGTCATTTTACGGGATGCAGTAATAATTTATTCATTTTTTATTTAGACCTAAATTGCGTTGCGTTGGTAGCTAAGGTATGTTTGTTGAAGTTGTCTAAGTTCATTATTTTAAAAAGAAAATAAACCTCACTCCGATACGAAATTACAAAAGTTATCGTATTAAATATAAAATAATTATATTTCCAGCATGCTTGAAGAAAAATAATTATATTAAATATGAATATAAAATGAAAATGTTGAGGCTCAATTTTAAATTAAATAAGTTTGAGCTTATCAATAATTATAAAAGAAATTATGCACCCATAATATAAATATTCATCCAATTACACATCATGACACATTAATAATGCAAGATAGTGACAAGGATTGGTCCACTTGATGCAAATCTAATTGTGTTCATAGTTTACGTATGAAAAGAACGAATTATTTAATGGAATAACACCTATTTAAAAAAAAATTATGTGTAAAATTTCTTTAAAACATAAATAATCACACATTGAAGGTGAAATTAATCTCTAATTCAATGAGTTGGAAGATATTCATTATCTTTAACTTAGAATAAAAAATATATAAAATAATTTAATATTATTAAGTATAATAAAAATGTTAACTTTCATAATAATTAAATATATCAACAAATTCCATCAAAAAAATATGTATTAACAAATAATTTCTGATACCGAAGAAAGAAAAATCTAATTTGTTAGCAATATTAAAAAAATGCACTAACAAAAATATAACCATTAAACTCTTTTGATATTTATTATAAGATTCAAATTAAAAATATAATTTAATTATTTTTATAAGATTTAATTTATAATTTTTTATGTAACAATTACTTTTTTACAAAATATCGTTCATTAACATCAGTTATAAAATGATATGATAGTAAAAATAAATAATTTATTAATGTTTGTTAATTTTACATAGGGTTAGTTTAAGAAAAAAAATAAATCAAGATAAATTTATTTAATACTCTGAACTAAATTATTCCATATGTGTGAATTAATTAATTAAATCTGATAATAAAAAATGTAGAAATAAAGAGGGACAGGGAGTCCTCCAAGATGGTAACGGTTATAGGGACCAAAAATCAAACAATAGGGCGAAGCGGAGCCCACCAACTATGAGTCACCGTCACCACCACTCAGTCACAGCTTGTTCCGTTGCATTTCCTCTTTCTTCTCTCTCATCCTATGCTCCATAAAACAACAACAACAATATAGGAATTTCATTCTTGTCACTTAGCCCATGGATTCAAACATTATTAAACTTGAATGCTGAAGCTGTCCCTTGGTTACTACTTCAACGGCCTTTTTGCAACAATAATTAATAACATTCGAATTTTGTTTTAAGAATAAATAATATAAGTTTTTTTTTTATTATTGTTATCTATCTGTAAACTGTCATGGATATTTATAATAAGAAAAACAAACTGACATTTCTATCAAATTTTTTAACGTCAAAATAAGAGAATAATTTTATACTTGTGTAATATTTTTTTGGTACATATAATAAATAACAAGAATGAAGATTTATTCTTTTGTATAGTATAATAAGTTTATTAAATTTGTTAACATTCAAATAAGAGAGAAGGGGATGCCTTTGTTTTTCAGAAACAACTAATTTATTAACATCCTTATTTTTAATATGAACGTTAGAACTTATTTGGAGTGCTTTTAAAAATTATATGATCAAATTGAAATAATTTAATCATTAGAAACTAAATCCAGTTTTTTTATTTTAAAAAAAGGTGACTAAAACTGTAATTTAGTTTTTTTATTTTTTATTTTTATGTACACACGCATGATTTGTAAGATGAATACTTGTACTATTTTCGGTTTATGGGTATGTTTTTAAAAGAAATTGTTTTGCTTACAAGTATTAGAATTCTACCTGAGTGTCACGTGTTAACTTTTTTACTTTGGTCTGCTCGCATGCGCGTTCTCTCAGGTATTAACTTTTCTTTCCATTTATTTTTCAATTCTCTGCTGTTCTTAGTGACACGGATCACGTGAGACCAACCAGTATAGCTCATGAACATTACTACTCAGTTTTTCCTGATTATTTTTTATTTACACCATCCTGTGTTAATAAGAAATTGGTTAATTTAACTTCCCTTAATTTTTAATTATAATATTTTTCCTTAATTTTATAAATCTATAATTTTATTTCTCTAATAGATTATTAACTAATAATTATGATTATTAAAGATATTAAATTAATTATAAGTTAAATAAAATTTTATAAATCATTAAAAAACTTTAACATAAGGTTATTATTTAATGTGTTATTATCGGTGAAATTACATCTAACAGTAGAGATAAAAGAATTATTTGCGAAGAAGAAAAACAATATATTGTTATGAAAAATTAAGATTCATAATTTTTTATTTCATTTTTAAATAATTAATAATTTTAATTAATTTATAATTAATTTAATAATTTAATTGATCATAATTATTTGTCAATAATTGATAGAGAAACCAAAATCATGAATTTATAAGATTAAAGAGATCAAATATTATAATTCAAATCTAAAAAAACCAAAATTATAAATTTAAAAATTAAAAGATAAAAATTATAATTTAACCTAATAAATAAATCATGGGTTAGTAGGGACTGATGATACTACTAGTATCTTTTATTTTAAAATAATACTCTTTTTTTCTGATAAAGAAAACGATAACAGTGTGTTTCAGTGTAAATTTAATTTTAAATGACATCAATCTTACAAAACTAATTGAAGTTGAATGCACAATAATTTATATCTCAATAATTATATTCTAAAAATAAGTTTATAACAAAACATAATATAAAATTATGAATATAACTTTTAAAATTATGATTACAAAATAAAAAATTATCATACATGATTACATTACATGTGATTAGATAAAATAAAAATTCAGAAAAAATGATAATATAAGAAAAGGACGCAATCGAAATATATATAAATTAAATATTATTATATTCGTATCTTATTTTTCTCTTTATTTATTTACTAATGATTCAAAGAAAAGTGTAGAAAGTGAAAAGTTATCGCTTTATTTATTTCCGTATGAAAAATGGAGTTGGACTTGGACCCCATTTTGCATTCTTAGGCACATCACAGCATATAGCAAGTACCAAGATGTTTGTCAGGATAGGAGGCAATTATTAGTTTATTTTATATGCTCATACATAACATGAAAATAGAACAAATCATGAGGAATTGGTTTGCACGTTTCGCTGCCCAAATAAACACCATGGCATGTGTGATTCCACACTCTCATCTCTCCATCATCATGTGATGTGTCCAAAGATAATCGATTTTGGTAATATATTTTAGTTAATTTTTAATTTTTTTATTAATTAAAAATTTCATTTATTTATTTAATAAATAAACTTTTAAGTAATTTTTAATTTTTTTAAAACAATATTTATTGGAAATAATATTTTCAAGAAACCGACTTTTAATTTTTTTTATATTTTATTTTACTTTTGATATATATTTTTTTCTTATTTTATTTAAATAAATCATAATTTTATTATTTTTTTATCATTTTATATCTTTTAATTACTTCAATCATTAATTTTATTAAATATTTCTATTTTAATAAATTGATTTTTTTAACTTTTAACTTTTAATTAACAATAAATTTTTCAATTTTTAACTACTAACTAATTTTTTAAGTTAGTTTTGTGATAGATATCTTTTTATATGCTTAAGCCATAAATTTATCAATAGTATTTTTATTCATTTTTCTTTTTAAAATAGATGATTCGCTTTGAAAGTATGTAATCCAATTTGTTTGTGGTTGGGTGCGGTGCTGCCACTCTGTGTTCTCCTCCTCTTTACTTTCCTGTTTGATGACAGAATCCACACATGACACATGTAATGTAATCAAACACTGTTTTTCCGTTATAAAAACTGAAGAATCTCTTTTCTGCGGTAACATAATAGTGGCAACTTGGGAATCTACCTTTTACTTTCTCAATAGGCTATAAGAGTACTGTACTGACACTGTGCTCAATAATGGAATTGGAACTGGGTAAGTCCCTGGTATAAGCTCAGTGTCCATTTGTTAAATATATAACATATCTAACACAGTTTTAATGTAAAATTTGTTATTATAATTTATTTATTACATTTTTCAGTTATGTTTATCAGTTTAACACGAGTCTTGTAATTGTAAACTTATGTATCTAATTAAAATTGATATATTACATTAATAAATCATGTCAGTTCAATTTCATTTCATATATTACTTATTTACGATTAAATAAGTTATTCTATCAGAATTCTGGATGAGATGATTAAGATATTTTTTTCTCATAAACCCTGTTAGCAAGTTGCAAACCTCGAAAATAACGACGACACTGATTTGATATTTGATGCAATTTATGTCGTATTTTTTTTTCCTCTCTCAATTATTAAAGTAATTGAAGTACTTTATATTCTCAGCATGAATTGATTTTGTTGATCATATTGGGCCATTTCATACTTTCTTTGTCTATACTAATACTATAAATTATATTATCACTCTTCAAATTGTACACTGTTAAATTTAGAAAGAAAGGGAAAAAAAATATATACATAGAAAGAATTTGGTAAAGTGAAAATAGGAATATATTTTAAGAGTTGTTTAACATTAAAATAATAAAAGAAAACGAAGATGTTTTCTTCTTAAATAGATAAATATATACCTATTAATAATACTAATAATAATAAAAATAAATTTTAGATAAAAAATAAAGTTATTTTAAGAAAGATGTAAAAAAATATCAGTTATCTCGTGTATTCAGCCACAGAAATTTACAAAAGAGTCGATATTGGATTTTAAAAATTAAAAAAATAAGCCTTCCAAAATCAATTTACATCATCATTCAATAATAGCTACTTATTTATCATGGTAGGATAAGTTTGTTGGTTTTTATCATGGTTATATTAAAACTCATATCAATAATAATAATATGTGAATGTTGATAAACTTATTTTATATCATAATGATAAAACTATTTTACTTTTATGGACCCAAATTGTATATAATTATTTTAAAACATCTTTAATACGAATTCTTGAGCTCAAGAATTTATTTTCATCAAATCTACTATTATTTTCACCCAATAATTTTCTATGTTGAGTTCCAAGAGAAAAAACTTTCAAGAATTCCACTTTTATAGAAAATATTATTTTTAATGTCATTTGAGAGAAAATAGAGGTTATATTTTTTTTGCTATGCAAGTAAAATCCAAAAACTCAAATTAGATTCTACCATTGGAATAAAAATGACAAAAATTATTGTATTCCATGTGATGTCATAGAATCCACAAAACATGATCCAAGAACCCAAAATGGATTCTTTTGCTAAAGATATTCTTACAATTGCACCCAAGGACCTAAATAAGATTTGATTACACAAAAAATTTGATTTATATAAAAAAAACTTAAATTCACTCTAAGTCTCTATAGTTTTGGGAATGTATAATTTTGATTCCTATAAAAATGTTATTGCACTTTTAATCCTCAATAATTATAAAAGTGAACAATTTTAGTACAATATTAATATGTTATATAAAATTAAACATTAAATGTTATTATGATTATGATCGTGATTGATAACATGCATTATTAACTTATTTATATAAGAAATTAATAAGAACAAAATGTTTATACATGATAGTATACAAAATTTTACAAATTCATATAATTATAATACATCGTGTATGATAAGTTTATTAACTTTTAATATAATTATCTTAAAGTAATTTAAAAGGTGATTTATAATTGGATGACAATGTAATTTTTTTAGACTATCGATGCATACACACTAATTATAAACTCAATTAATAATATCATAAAATATATGTAAAATTTTCTCTAATACATTTTAAAAATTATTTCTTTCAAATATTTTTACAATTTAAAATATTAAATAAAATTAAATTCTTTAATTTTAATATTATTAATTCCTTATGTAAAGAATATAGTCCTCACATAAGTTATCAATTATAGTCGCACTCACATCAACAATTTCTGTCTAATTTTGAATGGTAAAATAATGATAGATTAAAATTGCTCAATTTAAAAAATTTTAAATATCAAATATGAAATTAAATTATCATAAAAACCAAGGTTTTCACCACAAGAATCAAAAGTGAATCTAAAAAAGAAGTTTCAATTTTTAAGCTTTCTTGGTCTAGTTATACAAGCAAAATATATTGATTTTATAGGAATGAATTATGTCTATAACCCGATGCTTGATGCTTAAATGATATCATAGTCTAACACAACAATTATTGTCGGATCTATATTGTCACTCTACCAAACAACTATCGAACCAACCATAAATATATATTCTCACAAATTTTATGTTTATATATCCCATCTTAAAATCCTCAAGAAGTTAATTTTGTAAGATTTAATTAAACCCCAAACTCACAATTCTAAGATAAAAAAATGTACTAAAGAACTTATCATTACCCACACAATTTTGCTCAATCAATCAAACTATATGCATTGGTGGGGAGGCGCAAGATGTGAAACTAGACAGCAAGCAGCAATTTTCGTTGACTCTATCTTTTTTTATGCTGTAATAATTGGTTGAGAGGAAGGAAAAAATGTGAATAATAGTAATTTTTGAATGAGGGAGTCGAAAAGAAAAAGAGAAAAATCTTTTTTAGATTTTTTTCTAATTTAAATTTCAAATTTTGTATTGTCTTTTACCTTTATCAAATACAAAATACCGTGATCCTTTCTTTTTTTTTAAAAAAAAAAGTACTACGATCCGGAACAATTACATATGGTTTCAATTCAAAGTCTCTAAATCATTAATGTAAGTAAATAAAATGTTATGATGTATCAATTTTAACTCAATAAAACGAATAAATATTATAACCCAACAACTTAGTTCTAATACAGTTGTAAGTACGTACGGTTATAATTTGCTCGGTATGGGGTGGGTAGGGCCGTGCAATATGAAATATAGAATCTGTGGCTTTACGTATTCTACTTCCAAAGTTGATTATTCTAAAATCTCCTGGAATCAAGCAAATTATTTGCAGTAGTTATAAAGTATAAAATATGTGTCAAAATTAAGAAAAGAAATAAACCAAGCCAATAAAGTACTACAAGAAAATCTTGAGCTGGTGTCAGAATGAGGCCATTTTTCAACTCTCTCCATTACTTTTCCACTTCCAATGCCCAAAGTTTCAAACCTGAAAAATATTTTAACATCTAATCAAACTACTAGCATACAAACAAAAGTGAGTTGTACTGCCTGTACAGTTGTTATAATCTAATTAACGATATATATAGCGAGACAGATAGATAAAGTGTGGAATAATCCCCGTCTCTCTAGCAATAATTGTCGAAACAATGGAAGGATCTTTGTCCATCGCATTATTACATACAAACAATGAAGCAATGATACCCTTAAACATTTTCCTATCAGTTAACTATACTAATCTATGTTTTCTCTTTCCTTTTGAAGGTAAGCAAGAAGCTTAATTACACCGCAGGTAACACGCACATAGCTTAGACTAGTAAGTATGTGTATGTGTTATGTGTTATGTGTTGGCATGGTCCCCTTTGTTATATTATATGCTTTACAGCAACCAAGTGCCACCATTTCTCAAGTATATATGCAAGTACTCCGACCTATTTGGATTGTTGTGCTTTCAACCCCTTGTATTATTGAAATTTTCATAATAATGTTCTTAGTAAAGACACTAACAATAAAACAATTCCAACACAAAGTCCAGGCCAGCTTTATCTTGTTCAGGAAATAATGATGACGACGTGCCTCATTTTCTGCAATATATTTTGGTTATTTATTTATTTAAATAATTATAAGACCTTCAAAAAAATCAACTTTAAAGTATCTAAATTATAAGAAGAAAAAAACTTATAATTAGGCAAACGTTGAGAGATATTATTTGGTTCTGTCCCCCATAGATAAAACATATATAAAGCAAGTCCAAGTAATTAACTTTATTTTTTATAATTTTTTGTCACTTTAGAATAGTCAAAATAGCTCTTGCATTTAGAACTAGCTAGTTCAGGTTGAAAAAACGAGAATTCTAGAAGATGACAAAGTTTAAGCATCTCAGTATTGTCTATTTGACGATAAATTATGTGCCACAAGACAGCGTAAGTCAGAAGACCAGCATCTTATTTGTTTTTTCAAACTTTGATGAGTTATAATCAGATTTCCTGCCAAAGTCAAGCCTATTTTAATAACTCGATTTACCCCCCTCCCCCCTACACATGATACATGGCTTCACATTTGAACAATTTACTTATATTATAACATTTTTTATTTTGTTGGTTCTAATTTCAATTTCAACGGCATTATAAATTAAAATGTAATTTTGCGCGTGAAAAGTTATACAATTTTTTTACTCTCTTCGTTCCTTGAATCTATCAAGAAATCCGTTGAGTGTATATATATTTTAAAACCTGTAGCTAAACACTTATGATATATACTTTTTTTTTTTTTACAAGGACTTATGATATATAGTACTTGATACGACATTGATCGCTCTCAAGTCTAATATAGTTAAAATCACTGGCTTTCAGAGTGAAAAGTAACATAGTAATTACCACCCTCTTTTATACTTCTATTATAAAATGGATTTTTTCAAGTAGCTCGTTAAATACCTTAATTTATTTTATATCGATGGCATGTTAGGAAATATATTTAAGTTTGAAGAAACATCTTTCAAATGTAAAAATTATAACTATTAGGAGACATTAGTTTTACGGATTAATTTGTTTATTTTTGGAAATATTATTCTTAAAAATACAACATTATAATAACTTTTACTCACAAAGAGGACTTTATGTCACATGTAAAAAAACTTTTCCAACTCCCTCTTGCAAAAATAAATAATGCGTGAACACAAGAATGTGACTTTTTCAAAAATAAAATATATTTGTCAATATATTACATTATTTTCTAACAAATGCAGAAATAAATTTTCCAATCTCATGAAAAAAAATATCTGTGAAACAAACTTTTCCTTAATTTTGGAGAATTATATATCTGAAACATGAGAAATCACATAAAAAAAAGTGTGAAACAAAACATGCTAAACATTACTCCTGAAAGACACGAGTCATTTTCCAACTTTATTGCTTTCAAGGAACTTGCATATCGCCCTAGGTCCTGACTATCATATAGGAACGACCAAGTAAGAAACTAGAAAGTGTCGAATTCATCTACCAAATAGTAAAACACTAGCTATCATAAAGACAAAGACTTGGTGCTTAGTGTATGTGAGCAGCGGACGGAATTCATGGCCATGTCATAGGGTCGGTTGTACGGGTCGGGTCGGTTGTACGAAATCCTCTATTTTGATATATATATATATATATATATATCGATAGATAGATAAGAAAAATATATAAAAGTATGAAATTAACTAAAATGATTTTACTCAATTAACATAAAAGAATTCATGTGAGTAAAAAGGTCACATTCGCTTTAATATTATCAGATAAAATTTATTAAAAAAAAATACAACTCAAAACAAGGTCGTCAGAGTTTAGAAAAGAAATTTTGTTAAATCAATGAGGTAAAATAAAATAAAATAATATCATGTAATTAAAATAAAAACTCATCTTTAGTGTCACATCCTATGTGTTCCAAAGTTCTCTAGTGTGGGATTTTTTAAAGTCATTCACCTAGTCATTTGCTCCCACGAACACAAGGTTCAAAATCATCACAGGATCCAAACACACAGGGAGTGAGTTATCATATTTTTAAAAAAAATACAAATAAACACAGACGTGATCAAAATAAATTATAGAAGTATTTATAATATAATTCAACTTAATACAATCTACGTCACTTCACTACTTTATCATTTAAAATTCATTTTTCAATCATCAATCACACTACACATGAATCACACACTCGGTTTAAGACGTAATAACACTCATCAATTTCATAATAAACAATTAGCAAGCGTTATGCAACAATTATACCAAGACTCAAGCCTTGTAATGTGACATTATGTCAATGAAAAATCACACTGGGGCGCTAGGAGTACATAACAAGACACCCCACACAATAGGTATGTCAAGTCACTCACTGAGTAAAATCATAAGGTGACCAGTCAGACTCACTCTGTTTTGCGAGAATGCTCCAATCATATGAGGTCAACATAGGCTTAAAGGAGCACTCAAACCGAGTGTCTTCATCCTCAAGACCTAGACTCCGAAAAATTTGTTAGGGTTTTACCTTCCTGATTCAGGTCCAACCCCTAAAGCAATTTTTGCACGCAGACACTGCTCATGAATTATACAATACTCACCATCTCACACTCGTGTTTTAAACACATTACACTATAATTTAACACTTTAGGTTCCTAACTTGGAATCTTACACTTCTCCTTTTGCGCATAAATATTTTTCTCAAGGTAAACACCAGTCGGGTTATTCTATAATTCACAGCTCACAACACAAGTATTGTCACATCAAGTGTTAACCACACAATTATTCACAACCAAATATCATGTCCATAATTTAACATCTCATAATGTCACAATCCACCATCGCATGTTTATATGTATCTCACAAATTAACACATGTTTAACTTTGCACTTATACTCAATCTCAATAATAATATTATAATCTCAAAGCAACATGTTATCTCACAATTCATCACATATTCAATTTATCACTTGTGCACAATTTTAATCACAATTTCATGATCTCAATATAACTATTTATCATGCTAATCTTATAAAAAACACAAACAAATTATACAAAAATGCTTTTCACAACACGGGGAGTAAAACCCCTTAAATAATTTCACATAATCATACTGGAAAAATTATGATACAATAAACATTTCAAAATAAACCTCAATTTGATCCTCTAAGGATCCCTACACATGTTCATTCTAATCCCAATTGCGATAAACTCATCCCTTACCTCTAAGTGGACTCATGTATGTAGTCCAGAAGTGATAATGACATCTCTAGAAGTTCCCTAATATTCCTCAATTTTGTTTCTTTATTTGCTCTGTTAGGATTTTCAAAAGTTAGAGAGAATAAGAAGAGATTGTAGCCTCCATTTCACTGTCAATGTGCGAGACTAATTTCTCTCTTCCAAAACATTATTTGGCAAATTTTAAAGAAAAGATGATGTTCAAATTTCACAATGATCCAACGGTAAACAAATCTGAAATCATAGTTTTAGCGGGACAAATTTTGAGTGTCTATAAGAAAAGAGATAGCTTAGTGCGAGAGACATCCCTTCCATCATAGACATTATCTCAAAAATTCCAATGGTGGGTGTGTGAAAATAAGTTGCGAACCTCGTGTTCAAATTTTACAACAATCCAATAGTTAACGAGTCTAGAATTATTATTTTATCAAGACAAGTTTGAGTGTATATGAGAAAAGAGAGATGAGAGAAGGGAAAACAAATTTGAGAGAAACAAGAAGCATAGAGATGTATCGCCAGTCTGAAAGTTGACCCAATATATCCTTATTTATAATCAGCCTATTATTTATTTATTTGTTTTATAAAAAGAATTTTATTTTATTTTTTATAAAATAAAATTCTTTTTATAAAACAAATAAATAAATAATAGGCTGATTATATTTAATTTTTTTTTATAAAATAAAATTCTTTTTATAAAACAAATAAATAAATAATAGGCTGATTATAAATGAATAAATATTTTTTTTTTATTTTCTTTCAAATCATTATTTTAATTAATAAATTTATTTCTTCTTATTTAACTATAAAAACTTTATCATTTTTCTAAAACTTTATTTATTTTTAAATAATTTTTTTACTTTATTTTACGGAAAAAAATGGATGTTACAGGTTGTATATTAAACTAAGCATTAATGTTTTTTTTGTGTTGAGGATTTGATAGTTGGAAACGTTTTCGTCATCATTTTATGGTTTGGGTTGTAGTCTAATGCAGTGATGAGATGCTAAATTGTGGCCCAAACAGAAGAATTTCCTAAAAGATGAGGTTGGAAAGAGGAAGGGAAGGTAATTACTAATTAGAGAAGTAATGGGCCAATTAAGACTGCTACTCAGTACCCTCCCCAATTGCCTGTTTTGCTTTTATATGCAACTATGTGTAAGGTATAGATATAGTGTGGATCTTTGAATTCCTTATTCAAGAGGTATAATTTTGAGATTGTACATAAGTATTATTCATTAAAGAACATAGTAGTGTTCTTTAAATAAGAAAGAAAGAAAGAAGAAAAAAGCATAGTAGTATATTTCTTCTGATTTTTTTAAAATAAAACAATTATAATAGTATATTGTTTTGTTTTTGTTTCCAAATATCTTTTGGTTATAAATTTTGTCACGTTTGTTCTGTGATGGAAATGTTAATTAATGTATGCTGAAAGTTTCTGTCTCAAATGTTTTTTTTCTTTTTCTTATAAAGATGATAATACATTGATATTGAACATGAAAGGAAAAAAGATGAGGGTGAGATATCTAAATGTGTCATGCTGCTATATGTATGCTAGAGGCTTTCGGGGAGTTTGTGCTGCCAAATTCTTTGGACTTGACATATCAACTTTATTTAAAGTTGGACACTAACTCGTTCCATTGAGGTTTCCATTAATAAAATTATATACTACTATATAAGTTCCCATTTTTAAGACTTTTTTTTTTACATACAAAACATTTAAATTAAGTTTTTACATAAAGAATTTAACAGTATTGTATCTCTCTATCGGCACCCAAACTCTAAACAATAGAGCCGAAGCCCAACTAGCAATGGCCCAATCAAACTCAATAGTCTACCCAAGAAAATAGTCAGTTGCTATATCCAGTCCCGTTATATACTAATACACTCCATTCTTCTCAAATTTTCCCCTAACTACCCTTAAAACACACTCCTCCGTCTCTTTCTTTTCCAATTTGATTATTTTCCAAAATATGTACACCCCCTTCCGTATAACTCTTTCAACAACCTAAGGACATGGCAGCACAAAACTAAGTCCTGCACTGCTAGCACATCTGCACAAGTTAATTATCCCTTGAACAAAGCAACAAGTTTTTGCTATTCATGGTAGATGTGGCATAACTCTTCAAAGAGGTGTCTATTTGGTCAAATACAAAAAAATGATTCACATGCATTTGGAGCTATGTGGGTTGAAGATGGAAAGGATGTAGGTGGTGCGTGATGAGCTAAGATAAAGGGTATCTCAAAGCCCAACAGCATAGAAGATTCTTTTATTCTGTATATGGTCCTCGACCGATTAGTTCACCTTTGTTTAATGAGTGAGAGAAAGAGTTATGCGGAAGGAGGGGAGTGTGCACATTTTTTTTGGAAAATAATTAAATTAGGGCAGAAAGAGATGGGGGAGTGTGTTATACTGGATAATTTGGAAAAAAAATGAGAAAGGAGAGTGTATTAGTATATAAGGGAATGTGGATATAACAATTACCAATAAATATGGGACAACTTTGTTGTGGGCATACCTACCTAATAAGGAACTCCACCAAAATGGTAGTGTAAATGAGTTCTCCCTCCCCCGTTTATAATCTAAGTATAAATGAGTTTAAATGTGAATTATTACATGTTCATGAATTAAATATTCAATTAAGCTCATTTACTTAGAGAAATAAATAAGGTTACTTTAAAGTTTGACTAAAATATTTAAATGAATATCCCAAGTTTATTTTTTATGGCTGAATATCCCAAAGATTTTAGGATTATTGTAATAAATATGTTGTATCAGTTTTAATCAAGGTTGTCAATTTATTTCCCCCAGCATAAAATAAAATAAAGGTTATCAATTTTAACCATTTATTATAATGAAAGGCTAAGATTTGCATACTTTAGTACCCTCTAAAGTATATGCAGCACTTTAGAGAAATTTTATCATTAAAAATTGATTGAAAACAAAATATAGTTAATCACACACACAAAACTTAAATGGTTAAAGAAAATTTAAACACATTCTCTCGCGTGCAGAATTCAAATTTGTGTATATCCGTTTTCCATATTATGCTACTATGCTTTGAACGGTTTCGTTTCCTATAAAAGAAAAAGTACCTGTATTGAAAAATATAATAATAAGACTATGACTCAATTCCACGTTTACTATGAATCAAATATTATCCATCATTTTCAAAATTTATCCATCAACGTATTGTGTTTTTCCTTAACAAAAAAACAAAAATACTTATGGTTTAAAACTTTAAATAGAAGTTACGGAAAATATATTTTTCCAAGTTTTCTCATGAAACATCACGGTAAAATATAAGTTAAAATGTAATTTTCATATCTTTATTTTTATATCTGTTATTTTAGTTTGTTTTAGTTGAGATATTTTATCTTTTATTTTTAAAAATTATATGATTTTAGTTTCTTATTTTTTAACCGAAAGATTTTGATTTTCACTTTTAAAAATTTATGATTTTAGGTAGGGGCGTGAAAAATCCACTTTGGACTTAAATGGATTGTAGCCAAACTAGTTTTTACTTGTACTAGTTCACCAAAAAAGTGTATTGTTTTAGAAATCAATTTGATTAATCAAATTGCTTCTATAAAATTGGTTCGGTTGATCAAACTAATTTTCACATATTTTTTTATTTAAAAAAACAATATCAGTTCGAAAGTAATTTGATTTTTAGAATGAGTTCAATTCTAAACTAGTTTTCAAATCATCTTGATTATTTGGGTATAAAACCAATTTGGCTAAAACAATTCGAAATTAATTTGATTTATTTTTTTTCTTAAACTAGTTTTTGCACATCTTTAATTTTAATCTTTTTGGTCAATTTCAAAGATTGATTTATATGTATTTTGCTAATGTTGATTAACACATGTTTATTAACCTAATAACAAATGTTTTTGTTATTTAATTGCTAATGAGCTTAAATTATATATAAAAATGATTTTAAAAACACACAATCAACATTTTAAATTGGTCCGGGGATTAAGGCCACAATTTTTTTTTAAAATGAGGAATGAAATGTCTTAATTAAAAAATAGTGAGACTAAAATCGTGAATTTTTGAAAGTAAAGAATAAAACATCTCAACAAAAAAAAAACAAAGGAATTAAAATCAAGAATTTTAAAAAATAAAGATAAAAATTACAATGTAACCTAGAATATATTATATACTAATGTTTTGTCTTTGAATAAAAGATCATTAGTTAAACTCCTATTAAAATATTTTTTTTATTTCATTTAATCACTCGACAATAAGTGTCATATCAACACACATAAGGATCACAACAACATTAATATATCACATCAAAATCAATATTTAACTTTAAATGATCAACAACAAACTCATGATTTGAAAATTTTAATTATGAATAATAGAAAAATTAAAATGGTAGATTTAAAATTATAAGAGACAAAAATTACAATTTAACTTTTTAAAAAACTAACATTCTTTTAAAAAAATGTAAAAATTAAATATTTTCTATAGATATTCGACAGGCTTTGTATAGGTAAAATACAAACTAATATTTCTAGATAGTAATTTAGAAATACTAGTGCCAACTAAGAAAATAAGTGACAAATGTTTATTTAAGGTAAATACTGTCCAAGTAAATATTTTTAGATAGTAGTTAAGAAAATATTTTTTAATAAAAACATATTTTGTTATACTTTAATTTTTATACATTACTTATTTTTTGAGGTCAAATTCAAACTTTTTTAAAAAAATTTAAAGCATTTTTGTAAAAAATAATAATTAAAAAACATTTAATGACTTATCATTAACAAAAAACTTTCTTAAAATCGGCCGTATTCATTCATGAACCAGTTAAGAAGTTCCAAGTCCAACGTTCGTGAATAGCAGATGCTACTTTGGAGATTTTTTTTGGAGAAGAAGCTACCTACGTAAATGGTAAATTCTTGCAAATAATGCTGTTCTATTTTTGTCATTTAAAAGAATTCATGACATTATGAAAATAGATCAGTACTGTGATTTTTTTTAATGTGAAAAAAGAAGCATATTGGATAACCAGCTTGGCAGTTTTGATTACTTGATTGTATTTTCAATCAACTTTTCATCTTACATGTATGAAAGAAAGATCCTATATATGAATGCTCTTTTCTTCCCTTATTCCTTGACCGTTTCCCATGCACTTTTTTCTTACCTTTCCTTCCCATTTTCACTTATACAGTTACCATATTTGTTCCCTCACTCCCAGTCGTGTGTTAACCCATTGTTCTTGTTTTTATTTTCCTTTCTGCATAAAAATATTTTCTTCGTTAGTTATAGTTTACTATTGTTGTCTTCATCAGACAAGAGAGAAAAGATATTTTATTAGTATCTGCTGCCCTTTCATTCCCCCCAAGAAAGATATATATAAATCTTCTCCTTCTCCACTCTGCGCTCCAGCCACCTTATCTCTCTATTTCTTTGTTCTTCAACTATCCCAAGGGAACTGAGAGAGAGAGAGAGAGAAGTCATGGACGCTGTTCTTCAAACCAGAGGCCTTCTCTCTCTCCCCGCAAACCCCGTTAACAGAATCTCACTCTTTAAACCTTCACAAGGTTTAAAGCACAGATTTTTCTCTCCAAAGCCAAAAAACCTTTCTGGGTCTTCTCTTTCCTCCAATGGGTTCCCAAAACTCTCACCAAGACCCAACAATGTCTTTGCCCAAAGGGACCAAAACAAAAACTTGTTCTTGTGCAGGGCTGAGGCTGCTGCAGCCTCCTTTGGGGAACCAGAAAGTGAGAAACAAAAGTTTTTGGGTATTGAAGTTGCCACCTTGAAGAAGATTGTGCCTCTGGGGATGATGTTCTTTTGCATCCTCTTCAACTATACAATCTTAAGGGACACAAAAGATGTGTTGGTTGTGACGGCCAGAGGAAGCAGTGCTGAGATTATACCGTTTCTCAAAACCTGGGTGAACCTTCCCATGGCCATTGGGTTCATGTTATTGTACACAAAGTTGGCTAATGTGTTGTCCAAGCAGGCTCTCTTCTACTCTATTATTCTTCCCTTCATTGCCTTCTTTGGGGCCTTTGGTTTTGTTTTGTACCCTCTCAGCAACTATATTCACCCTGAGGCTTTTGCGGATAAGCTTCTCAACATCCTTGGCCCACGGTTCCTTGGTCCTCTTGCAATTATGAGAATATGGAGCTTCTGTTTGTTCTATGTCATGGCTGAATTGTGGGGGAGTGTGGTCATTTCAGTGCTGTTTTGGGGGTTTGCCAATCAGGTTGTTTCATTGTTTGAACTTTGAGCTTACTTTGTTAGTTGGTAATTTGTTTCTAGCTTGAATTTTGTTATAGTATGTGTTGGTGTCGTTATCAGCTTATCATTTTTTAATTGTGGTATCATGAACATGGCATCTTTTGATATCATCATCACTCATTTGTATTGTTTTACTTTTCAGCTATTCGTTTTTGTCATATTCATTTGTATTCTGCCTCTTTCTCTATAGCTTGGCCGCTTAGCTTTTGATGAGTCCCTTATATGTTACTATTATTTCTTGTTTGTTTAATTCATGATAGTTACATGCTTGTTTCACTTGTGATAATATGAATACAAATCTTATCTGGATAAGATTCAATCATGTGATGGCAGGGCAAGGTGTTGCATGCTCTAATTTTATATTTTAAATTCCAATTTTGAACTGCTTTATGTGAATTCTAATGAATATAAGGTGTAAAGATGAATATGATGCTAACATGATATGTGGTTCTTCTGCTGCTGCTTTGTGAAGGAGAATGCTAATATTGACTCTTTTTTTATTTCTTTCCAGATTACTACCATTGATGAAGCAAAAAGATTCTATCCTCTATTTGGACTTGGGGCCAATGTAGCCCTTGTGTTCTCTGGTCGGACAGTGAAATACTTTTCTAATCTGAGGAGTACTTTAGGTCCTGGAGTTGATGGTTGGGCCATCTCTCTGAAAGCAATGATGAGCATAGTTGTGGGCATGGGATTTGCAATCTGTTTCCTGTATTGGTGGGTGAACAATTATGTTCCTCTTCCTACACGTAGCAAGAAGAAGAAGGTACTTTTTTTTGTGAGACAGATATACTGTTATGCATATAGTTTTTCTACATCAGGCTGGTTGAAGCATGCCCATTCTGTTGTTTCCACTGTTTACTTTTTTCTATTTTATACTTGAGTCTACTAATTTAGTTGTTGAGACAGCTGAAAGCAAAGTAATACAGCTTTCGTCGGTTTTTTGTAATGTGTCATTTGGTGTTAAATGGTACAGGGAGCTTAAAAAACTCTTTCAACATGATATTTAGATGAGGATTGAGGAGTCATTTCTGTAGTGTGATTGACTCATTTCTTTGTGTGCATGAAATTCTACTCGCTATTTATTTGGTATCCCCCCATTATTTAAATATGTCAGGACATATGAATTCTATTTTTTTTTTTTTAACTAATGTTTGAAATAGCTTTAACTAACATTTCATCTTGTTATGGATTTTTCCAGGAGAAGCCCAAGATGGGAACAATGGAGAGCATTAAGTTCTTGGTGTCTTCAAAATATATAAGGGATCTTGCCACTTTAGTGGTTGCATATGGAATTAGCATTAATCTTGTTGAGGTTACATGGAAATCAAAGCTCAAAGCTCAGGTAATGTAAAACCTTCTTGCCTTTGGTTTTACTACTGGACATTTCACTGTGCTCTCTCTCTCAACCTCTGCAATTTGTGCAGTTTCCAAGCCCCAACGAGTACTCATCTTTTATGGGAGACTTCTCAACTGCAACTGGAATTGCTACATTCATAATGATGCTTCTAAGTCAATTTATATTTGACAAATATGGGTGGGGAGTTGCTGCCAAGATCACCCCCACCGTCCTGCTTTTGACAGGAGTTGGTTTCTTTTCTCTTATATTATTTGGTGGCCCAATTGCTCCTGTTATTGCAAAGTTTGGAATGACTCCACTGCTAGCTGCTGTATATGTGGGTGCCATGCAGAACATATTCAGCAAGAGTGCTAAGTACAGTTTATTCGATCCATGCAAAGAAATGGCCTACATACCCTTGGATGAGGATACCAAGGTTTGGATTTTTATCTGCTACAATCACAGTTGTGCAAACTTGACCATGCAATCATGTATAGATACTGTTTAAGATAAATTTGATCATGACCATCTATTTATGGTTTTATGATCAAATGTTAATTTTTCTCATGAGAATATGCTCTCACCTGATAAGCTCTCTCTCTATATAATGATGCACTTGTAACCCCTTATAATTGACTTGTGTGTTAAATTCCTTTTGCTGTAGGTCAAGGGGAAGGCAGCCATTGATGTTGTGTGCAACCCATTGGGGAAATCTGGAGGAGCTCTAATTCAGCAGTTCATGATCTTAACTTTTGGTTCACTAGCTAACTCAACTCCGTACCTAGGAGGGGTCCTTCTGGTGATTGTTCTTGCCTGGTTATCAGCAGCCAAGTCGCTTGATACACAGTTTACTGCCTTGCGTCGAGAAGAAGAACTTGAGAAAGAGATGGAGAGAGCAGCAGCTGTTAAGATACCAGTGGTGGCCAAGGATGAGGATGGAAATGGTTCTCTTAAAAGTGTTCCACTGTTAAATCCAACAGCTGGTGACTCCTCAAGTACATTGAATTGAACTCAACTCGCAGTATTTCAAGCTTAAACTACATTGAATTGCAAGGCAGGAGGAGTAAGCCAAAACTCATGAGATTTGTTAGCTTAAACTATTTGTTGTAGGTCATTATCTCGTCTGAGTTTGATTGTCACTTTTTTTCAAGTCTTTTTATTGTTACTTTTGTTCTCACTGATAAATGATTTTATTCTCTCAATATGAAGCTTTCCTATTTTGTAGCACATTTTAAATTTTTTTTTGAAAGAATGAACACATTTGTAATTTTTGTTTCAAATAAATATGTTCAATGGTTACAAGGAGCTCTGTCACCACGTTGTTTTTTCCAACCACAATGCTCAAGTACGAGACTTTGCTTAAGAGGATGGAATGCAATGTGACTCCAACCAATGACTTGTTCGATCCAATGCCCTTTCATTGTCAAGTTGAGGACTAAATCTTAATATGGGTTTCATCTGTTGAGGCCCAAAGCCCAAAATATAGTGTCCATTTTGAATCCAGCTGAGATAACAAATGTCCAAGCTGCCACAGAAGCTACACAGGCAGGAATAGAATCCTGCCATGGAAAAATGAACACGTTTGCAAGCAAATAATTTTGGGACCAGGCACCCCAATTAAATAATATCATTATATTTTGGTATTGTAAATGATTTCAAATTAAAAATAATAAATTGAAAATGGTCCATAGTAATCAGAGGTACAGATGTCAGCTTCGAAAGGAACAAAATATGGGGGGGTTCACGAGCTTGGAATGCAAAAACAAACTTTGGCATTTACATAGGCCCTTCTCAGGTTTCCGTTTCTTTCACTTTCCATCATTTCGTGCCAAGTGCCAACTGCCATGCACAATCCTAAGCGCATGATCACTTACATAGGCTGTGATGTAAATGTGGCGTTATAAAGTGAACAAACATGCTCCAAATTTTTGTTTGTATATCCTTTCCTTTGCTCATGTAAATGGAACAAGTCCAAATCCCTCACGCAATACATAATATACACAGAAAACAAACGAGTCCTTTTCAAGTTTGATGTTGTGTTATAATTACTTTTGTTGTATATGCTGGCTTCAAAATTGAACGAGCGACATGAATGAGTACTTATCTCTCTTCTCTCGCTAGCTGTTTATAACCAAGACACTAACTAGGTAGCATAGAATTGAGAAGTAATGGAAATGAAGAAGCCGTGTTGTGAAGAGTCAGAGACAATTGTTGGATCCTGGGAATGTTGGTTCGACGATGCATGCATCGTTGACATGGATTACTTTGTGAAGACCCTTTCAAGCATCAAACAGAAAGGTGTTCGTGCAGACTTGATTGGTTCCATCATCACTCATTATGCCTCCATATGGCTCCCTGACCTCTCTTCCTCTGCTGAAAATGGTGTCACCACTCACTTCCAATCCCCCGAAAGCGTCACAAATTCATGGATGAAGAAGAGGTTCTTTGTGGAAACCTTGGTGAGTGTTCTGCCTCCTGAGAAGGATTCTGTCCCATGCAACTTCCTCCTTCGCCTTCTCAGAACCGCCAACATGGTTCGTGTTGACGCCACTTATAGAGGTGAGCTTGAGAACCGGATTTCGTGGCAGCTAGACCAAGCTTCTCTCAAAGAGCTCATGATACCCTCCTTCAGCCACACGTGTGGGACACTCTTGGATGTTGAGCTAGTCCTCAGGTTGGTTAAGAGGTTTATGAGTTTGGACCGTGATGGTGCTGCTTTGGTTAAGGTGGCCAAGTTGGTTGATTGCTACCTCGCTGAGGCTGCTGTGGATGCCAATTTGACCTTGTCTGAGTTCATTGCACTTGCTGGAGCTCTTCCAAGTCATTCAAGAGCCACGGATGATGGCTTGTACCGAGCCATTGACACGTATCTAAAAGTATGTCTTCTCATTTTAGTTTCAAATTACTTGATCGACAAAACTTAGATGCAGTTTCATCTGTGCTTTTAGTACTATTCTCCACTCAGAATTGGACTTTCACCTCCATAATCTGCACAATAAAAGTTTGCATTAAAGGTCAATATAGATTATCAAGGTAAAACTCCAATTCTAATGGGTGAACAGTACTAAAAACATCAGTGGAATTGTATTTAAGTTTTGTCCTTGCTTGATTTAGTAAAGGTATTTTGTTATCCAACAGTACTAAAAAACATCAATGAGAGAACAGTAGTTCTTTGTTATTCATGCCTAGTTTATGTATTAAAGACAAGGAGAGAGGGGATGAATTAAGGAGCTTCATTCTGGAAATCCTGAAAAATGCTTCTCGTGTTGTCACCAGCATGAGATTCTTTAGAGTGGGAATGGGTGAAGTGAAACTGAAATAACGTAAATGTCTTTATGTGGGACCACTGGATCATAGCTGTGATTAGTTTTTATTCAACATTTGGCTTTTCTCTTGTCCCACATTCTGATGCATGTAAAAGGTTATGCAACTATTTTACTGAAATGGAACGTAATTAATGATCTCTTGAGTATAGGAATTAGGAAACTCTTTCTAGTTTAAACGTTAAAGCTTGGCATTTCCTCCTGATAGCTATGTATATTTATTACTTGTTGCTACTCTAAAAAGTAGCCTCCTAAATGGAGGTAACCCGTTACGTACAAGTAGGCTATATATTAGTAGTTAGTCTTCCCCCAGTTATTTGAATAATACAATCTTGTTTCTGTTTATGATTAGAACTTCATTTTACTATTAAAAGATGCATAAACCCTTTTTGACACTAGAGAGGGTACTGGATGGTGATAGGCATGTTACTAGTTATTGCTCAAAATTTGTTCTGATCTTGATGTGCCAAACAATAGTCCTAGATTAGATACCGTTTGAAGACTTACCGAGTTGAGAAACATAATTCTGGCACCATTTGTTGCAAGAGTAAGAGCCTCTTAAGCTATGATTTTGAAACTCTAACTTTAGTTGTGTTGTAGGCACATCCAGATGTGTCAAAGCAAGAAAGGAAGGGCCTGTGTAGGCTGCTTGATAGCCGGAAACTCACAACGGAGGCCTCACTTCATGCAGCTCAGAATGAACGGTTGCCTGTGAGAGCTGTGATTCAGGTGCTCTTCTCCGAACAAACCAAACTCAACCGCCACATAGATTGGAGTGGCTCCTTCAGTAGCTTGAGGAGCCCCAATGGAGGCCTTGACCCACCAGGACGATGCCTTTCAAAGCGTGAAACAAATGCTCAGCAAATGGAGATAAGGAAGCTGAAGGAAGATGTTTACAGGCTGCAAAGCCAGTTCAATGCCATGCAAGGGCAGATGGAGAGAATGGCGGCGAAGAAGAAGGGCTTATTCAAATGGAGGAAGTTTGGAATGCCTACGTTTAGCAGAAATGTAGGAGAGGTGGAGAAAATTGAAGAAGAAGAGGAAGAGGAGGAGGCTGAAAGGGAAGTTGGATTTGGAAGACAAACACCTATGGACATGAAAACCAGTCTGGTCAAAAGGACTCCCCACAAGTGGAGGAAATCCATGTCCTGAAACAGAAACTATAACCGATGTAATTTGTGTTATTTTGTTATATTATACAAGTTCGTTTTTTTGGAGTTAGACTCGAGAAATAATGTAAGATATAACTCTGTCGTATTTGGAATAAATTCAATAAAGATGTGCGTATACCATCATAGTTCTATATTCAGTTGTGACTGCATAAATTAAGGTATGCCAAGTAAAAGATAAGAATGCAAGACCAAGCCCCAAAAATGGATAGATTTGATTTGCCGAAGGAAAGTGTAATAATTTGCAATCTCTTTTGAATGTTTCCTAATTTTTAAAGCACAAGGTTAATTTTATTTGAGAGTTAAATTTAGTGGACACAAGGTTTTGCTTCATGTCAAGCTGCAGCAATATTCAATAATGCTTTTTCTGCTTTGAGTCAGGTTTGATAAACAATATGTGTAGACACATTGGAACAACGACTCAAAGACCATTTCTGTTTGTAATTCACTAATTCAAATAAATAAAGTGAATGATATGAATAAGGAAGTTACTATTAGCAAATAGCAAATGCAGGAATTCAAATTTCTAGAACAAAGTTTGCGCTAAGCAGGAAAATAGAAGTAAAAGAAACGTAAATGCCTACAGCAAAAACAAGGTGTTATCACTTATCAAATATTTGATAACTTCAAAATTTTATACACAAATGAAACAATGGAATGCCTACATTTCACACACTTTTTTTCTCTCCTTTTTTTGGATTATAAATTTCACTCACTTCATTCAGCTAACATCACTCAAATTGTAAAATAGTCAAGATACACAAGGTACAAATGCATCATGCATAGCCTCAAATGCATGCCTATTCATAATTTTACAGCTTTCTTGATTGTCTTGATGGATGACTTCAAGAAACTGTTTGATGCTGCAAGATCAGCATCATCACTTGCCATTGGCTTCTTTCGAATGTAGTCCACACCTTTTTTGATCCCAAGAAGCAAAGATGGAGATGATGGAATTCGCCTCAAGGTCCTAGCACTCTCTGATCTAGGAAGTTTTTTTTCCTTTTTATGTTGTTCCTTTCTTTCCATCCCTTCAACATTAAGAGTGCAATTAGCACCTATGCAAGCTTCTCCAGAATAATTTTTGTATCCTGTCGGCATAACACTTCTAGCTTCGTTTTCTATTCTATCCTCTTTCTCTGTCCATCCGTTCCTGTTTTGAAGAAGTTGCAGCTGGTTCTCTTTATAATCAGAATCTGAAACTTTTGAGATCTTCAACTCCTTTTGTGGGAACTTCTGATTCAGTTGTTGGATTATTTTTTCTTCAGTTCCACAAGAAGCATTTTCACTTGTTTCTAGTGGATCAGTTCTTTCTTGTTGTTGACCATTCTCTAAAAGCATTTGAAGCCACTTCTCCACATTCCCTCTTCCACGTTGCTTTCTGGTTTCTTCATCTTCCTCAGTTGCTGTCTTATGAAGACCTGAGAATGAAATGCCATAACTCCTCTTGCCTTCGCTGATTTTGAGCTTCTGAAGTCTTTGCTCAATTGAGTTTTCTTCATCCAATGCAACACTTGATTTGGTATGCTCTTCAAGCTTCTCTTCTAGGTCATTATTATCTGGCATTTTCATCTTCTCTTCTTTTTCTTCCTGCTTTTGCTCTTCTTCGTTTGCAGATAAGTCAACTTCGGATGACCTTTGTTCCTCCTCTAAAAACACTCCGAGCTCCTTGTGCAAAGGTGTTCTTGGTATTGGCCCAGGCAAATAAAGAGCAGGTTTACTGTCTCTCTCTTCATAGGTGGCATCATCTATTCTCGACCTCTTCCTTCCTTGCTCCCATTCAGGTCTAATCTGTTTCTCTATGTCATCTCTTTGTTTGTATTTCTTGTGAAGATCTTTCTCTGCAGCATCACAAATTTCCCTCTGGGCTTCAAGTCTAGCCATTAGTGCATTACTTGCAGCCTGGTTCAATCTTACCTGTTCCTTATAAATGACACTCCTGCAACAAAACCAAATTCTAAAAACTAGTTGTTGAAGTTCAAAGAAAACATTTTTTAAGTATTTGAGAGTGTTTAATAGGGCATAGTTAATGCTCTTCACCAAGAAAATGTAAAGAGAAACATTAGAATTAAATACACTCTCAAACATCATTTCAATTTTGGTTATTGGGACTTACTGGTGCATAGAATCTCTAATCATCTTCTCTAGCATAGTCCTGTAAGAAGATTGAGCCTCAGCCAACCGTCTGCACTTTTCTGCCTTCCTTCTACATTTTATAAGTGCCATTTCCAGGTCTTGAATAGCGAGTTTTTCTTCCTCATTTTTGAGCTTCATTTCATTCACTTCATCATCTATCTTCTGTATTTCAGCCTGCATTTTTGTAGTTTCCTCTCTTTGCTTCAGGGAATCTCTAGCCATGACAATTGCTTGGTAGGGATTTTTCACAAAGTCTGGATCTTCATTTTCTTTCAGGAAATTGCCATTTCTTTTCCTTGCAGCTACTAAAAAGAGTTTCAATATAAAATCAATCTCTATCTTCAAATCAATTAACAAATTCAAAAACTTGGCATGATAATCATCAACTGCCACCAACCTATTGCAGGAGACATGGGCCTTGGCTTCCTATTGTAATCAAGTTGTCTCAAAACTAATGCATCGCAAGGTTCCCTTCGAGATTCAACAATTGCAGCAGGAGCTAGGCCAACCTCTTCTTTCAATGGGAAAAAGTGTTGTGGAAAAGAATGAGAATCCACTATTTGTGAAGCATTCAATTCTTGATTTTCTCCTTCATAGAACAAAAATGAAAAGGCCCTGTGTCTGCAATTTGCAAATACAAATATCATAACCCTCTCACTCTGACGTCCACGAAAAATTGAGGAACAACAAAAATCAACAAAAAAAAAAACGTGCCTGAAGTCTGAGTTTGAAGAAGCAAAAACAGACAGAAACTGGTTCACAGAGATCCCCAATTGGAAATCCCACCATGGCACCAAGAATTCCAGCTTGTTTTTCTTCCTCTTACAGGCTTGCCGCTGTAATATCCTTAGATTGCTAAGAACAGTCAAACCTCCCCCTGCATTGTCACCCCCAAAGGAGCAAAATCATACCTTGTAATACACACATACCAATTGAATTATACTTGCACACATTCTTAAAAGTTAGAAAAATTACTTGAACAAGGAAACCAGTGATCAACATCCCAAGCCAGAGGAGAAGCTGAGTCTGCATGATAATAGAGCACATTGCCATAACCATCCACCCGAATCACCGCAGGGTCAAAGCCAGCATTCCTAAGATATGCCAAAGAATTAATAATAACATAACACAAAAAATGCATCAGAAATCAGAATTAATAAAAAAGTCTCATAATCTTCCAAATAGAAAAGCCTACCCAAGATGGCGGAGCTGCTTCCACAAGACACTGACAAAGATTTTGGGCTTGCTGGTCGCCTTAGCTTTGGGATCAATAATCGGAAACATCTCATCCAAATCCCTAGCTCTCTCAGCCTAAAACAGAAACAGCAACACAAAGTGGAAAAATTGGTTCACTCAGAAATGATTTTAATAAGTGAAACGAGAAGTGAAAGAGAGAAAGATCCAATTTGTTTGTTTACCTCATCTTCTGGCAAAACATAAGGGATGAAGGTAAAGGGAGGGCCATGGCTGTAGGGACTGAAACCGCGGTCGCGACAGAGTTTAGCGAAGGCTTTAGGGTAGCCAAGGTTTTCATTGACAGCCATCTCCTCTGGGAGGAATCCATAATCTTCAGCTTCTGCCATTACCGTTCGTTGTTGCAGTTGTGGGGGAGGAGGAGGAGCGTGTTTTTGTTCTTGTTCAAGTAAGGAAGACCCAACGGTCGAATTGTTTTTAACTTTCTATAAGGTTTCAAATTGAAATAATTAATTTCAAGTTTGGTGTTACTGTTACATGTAATGTAATAAATTTGACCTGCGAGGAGGGTCAGGATATCTGGGTAACGGCTACATGGGACATGCCATACTCAAGCTATCTGGTTTTTTTATTTATTATTATGATTCAGGTGTTCACCCAACCCAAACTATGTGGCATAGAGAGGTTTGGGATTAAGAAGAAACAAACAAAAAGTAGAATAAAGTGGAGGAAGATTAGTTCTTGTTACTTGTTGTGGATTAACGTCTTGGCAAAATTTGAAAATCAGAAAGTAGGAAATGATTTTGTGACAAATCTATTTCGTTTCCACAACAAATTGGGGGCACTGTTGCAAAAAAAAAAGCTACCAAAAAGTCTCTTTTATTTCAAAGTACACTCCAAGAAAAGAAATAAAATTGTAGATATTGTGCCCAAGGGTATTGACGTACAAATGTAGATATTGACTAGGCTATGTGTGGTGGGAGGTAACTTTATCCTATGTTGATATGTTGATGATTAGTGGGGTAAGGTGCATAAAGTTGGTTTCCATCTCGATTTTTTTTTTGGGCCTATATTCTCCTTGTGTCAAAAGTCTCAATTGAAGAGACATGTTCTCAGTGGTTAACGGTACTTAAGTTGAAAATTTGGCTCATGGATTTAGTTGGGTTTTTCTTTTGGTCTTGAACTTTTTATGCTCTTAGTGGGTTAAGCGTACTTAAGTTTTCCATCATGCCACCATATGATGCCGGGAAATCTTCAATCAATTGAAGTTTTTGGGTAACAGGTGTTATCATGCACATTGCCCATTTGAAGAAATCAGTCCCTGCCCCTGACAATGGAAATTACTCCATATGGTACTCTTTTTTGAACAGGACGATACATGTGATCGGAATCCATACTTTTTTGACCCAACCATTCAGCCATTCAACCCCCTTTCAAGGGGATGCCTCTATCAGTATTTGATTGATCGTTTTCTTTCACCATCCCATCACAGTCACCTCTATATTTGTCTTTTTCATCTGTTATTTTTTGGAAAAAATGTTATAATTTATTTGTCATTTTAAATTTTCAAGATATATTTTCTTAATATTTATAAAATGTTATAATAATAATATTAGAAAGATAAATGATATATTAGTGTTTGTATTTAGTGTTTGAGTAAGTCTCAAATAAGATCATTTTCAAATGTTAATAAAAAAAAGATCATTTTCAAATGAAGATATATTTTTTTTTGTTTAGGTTGCATATATTATCCACTAAAAGTAATCTTGTTCAAGTTGGATGTAAAAGCCATACTTTGGGCTCAGCCTAGAAAACTTTAGCCCAGTTCACATGATTTGTTGTTTAGCCCATGAAAGCATGTGTTGAACTATGTCGTATTAGACATTTTGTTTCATTATTTCAATGAAGCTATGTAATTGTCGCTTGCGGCTTGCTGCAACCGTTGTTAAACCTTTGAACATAGTTAACATTACGTATGAGATAATCATGACAATATCAAACATTTCTTGTTAACGTTCATTAACATATTTTCAAATTCACTACTTCGTGGTTTTATGCTAGCCAATAAAATGGGTGACACACTGCACGCAATGTTTTGCATTTCATCAATTGCCATCTTCCCAAGGCAATAAATATCCTCGTATTGATTTCTTTAAGGTTTTAGCTTGTCCACGTTTCAAATTTTTAAGTTACCAACCATTTTTTTTCTTCTTTTTATTTTTGGCTTTACCAACCTTTTTCATTATGCTGGCAATCATGCATAATTATATTTGAATGATTTTTCCTCGTAGACGTACACCGGGAGGAAAAATTCAACTAGTGCTAGATTATGCAGGTAAACGGATGATGTTAGTGGAATTGTAAAACCTTGTAGGTGAGAATATAGAACTGAAAGGATCTGTGAATTAAGCTCAAACCTCTTCATTTTCCTGTATCTCAGTTCTCATACTTCACCATTGCATTTATCAGGATGACATTGCTTTTGGGTCCTCCAAGTTCTGGAAAAACCACACTCCTTTTGGCTCTGGCAGGAAAGCTTGATCCAGATCTTAAGGTGAAAAGTTATGATTGACTTTCTATTTCAATAAGCTATATCCAACTTAAGTGCTGATATGCTGTAGGTTTCTGGGCACGTTACTTATAACGGGCATGGAATGAATGAATTTGTACCCCAGAGAACTGATGCCTATACTAGCCGGCATGATTTTCATATTGGAGAAATGACTGTGAGGGAAAACCTTGGCTTTCTCTGCAAGGTGCCAAAGGGTTGGATCGCGTTATGGTTAGTCAACTTTTACCTTGAAAAAGGCTTTCCTTTCATCTCACGCTGTTAATGAAAGTGATAACTTTCACTTATGTAATCCGAGCATGACATAGTATTTTTTTTTTTGCCATAGACTTGCTATCTGAACTGTCAAGAAGAGAGATAGCAACGAATATTAAGCCTGACCCTAATATTGATATCTACATGAAGGTAAATATGCACCTTTAAAGAGCGTTTTTATGTCAAATGCTTCCATTAAAAAATCTGCTTAGGAAAGATTATCAGTGTTTACTTTGCAAGTAAAATCTGCTTAGGAAAAAAACATTTTAGTTATTTAAGAGTGCTAATCTCTGTTAGTCAAGGGATATTTTTAATTAAATAAAGGCTACAATATTCATTTGATTTTAATATACCATCTTCACCATCCTCTCCTCCCGCTAAATTGACTGAAATTTCATTTGTGACGTACAAGTAGTCTTTTCATCTTATTGGCTTCTGATGATACCAGGCGGTAGCATCTGTTGGCCAGGAAGCAAACCAGATGGTGACAGAATATGTACTTAAGGTCATTGATATGATATCTCCATTATTCTTCAAAGTGTTCTGACATTGCTCCAACTTCACAAATACTTTCTTAATTGCACCCAACTACTTGTTGATTTGTATTTTACAGATCTTGGGGCTGGAAATGTGTGCTGATATTGTGGTAGGGGATGAAATGTTGCGTGGTATATCTGGTGGACAAACGAAGTGTGTTACCACAGGTGGTGATCCAATTCCAACTGCTTGTCCCTGCAAGTGATTCATTCCAATTCAGTTTCTACATTCTATATTCATATTTTGTATGCATTATTTGCAGGGGAGATGTTGGTTGGTCCAACAAATGCACTATTCATGGATGTAATATCTTCTGGCTTGGACAGCTCCACAACTGTTCAAATTGTCAAGTGTCTCAGACAAATTGTTCACATTCTAGATGGAACAGCGGTTATCTCATTATTGCAACCAGAGCCAGAGACATATGAACTCTTTGATGACATTATCCTCCTCTCTGATGGCCAAATAGTATACCAAGGACCTCGTGAATTCGTCCTTGAATTTTTTGAATCTAAGGGTTTCAGATGTCCTGAGAGGAAAGCCATCTTCCTTCAAGAAGTTAGTAAATCAATTTTTACCTTATCTCATACAGATTATGGAATTGAAAGTAAAAATATGTATCTGTGCATGAAATCAGAATATCAGATATATCTATATTCCATGACATGTGACTTCAAGGAAGGATCAGCAGTTCCGTTTGATAAGAGAAAGAACCACCCAGTAGCATTAACTACTAAGAAGTACGGGGTAAACAAGAAGGAGCTTTTGAAAGCTAACTTCTCTAGGGAGTATTTACTAATGAAGAGGAATGCATTGGTTTACATCTTCAAGTAGTAAGGAAAGAATTAAAGAGTGGTGTAAAATAAGTAAAAGAATAGTAATAAAGCTAATGGTAGAGAAAATAATAGAAAACAAAATAATTAATTAGAGAATTCAATAGAATGAGAATGTTAGGACCTAACTTGTCTTGTTTGTCTAGGATGTGTGATTTTTGGATTTTTCTTTATTAATTAGGTGAATTTATCCTACCCACATGTCTCTAATGCCTCACGATGATAAGCCTATTTTACCTACCTATCTCTCAAATGCCCTTTGCAAAGATTGAATTGATAAAATGCATGAAGCTTTGATTCTAGATGTGTACTTTAACAATGATTTCATTATGATATCTTTTCTTTTTGTTCTATTAAAAGTTATCATTTTTCGAGCGCCTAACCCCCCTAAAACAACTGATATATCATATTTTCTTTATATTTTTAAGAGTTACCCTATAGGGTCTAACCCCTGACATAAAGATGAATAATGCATCAAATAAAAAATAAGACAATAGGATAAAAAATACTTGTTGCATTGATAAATATGGAATACATCAACTTCTTAGGTACCCTAACTAGGGGTTTAACTTTGGACTTGGGAAGACTCACTCTGAGTGTGTGGCATCAGATGTGAGATGCTGCTCTTGATGTAGGTTTTTCAAAACAATATCTTCTGTTGTTACTACTTGGCCAGATGGCTTCTGCATTGTTTCGTACTATTTCGGCGATTGGTAGGAATATGATTATTGCTAACACGTTTGGATCATTTGCAATTGTCACACTCTGACGTTGGGCGGTTTCATATTGTCAAGAGGTACAATACAATTATTCGATAGATGTAACAAATGTTTCTAGTTTTCATATTTTTCGAAACTTACATGGTGTGATTTGCCTTTTGTTTTCTCTTGAAATAGAGGATGTTAAGAAATGGTGGATATGGGGTTACTGTATTTCACCTATAATGTATGAGCAGAATGCTATGATGGTCAATGAGTTCCTCGGAGGCAGAGTTGGAGCCATGTAATTTCTTGAATTATCAAACTTAAAATGTTTTACAGTTTCCAATGAGTTTGCTAGAACATCTATTTTCAATTTTAGGTTCTTCCTAATTCAACCGAATCACTAGAAGTTGAGGCTCTTGAGTCCCGTGGGTTCTTCACACATGCATCCTGGTATTGGATAGGGGCTGGGGCATTGCTCGGATTTGTTGTTCTATTGAACATCACATTCACTCTTGCTCTCACTTATCTAAACCGTGAGTATCTCACCCCATACAATACACCTTTCATATTCATGCAGTAATGATACTATTACTTATTCTATGTTGATGTTAATAATTGAGCAGCACTTGAGAAGCCACGGGCTGTCATCTTCAATGAATCTCATGGCAATAGGCATAAAGACAGAACTCTAGACGATATTGGATTATCACTCAGATTCACAGGGAATGCCCCAAGTAGCAACATATAGATAGGAGACTTATTTTATGTGTATGACTTGCATACGCACAAGCATGTTTGTGCTTCTCCTTTATAATTCATATCGAGTCTTTCAGATTTTGAAAAACCTTTCCATTGTCATGCTGGAAACTTAAAGGAACAGAAAGAATGTCTTCCAGGTCTGCATCAGTGAGGCCAAAGGCTGTTGTTGAGTCAAGCCACAGAAGGAAAAGAGGAATGTTCTTCCATTTGAATCAAATTCACTTACCTTTGATGGAATCACTAACTCCATAGACATGCCACAGGTGATTGATTTCCATGAAAACACTGTGGAGATTGGACTTGAAAAGCACTTTAAAACAGAATCCCTTTTGATTTCAACTTGCAGGAAATGAAGAACCAGGGTGTAATTGAGGACAGGTTGGTCCTTCTGAAGGGTGCTAGTGGTGCATTTAGGCCAGGTGTTCTCACAGCTCTGATGGGTGTGAGTGGAGCAGGTAAAACAACTTTGATGGATGTGTTGGCTGGAAGGAAAACTGGAGGGTACACTGAGGGGAGTATCACAATTTCAGGGTACCCTAAAAATCAAGAAACATATGCTCGAATCTCTGGCTACTGTGAGCAGAATGATATCCACTCTCCTCATGTTACAATCTATGAATCCTTGCTCTACTCAGCGTGTCTTCGTCTATCACGTGAAGTCAATTCTGAAACCAGAAAGGTTAGCTTATAAAGTCCTATACTAACTGATCATAAGTCCAAGAGTTATTTATCTTTGCTGTTGGATCTGAAATGATTACAGATGTTCATTGAGGAGGTTATGGAGCTGGTAGAGTTGAACTTACTGAGGGAAGCTTTGGTTGGTTTACCTGGTGTGAGTGGTCTCTCCACTGAACAGCACAAGAGACTAACTATAGCAGTTGAGCTAATGGCTAATCCCTCCATAATATTCATGGGTGAGCCAACATCTGGCTTAGATGCAAGAGGTGCTGCAATAGTTACGAGGACAGTTAGAAACATAGTGGACACAGGAAGAACAATTCTTTGTACCATCCATCAACCAAGCATAGACATATTTGAAGCTTTTGATGAGGTAAGTTCTGCTCTTGATCATATAATACTGAGTTTTCTCACTTTTCTTATTTGACTTGCCATACTACTTGAGCATAATAAACCAAAAATTGATTTCAGCTTTTCCTACTAAAGCGAGGAGGACGAGAAATATATGTTGGGCCATAGGGTCGCCATTCTAACCACCTCATTGAGTATTGAGGTAAGAACTAAGACGTGTCTGAAAAAATCAAATGACATAACCCTGCAGCTTGGATGTTGGAAATTACAACTTCGGCACGGGAAATGGATTTGAACGTTGACTTTGCTTAGACAAAAATACAGAACTAAATAGGTAAGTTGATTTGTAGTGTTCTAGTGTTACTCAACATCCTTATTTAGTCAAATATATATATATATATATATATATAATTTTATTTTTAAATATCTTACAAGGATATTATTTCAAATTAGTGCTGAAAAATATTTATGTATGTCATATGTTAGGAGGAACAAAGCACTTGCAGCAGAATTGAGCAAGCATGCTCCAGGTTCCAAGGAACTTCATTTTCCTACACAATATGCACAGCCATTTTTCGTTCAATGCAAGGCCTGCCAATGGAAACAACACTGGCGCAACCCTCCATATACTGTAGTGAGATTTTTGTTCACTACATTCGTAGCATTGATGTTTGGGACAATGTTCTGGGACCTAGGATTCAGAACGTGAGTTACTATTGCTTAATGTATAGTAATTAAAAAGAGTATTGCTATATCCCTTTACAAATTTTATAAAGAAGGCATTAAATAACAAAAATTAAACGTATTTAGTGTCTTGGAAACAATTAGGAAGATTTAGAATTATTCAATTAAAAAAACATGCATTAGTTGTATTAAACTAAACAAACCCTCATTCCCCTGGAAATTGATCCCGTGCAGAAGAAGGAAACAAGATCTGTTTAATGCTATTGGTTCCATGTACAATGCCATTATCTTCCTTGGGATCCAGAATGCCTTTTTTGTGCAACCAGTGGTCGCCATTGAACGAACAGTCTTTTATAGAGAAAGAGCAGCTGGAATGTATTCAGCCATCCCCTACGCCCTTGCTCAGGTAATTATTTTAACTTCTAGAAGCATTGTTTAGTATTTTATGTCATTTTTATATCTCAATCTTATTAATGCACCTTTTACTTCTTAGGTTGTAATAGAGCTACCATATATTTTTGTCCAAGCTGTAACATATGGCATCATAGTTTATGCAATGATCGGATTCGAATTGACTGCTTCGAAATTCTTTTGGTATCTGTTCTTCATGTACTTCACATTTTTATACTTCACCTTTTATGGCATGATGACTGTGGCTGTAACACCAAACCAACACATTGCTTCCATTGTGGCTACTGCATTCTATGGAGTTTCGAACCTGTTTTCGGGATTTGTTGTCTCACGACCTGTAAGTCATGAAATTTATAAATGTAATGAGAAATGCATGTGAGGAAATTCAGCAGATGTACATATATACTGATGCTTAGTTTTATATTCCTGTGTGGTGGAGATGGTACTATTGGGCATGTCCTGTGGCTTGGAGCTTATACGGTTTGGTTGCATCTCAGTTTGGGGATGTAACAAGTGCAGTTGAGTTAAATGAGACAGTGAAAGAGTTTTTTAGAAGATACTTTGGTTATAGAGATGATTTTGTAGGAGTTGCTGCAGGTGTAGTTGTTGGGTTTGCATTGCTATTTGCTACTATCTTTGCTTTTTCTGTAAAGGTCTTCAATTTTGAAAGGCGATAGAATAGAGTACATACATGCTTTCAACTTTCAAGTGAATGAATGTATAAGTCACTGGTGTTAACAGTAAAGGAAAAAAAAAATATATAATTTACAACGTGGATTTATTAGTGTTGGTTTGAATTAGACGAGGACCCCTTTGTAAGAATTGAACTCAAGGTGGCTTACTATGCTTCTAAGTTTGGACTTCAACAGTTTGTCCAACCAGGTTCAATGTCCCTGATATATCAATAGAGGACATTGACCCCATCTTCTTATTTATATGGATACACTTGACATTGTTATTGTTATCTAATGTAGTATTCAGTGAAGCTTCTTTTTAGGGTGGAGTGGGATTTTGGTGATATTTATTCGGGAAACAAAAAAGTTAAAAAAATATTCTGAATAACAACAAAACTAAATTGCAAATTGCAACAATCAGCACGTTGCAAATTACATGTCACTCTTGCTAGCTCATCAGCCTTTGAAAAAGGTTCAAAAGAGGGGGCATAGACACTATGCACAAATCAATTCCTACTTTCCCCGTCCCACCTTCTCACCTTAATTAGTTTATGTTGTTTAGATCAAAATTCATAATGTCATCGAAGATAGTCTAGTCTCCCTTAAGTGTATTTTAAATAAATAAATAAATAAAATCCCTATCCATACCTCACGAGTTAGGCCAAAACCCAAAACATGATTATATTCAATGTGTATAAAATATTTAAGGACAATTTGTTAAATGGTTACATACAATTTAAAAACTTGATGGGTATAGGAGTATAAAGTATTGAAGACAATATTATCAAAATAATTAATACTAGTATAAAAATTTAATAATAAATAAGCCATCTAGAAGGAAAGGATCATAAATTTTCAACATGGTCATTGGTCAAGCCACCGAATCGGAAAAATAAATTTAGATGGGAAACCAACAAAAGAGAATCAGTCCAACGTCAATTTATTGATCGCGTAGACTGTAGGTTAGAGTACTAAACGAAAGGATAAGTCTTGCAATGCTAATTTCTAAACAAACAAATTTTTAGGCTGCTTTCCTGTATGGGTTGCTTTATTGCATCCAGAAGCCTACAACTTGTTTCAACTTTGATTGGATAAATACTTTTAAAATCACACACAGTATGATGCCTTTATGATCACGAGATTCATGAATGCCACCCAATCCTACTAACAAGAATGAAAAAGAAATATTAAATAACTTTTTTATTTATTTTTATATTTAGCAAATAGGAAGACTAATAGCAAGATTTAGAATTATTGAAAAATATATTTTCTGTTTCATAGGTTTCGTTAAAAAGTAAGTATTAATTATTCTTTAAATACTACTCTTTATTAGTATTTCACTTAAATTCTAAATTTTTTGATATGGTTAAATTTATCATATATAAAATTATTTATCATAATAATTTGTATAATTAATAATTTTATTTAAAAAAAATACACTGTGTAAAAAGATAGAGAAAATTTAATGTAGTAGAAGTTTACTTAAACAGAACATCTCATGATTGTTACGGGAAAAATTTCATATCCAAAGATATTGAAAATATATTTAAATTAACTTTAATCCCATAGTTGATGCAGTTTTTGAGAAATAATGGAGGCTTTGAGTTTGCGCTATCAAGTTTGGAGAAAAATAAAAACTACTAACAAATCCCATTGGTTTAGAATTGACTCCTATGGTTGAAATCATAGCTTGATAATAGATAACACTTGTCTTAATCTTAATTATTACTATTAGAGAGGGGTTTGAGTTTGTGTTTAATTTGGAGCATTAAAAATATTAAAAGGAAAAAATGATCTGTCTGGACTATGTCGTAATAATCGAGTTATAAATATCTAGAAGTTGAATTATTGGTCCAAAGTTCCTTTCAACTAGGACTTGCAAAACGGATTGGATTTGTCGGTCAATCTATTTTGATCCGTTATTTTGGTGGGTCAAATTAGGTTTTTAAAACTCGTTCCGTTTTGATTGCTGTTAAATGAGTTGAGAGAAAAGTAAAATAGGCCAACCTTGAATCCGTTTTTTATTAAAAAAATAATTTAATATTTATTTTAGTATTATATATATTTGTTAATTTTGAATTAATTTATTTTTTGTCTAAATAAACTATTATTCAAAATTTAAAGTAATAAATTCAAATTTTTTAATAATTATTTATTATTTATAAAAAAAAATTATTTAAAATATATTTATAATTTTATTTATAATATTTTAGCTTATGTGGAGCAACAGACCAACATGTTAACCTGATAAAATGGACGGACTAATCAAAGTGGATTTTCTATCACCCCAACTTTCAAGGCAGGGAAGAACCGATCAATTTTACCGACCTGTGTTATGAATTGTCAGGGTTTTTCGGAAATGAAGACTTAATCAAAAACTATACACGCGGCGAAATTTCAACTTTCAAGCATTTTATTTTCTTTGGTTAAAGTTTTTAAAAAATGGAAATTTCTGTCACCGACGTTCCTGCTTATGTAATTTATAGTTGATTTTAACTACTTTTCATCAAAATAATAATAATCTCAAAGGATTATCTTGTGTCGCTAACATGCACTGTATTTGATTTTAACACGGTGTCATGTCTTGCATCTTTCAATTTAATATAAAAATTGCATTTTATACTTTAATTTACAGCCGTAAAGGTCAAGCTCCAAAGTCTTAACTAGATATTTTTTTTGTAGATATCCTAATCTTTTGTTTTTTGTTTTCTCATTTTAATGTTCCTTCTCAATTATTTTTGCTGAATTATGATTAAGGTTTATTAACTACTATTATTACGAATCATTCTTCCAACACGATCGAGTGGGCTTAGACGCCTTATTTGAATCCAATAATTACGGAACAATAATATTGCTCTTTTTCTTATAACTTTTTTTGGGGGTTATTTTTATATAGTTCTGGTAGCCGTAGGTTATACTGCTCGCTACTAATTGACAACTAAATTACATCAGGTGAAAGTTACACTTTCATGACCCGTGGTTACTAATTACAGTAATAACTAATAGTTGAATAAGATTTTCTGTAATATTTTTTCCTATAAGTTCAACATATGTTGTCCGTTACACCTATTGAATACTATTTTATATAATAATTTTAAAATAACATTAATTATTCATTATGGCATAATATATTTAATTGAGAGAATAGAATATCTAGAATATAATATTAAAATAACAGAACCATTAACACGGATGCGATTCCTCTTGTTTGAATGACAATGGGATTCGAAGAGTGAAAGTTTATTTATTTATTTATTTTTGGCTGCTCGTAGTTTTTCTTATTAAGGAAGAAAAATAAATAAATGGTGGCGCCATTATTATTTTAATTGAAGAATTGACTCATGACTCATCAAAATCGCCGCCTGTATTTGACGTCAAAGGTATAAATAGAGAGACATGTTGTTCCATTCCATACTCATTGGCACCATCACCGCAATAGAAACCCCGAATACACATTACACATTACACATTCATTTAATTCTTTAGCACAGAGAAGAAGAAACAAGGTGGATCTGAATGGAGGGAAGTGATATATACAGAGCAAGTAACAGTTTACGAAGAAGTTCCACGGCTTGGAGAAACAGTGGCGTGGAGGTATTCTCAAGGTCTTCACGTGAAGAGGATGACGAAGAAGCTCTGAAATGGGCTGCACTTGAGAAGCTCCCTACCTACAACCGTCTCAGGAAAGGCTTGCTCACAGCTTCCCATGGCGTCGCCAATGAAATCGATGTCTCTGATCTCGGCACCCAAGAGAGGCACAAACTTCTTGAGAGGTTGGTCAAAGTAGCTGAAGAGGACAACGAGAGGTTCCTCCTCAAGCTCAAGGAGCGTATTGATAGGTATATACATATTACTCACTTCTTCCATCACTATACTAATAACCTTTTTTTGACTCTCATCCCTTTTTTTTTTTATTTCCTGTTTTATATTATAGAGTTGGACTTGATATTCCAACAATTGAAGTTCGATATGAGCACCTTAATATTGAGGCAGAGGCTTTTGTCGGAAGTAGAGCTTTGCCCTCTTTCATCAACTCTGTTACTAATATCATAGAGGTACGTCCCCAAGGGCTGCTTCTACATTTGTTCAAATCTTGTTTTCTTTTGTTTTTCCATTTAGTCTCATGGTCTTTCTCTACTTTGGAATTTCAGGGATTTTTCAATCTTCTCCATATTACCACAAGCAAAAAGAAACACGTGACCATTCTTAAAGATGTTAGCGGCATTATTAAACCTCGCAGGATGACACTGCTTTTGGGTCCTCCAAGTTCAGGAAAAACCACACTCCTTTTGGCCTTATCAGGAAAGCTTGATAAAACTCTTAAGGCATCTGGGAGAGTGACTTACAATGGGCATGAATTGAACGAGTTTGTGCCACAGAGAACTGCTGCTTACATCAGCCAACATGATCTTCATATTGGAGAAATGACTGTCAGGGAAACCTTGGCTTTCTCAGCAAGGTGCCAAGGGGTTGGATCACGTTATGGTTAGTCCATCTTTTCAATATCTAATTTAACTTGTATATAGCTTAAGCATGACTGATCATCATTTTTGGGATCCACAGACATGCTATCCGAGTTGTCTAGAAGAGAGAAAGCCGCAAATATCAAGCCTGACCCAGATCTTGATGTCTACATGAAGGTGAGAAAATGAAGCTCCTATTAATCTTTATTTTAGTAAAATAAGAAAATCCAACAACATTATTATTAATTGTCTTTGCATCTGATTATCTTTTGATATAACAGGCAACTGCAACTGAAGGTCAGGAGTCAAGCATAGTAACAGATTATACACTGAAGGTAATGCTTTAACAAGGTTCAGTTTAATTGCGTGATGACATGCGCTAGAGTTTGTTGTATTCAACTAGTTTACTGTATATTGCAGATTTTGGGATTGGATATATGTGCTGATACTATGGTGGGAGATGAAATGTTGCGTGGGATCTCTGGAGGACAGAGGAAGCGTGTTACTACAGGAGAGATGTTGGTTGGACCAGCAAATGCCTTATTCATGGATGAAATCTCTACCGGGTTGGACAGTTCCACAACATTTCAGATTGTGAACTCTCTCAGGCAATATGTCCATATTCTAAATGGAACTGCTGTTATATCTTTGCTCCAGCCAGCACCCGAGACTTACGACCTTTTTGACGACATTATCTTAATCTCTGATGGCCAAGTTGTATACCACGGTCCCCGTGAATATGTGCTGGACTTCTTTGAATCTATGGGTTTCAGATGTCCTGAGAGGAAAGGTGTTGCTGACTTCCTTCAAGAAGTGACTTCCAAAAAAGATCAAGCACAGTACTGGGCGCGCAGAGATCAACCATACAGATTTGTCAAGGTTACTCAATTTGCTGAGGCATTTCAATCATTCCATATTGGTAGGAAACTTGGAGAGGAGCTTGTAGTTCCATTTGACAAGACTAAGAGCCACCCTGCAGCATTAACCACTAAGAAGTATGGTATCAACAAGAAGGAGTTGTTAAAGGCTAACCTCTCAAGGGAGTATTTGCTTATGAAAAGGAACTCATTTGTTTACATCTTCAAGCTATGTCAGGTTGGTTCTAGACTTTCTACCTTGGTTTATATCAATAGAAACTATATACTATTGTTATTTATATGTTGATTATTTTACGCACTATTCATTTTGCTCTTGATGCTTTTCAGCTTTCCATCATGGCGTTAATGACAATGACACTGTTTTTGCGAACCGAGTTGCATCGTAACAATATGGATGATGCGGGTCTTTATTCTGGTGCTCTATTTTTTACCTTAATAATGATCATGTTTAACGGAATGGCTGAGATTTCTATGACCATTGCTAAGCTTCCTGTATTCTACAAGCAACGGGACCTTCTATTTTATCCCTCTTGGGCATATGCTATTCCTTCATGGATTCTCAAGATTCCTGTTACTCTACTGGAAGTTGCTGTTTGGGTATTCCTCACCTACTATGTTATTGGATTTGATCCAAATGTTGGGAGGTAAAGAAACTGCTTTTAACTGTTTAGGGCATATGAATGTTACCGCTTCTACTAATTTGCATGTTACTAATGATTTGAGTTCTTGAATTTTGTGCAGGTTCTTCAAGCAGTATCTCATTCTACTGTTTATTGGCCAGATGGCTTCTGCGCTATTTCGAGCTATTGCAGCACTGGGTAGAAACATGATTGTTTCCAACACATTTGGAGCCTTTGCAGTTCTCACGTTTCTTACATTGGGTGGTTACGTTATGTCAAAAAGTAAGTTCAATTAACATAAACATGTGACAAAAAAATTGTTGCATTTCTATCTTATTGAACAAACCTAAGCTAATTCTTCTGCATTTCATTGCCAATGAAACAGATGATATCAAAAACTGGTGGATTTGGGGCTACTGGATTTCACCTTTAATGTATGGGCAGAATGCTTTGATGGTCAATGAATTTCTTTCAAACAGTTGGCACAACGTAATTTCTTGAACTTGCAACATCAGAATTTGCATACTTTGGTCAACAGAAGTGCGATTCTAATTTTTTTTGCTCTCCAATTACAGACTAGCCGCAATTTAGGAGTTGAATATCTGGAGTCTCGTGGGTTCCCCTCAAGTTCATATTGGTATTGGTTAGGCTTAGGGGCAATGGCTGGATTTGTGTTGCTTTTCAACGTGATGTTTTCTGCTGCACTCGAGATCCTTGGCCGTGAGTACTTTTCACATCATTTGTACTTTAATTTTTTTTTCCAGAAAAGCAATGCAAGGTTTTATTGATAAGTATGCATCTGAATGTGCATGCAGCATTTGATAAGCCACAAGCAACAATAACCGAAGAAGAATCACCTAATGAAGGAACCGTAGCAGAAGTTGAATTACCTCGCATAGGTGAGCTATGTTACAATTATGAATCACTCATGAATAGTCAATGCCAAGCATACTTGTTGAGTAGCAACAATTCATAATATACCTCAAGATATTGAACATTTTTTCAAATGTCTTGCAGAAAGTTCAGGAAGAGGTGATTCTGTTGTGGAGTCCAGCCATGGAAAGAAAAAAGGAATGGTTCTTCCTTTTGAGCCACATTCTATCACCTTTGATGAAGTCATATACTCTGTTGACATGCCACAGGTAAATCACATTCAAAGTCATAAATTTATCATTTGGATTTCTAACAGTGTTTCTATTTGAAATCCACTTCAGCCAGAAGCAATTTGCGTTTCTAACTCACTAGATTTCAACTGGCAGGAAATGAAGGAACAGGGTGTACAAGAGGACAGATTGGTGCTTTTGAAGGGTGTTAGTGGTGCATTCAGGCCTGGTGTTCTCACAGCTTTGATGGGTGTAAGTGGAGCTGGTAAGACTACTTTGATGGATGTTCTGGCTGGTAGGAAAACCGGAGGATATATTGATGGAAGCATCAAAATTTCTGGGTACCCTAAGAAGCAAGAAACATTTGCTCGTATCTCTGGCTACTGTGAGCAAAATGATATCCACTCACCTCATGTTACAGTTTACGAATCCTTGCTCTACTCTGCATGGCTTCGTTTACCTTCAGGTGTTGATTCCAAAACCAGAAAGGTTAGTTAGTGTGAACTACAAACAGTAAAACATGTTTAAGCTGGTCATTGATATAGCTCGATTTCTCTCCTTAGAGGCTAATTGTTCAAACTTTTTGGATATGAAAAATGGTTGCAGATGTTCATTGAGGAAGTCATGGAACTGGTGGAGCTGAACCCATTAAGGAACTCACTGGTTGGATTGCCCGGTGTGAGTGGTCTCTCAACTGAACAACGAAAGAGACTGACTATTGCAGTTGAATTAGTGGCTAACCCGTCCATAATTTTCATGGATGAGCCTACTTCTGGGTTAGATGCAAGAGCTGCTGCAATTGTTATGAGAACAGTCAGGAATACTGTGGACACTGGAAGAACCGTTGTTTGCACCATCCATCAGCCTAGCATTGACATATTTGAAGCATTCGATGAGGTGAGTGACAATAATGATAGATGAAGCTGTGTCTTGTTTAGTTTCTTTCTCCACTAGACTCGAATCTAACATGATATTTTTTGTGTGATTCCAGCTATTCCTAATGAAGCGTGGAGGACAAGAAATATATGTTGGGCCATTGGGTCGCCACTCTACTCATTTGATCAAGTATTTTGAGGTAAGATCATACTTAAGTTCAATATTATTAAGTGAACGACTGTAGTTCTTGAGAACAAATACTAAGATTTTCCAATAATTTCCCTGTCCAGAGCATTGGAGGGGTGAGCAAAATCAAAGACGGATATAACCCGGCTACTTGGATGTTGGAAGTTACAACTTCAGCACAAGAACTTAGTTTGGGTGTTGATTTTACTGACTTGTACAAGAATTCTGATCTATATAGGTAATGCATGCGGATATGAATTTATTAACTAATATAGCTATTGTCATGTTTGTTTTCTTGATTTTCAAAATGCTTAAATGAGTTTTTTCACGGTTTTTCAGGAGAAACAAGCAGCTTATACAAGAACTGGGTCAACCTGCTCCCGGTTCAAAGGATCTTTATTTCCCTACTCAATACTCTCAGTCATTCTTGGTCCAATGCCAAGCTTGCTTATGGAAACAACGTTGGTCATATTGGCGTAATCCACCATACACTGCTGTGAGGTTTTTCTTCACTACTTTCATAGCCCTGATGTTCGGAACAATGTTCTGGGACCTCGGAAGTAGACGGTAAGTAAAAGATTAGCGAAGGTTTATAATAAATTCTTATTACTCACCAAACTGAAATAATACCTATGGTTAAAAAAAATTAAACCTAGATTAATAGTAAGGTGACTCCAAAGATCCATATGTTGAATAAATTGAGATCTATAATAATTTCTATAAGACGAAAAATATATTGTCACGTTTTCTAAATTCCACTTGCTTTTGGTGATTTTACAGTACAACAAGAGGAGACCTGTTGAATGCTCTAGGTTCAATGTATTCTGCTGTTCTCTTCCTTGGAATACAAAATGCTTCCTCTGTACAGCCAGTGGTAGCAGTTGAAAGAACTGTCTTTTATAGAGAAAAAGCTGCCGGAATGTATTCTGCCTTACCCTATGCATTTGCACAGGTAACTTACATCATTATTTATTTTAAACATTATTAGTACTTTAGTTTGCACACACGGATCATGTTAACTAACTCCCTACTTTTTGTTACAGGTTCTGGTAGAGATACCATATATCTTCGCTCAAGCTGTGACATACGGTTTAATTGTTTATGCCATGATCGGATTTGACTGGACTGCAGAGAAATTCTTTTGGTATCTATTTTTCAGTTTCTTCTCATTGTTGTACTTTACTTTCTACGGCATGATGGCTGTGGGAGTGACGCCAAACCACCATGTTGCTGCCATTGTGGCTGCTGCATTTTATGCAATTTGGAATCTCTTCTCAGGATTTATCGTCGTAAGACCTGTAAGTTGTTGCACCACCCTTTGAATAAATAGTTAAATGGTACATGGTTTCAATGGATGTATGTATATTTATGTTTATTGTCCTTTTCCCTTTTCAACAGAAAATGCCCGTGTGGTGGAGATGGTACTATTGGGCATGTCCTGTGGCTTGGACCTTGTATGGATTGATTGCATCTCAGTTTGGAGATATAACTGAAAGAATGCCGGGTGAAGATAACAAGATGGTGAAAGAATTCATAGAAGACTATTTTGGTTTCAAACATGACTTCGTTGGAATTTGTGCTGTTGTGGTTGCTGGCATCGCCGTTGCCTTTGCATTAATCTTTGGTGCTGCAATCAAGACCTTTAACTTCCAAAAGAGATAGATGGATAGATTGAACTCTTTCTCCAACGTCAAAGATTCTTTATATTTTCTCCCTTTTTCTTTTTTTCTTCTTGTTTTTGTTTTCCCTTTAAGCTTATAATATTTGTATCTATCATTTAATCATTTGTGCAAAACCAGCCCGTTTGAAGGCTGTCCTTTATAAATGTATGATGAATTTCAAAAGAAAGATTTTTGATACTTACCACATAAGCATAATGATGTACATCCCATAAATAAATCAAAAACGTATTCTATTACGAGTTGATAAGATTTATAAATCACTATGGCTTTGCGATATTAATATTGATCACTATAGATAAGATTGTTTTGCTAAATTTTAGAGGACTAGGATAAATTTTATAGGACTAGATAGCACAAAAAGATTCATCCCACACATTTGTTTTAAATAATAGTGGGAGGACAACACAAAACAAGGGCTACAGAACTGGAGAAAAGCTCCCTAAAAAATAAAAATAAAAAATGGAGAAAAGTATAAAAATTTGTAACTTCGACCGACTAGGCCTTTTGTCACTGCCACCATGCCTTTTGTCACTACCACCATGGGCAGATAACAAATAAGGTAGAATGATCTTTTTAACATATTTTTTTAAAGATAAATAGTCATTTTTTATCTTTAAATGTGTAATTTGTTGATAAATGCATCCTTCAAAAGAAAATATAAAATTTAGTTTCAGAAAATATAAAAAATGCGATAAATATATCTGACAGTTAATTTTGGCATTTTTTCTAATGGTTTTGGTATGATCGACATGGGTATGACATTGTTAAAACTTTTTTTTTTTTTAGTAATGTTGATACCAAAATAGTCCTCTATGAAGTCTATCACAAGCTTGTTATCTTCAGTCGACTTTGTTTGTATTGTGTCTCCAAACTGAGATGCAACCAATCCATATAAGGTCCAAGCCACTGGACATGCCCAATAGTACCATCTCCACCAGAAGGGGATGCTGTGTTGAAAATGGAAAAGAACAATAAACATAAATAAATATACATCCATTGAAATCATGCATCTAATGGTGGCGCAACAACTTACAGGTCTTACTACAATAAATCCTGAGAACAGATTCCAAATTGCATAAAATACAGCAGCCACAATGGAAACAACATGGTGGTTTGGTTTCACTCCCACAGCCATCATGCCATAGAAGGTGAAGTACAACAATGTGAAGTACATGAAAAATAGATACCAAAAGAATTTCTCTACAGTCCAGTCAAATCCGGGCATGGCATAAACTATTACACCATATGTCACGGCTTGAACAAAGACATAGGGTAGCTCTTCTAGAATATGTGAAAAAAGTAGGGAATTTGTTAGCATGATCAATGTCTCCAAACTAAGGGATGTTTGATTTGATTATTTTCTGTTTTCATTTTTACTGAAAATAAAAAATGATAATGGAAATATATTTGGTTGGATTTCTGTTTTCATTTTCAGTGAAAATATTTTTTCAAACTAATCAAAAACTGAAAACAATAAAATCTCATTTTCAGTGTTTTCGATTGAAATTAGAAACTTCATTTTGAATAAAATAAAACCGTGATGACAGGGAATGTAATTTTAAGAAAATTTAAAAATACATTATCTTTTGAAAACGCTGTTTTTATTTTTTGAAAACAGAAAATAAGAAGTCCAATCAAATATGTTTTCATAATTCTAATCTTTTGAAAATGAAAACAGAAAATAAAAATACAAATAAAAAAATAATATAAGTTTTAAGTTGTCACTAACCAAAATAATGCATATTTTACAATATAAACAAATTATGAGCAATTTAATATAAATCATATTTTGTTTCACAACATAAATGTTAAGAAATGATATTGAGAATTTATTTTTGCCAGATATATATTAGGGATAGACAAGGGGTAAGGGATTTCACTCTATCAAGTATCAACACTGACCCAATAATTAATAGTTCTTTATTCTTTTATAAACAACTTCATTCAAATATAACTTTGACTTAAACACGTGAAGTGATCGAGCTTATTCCAAAAGTCATTCGTCCATTAGATGAGAGAGCTTTATAGTTTAAGTATCACATTGAATTCCCTCTTCTCCTTGAAACTCATGATTAGAGATGAAACTGAGGAATGAGAAGACCTTGGACTTGGAGAATAGCACAAATTAAAAACGGTAAGAAGATTATCCATTATGCCAATGCCGCAATGCGAGCAGAGAAAATAACAGCTATGACATAGAAAGTGTTTTCAGCTCTAGGTTATATATATTTTCGTGGTTAACTCTAAATTTATATAATGATTTGCATTTTGCAGGACGTTAAAGTATGCAGTTCCTGCACCTGGAATAAGTCATTTGAGAAAAGTATATCTAAAAAATTGTAGAAGAGTATACGGAATGTAGAGAAATTATTTTTGTAACACAGGTACACAGACAATTAAATAATTTCTCGTTTTTATATTTATATCTCAATAAAACAAAAACAAATGAATCAATGTCCGTCGTGCCAGTTAATTTACCTTTTTTTTTTCTCCTTCCTTAAAAGAATATTTGAATTGAAATAAACATCACATCCAACTGATGAACTGGATTTTTGTTTTGATTGGGCCCGACTTTTTGTAACATTATTTAGTCGTAGGCTCCTCTTTGAGACCAAACAAAAAAAATAAAGAGAGCATTGGCCCATTCAAATGGAACTCGGAAATCACAAAAGATAACAAAAAAACGCCGTTGCCGGGGATCGAACCCGGGTCGTCCGCGTGACAGGCGGAAATACTTACCACTATACTACAACGACTTCTTGTGAAAAAATTTTCTTAAAAAATTTAATATTTCCTATTTTTTACTTTTAATTTTATTATAGTCATGATATTCTTATTCCAATCGCTTTCGTGTTGCATTTGGTGATTCGGGTGCATAGAAGAAATGGAATTCCAATATTCCTTGTACGGTCGATTCCAAAATTGGCAAAATTTCAGCACTTTGTCTACCATTTTCCCATCCATGTTTCTCGTTGATGAAATTAGTGTGGCTTTCTTTTTGCTTTTGAGTTTTGACCATATCAGCCACTTTGTCTGCTTTTACTTTACATAGCATTAGATTTGCTTGCCTTGGTTAACTTATACAATTTCATTCCACCCCATTTACGGTATAGGAATAGCTAGACCAGCATGTTGATTTGTTTTTTGGTCTCCATGCAAGAAAATACACTACCCCTAATTTATAGCTTTAATCACTCCACATACTTTTTTAGCTTTTAGCTGTGTGGTCCAGCAGACATTCATACTAAAATCAGCTTTCAATTAAACCATTTTGTTTGTGATTACTGAAAGTAATAAGCTATGAAGATTTTATATAATATTTTTAATGACGGCATAGGGATTTTAATTCATTTGAGGTGAAAATAAAACTCAAATACTATAATTCATTTAAAGTTTTATTTAAATGTAGATAACATATCAATTTCCTTTGGATTAAGCACAGTTTAGGTTTTAGAGTTCGATCTTCATTATGATAATTCACAAGTCTATTATTATAAGGTAGAGACAAATCTGTCACGTCTACTATTGAATAGTACGCTTAAACGCGGAATACAGAATCGGTGTTAGTACAGCATATCTCCAATACTAATCTTTAGTACGTTAGTTAGATTCTAAATTAAACTATATCTTGTCGCTAACTCTAATCTAGCAAGTAACAATTGAAACAATATATTACCTAGCTAGGTGCAAAGGGATTAATCGGAAGTCTCATATTTTAACATATAAACGCAAACGATAAAGGAAGTCAAGGCAGGGTAAGATATGAATTGAAAATTAGAAAAAACCAGTAATGGCCTTTGCTTCCAATTAGGAGCCAGCCCGTGCGGTGCATCCTAATCATTGAAAATTATATGCTTTTTTTGGAACTTTGAAATCAAATATAGACCCACGGAGGTTGAGCTTTCTTGATTAAAAGAGGTACCTCTCAATCACATTGATAAGATTAAGATGATAATAATAATTAATTATAATTCTGATCATTGATCAAAAAGGTATAGTAGTCATTCACAATTTGAAAAAAGACATTGATCTAAGCAAAAAGAAGTCAGTCCATTTATTAATTTATATTTTCTCAAGGTGACTTTGGGCTTCACACGTCAATTAATTAATGTATGAATTAATTGAAAAGGTGTATATTGAAGCCGTGTTGAAAAGTTTGATGAGGAACATTCGTCTTATTCGATCGGTGTAAGTAAAACATCTCATTCTCAAATCTAGCTTATATAAATGATCTATAGTTGATGTGACTTATCAGATTGATTAGGATATTGCTTGATTCTGACATTTGAAAAAAACACTCTAACAAATTATCTTGATTTGGGTTCATTGGAAAGAGCCGCATATATAGTCTTGTGGTATAATTTATAATTGGCGTTGCATAATGCAGCTCAAGGTAACAACAAAACTAGTCAGTTCAACTATAATTAATTATGATTTCCTAAACATTTCGCTCATATTGAAACACAACTACTAAACTTGACCACAATCTTCGATCTCTTCTCACGGAATCATCACCAATTATTTGTTCAAAGTTGGGATTTAGCTGTCCTTCGCTTTGAGGCATTTCAATCATTCCCATCATGGAGTCCTTAGGATAAAGATAAAGTAATTAAATCATGCACCTTGCGTCACAAACTCCTTAATCATACCACAGTACTAATTAGAAACGCCACAAAATTTCAAGCTCTGGTATCTTTTCATTACGTAGGCTCTCTCTCATGAACCAAATGAAACCACGCCGACACTTGAAAGAAATTAAAAAGATCATATTATTCAAGCTTGACCGACGTGTGCCAATTATGCACTATGGCCAAACTAGTTCAACACCTAATACTTAAAAAAAATTAAGAATATCACCTTTTTGCGCTTCTTATTTAGCACCTTCCAAAAGACATGCACATCCAAGATATATAATTTTCATATTAATTAATGTATTTTTCAAGCATTCGTTCATATCATGTTCCGTGTCTTTATGTATTTTGTTTTTAGTACTTTTAGCATGTCGTGTTGTGCCTAACTCCAATTTGAGAATATAACAAACAGTACTTTTAACCTATATGCTGCAGGATGATCAACTTGCACTCCACAATCCACACCTAAGTTTAGTACTGTAGTTAATTAATGAATGCAGCACTATAAATGCACCCATCAGCAAGTAAAAACTAATTAAATTAAACTTAAGATAGTAAAATAACAAAGTCTTATCTCACTAAATAAAGTAAGTGTTGATGCCTCTGGTACCCAACATTCCTTTTAAAATATATACATATATCATTTTGCTGATAAAAATAAAAAATCTAATAACAGTTACATATATAATTCATACGACTCATTCGGCATGGTTAAATAAGGTAGTAACACATGTATACAAAAATCTTGAACTGAGGAGAAGTTTCTATAGGAATTATATTAATCTACCAATATTATATATATCCTGGTGTGCCAATTAATCGATTGTGTACCATTTCTTTCTTATCAACAAGAAAGTGAGACACTGGTGTGGTGGCAATCTAATCTGCATATTAAGCTAGCTGCATCCTGTCATTATCAGTTGGAAGTATTCATTAATCATTTGATAGAATAGTTCACATCACTCTACTAATTAATGTGTAATCAACATTAATTAATTAATGTGTAATCAACATTAATTCATGATCCGCGCGGAATGAGAACAATTCATTACGATCGATAAGAAAGATAATTAACCAGTGAAAAAGATTGTTGACAAGTTCAGAACTTGATATATAGTTTTACAGCTAGCAGTTCCACCTGATCCTACAGTCCATTCATAACAAAGTACGAATATATCTGGAAATAGATCATTTTTACTTCAATAATGATTCATGCAAGTAATCTCACAAGATTTCCTTTTCGGTTACTTTTTTACGTTTTCTTTGCTCGATCTGGAATAAAAGGAGAAAGATATATAATAACAAGTTTTAATGGTTAACTTATATTAAATATATAATGGTGAATAAATTAATAAGTAGAAAAGTTTATTAAAATGATTGTTGGATATATTATATTATAGCATTAAATATTGCTGTGAATTTTAAGAACAAAATCACTTTTTATTTCTTAACTATTGTTCCTAAGTACAATAGTTAACTAGCACAATTAATATAGCAATGAACTTAAATATCTTTTCCATGTCAAAAAAATTATTTATTTATTTTATTTAAATTTGACTTCCTTGCAGGAATGAAAGTGAAGTGAAAAGGAAAGAAAAAAAATGTATGAATTTTGCTCCTTTTGGTACAAACAAGGTGGAGATGAAATTTTTAAAATCCATGCGGGGTCCACACAAATCTTCCATGCTAGAGTGCAATAATAAAATGCAAAGAAAATTGTAAAATGTCCGTGAGTATCCTCACTTATTGTACACATATCAATTATGTTATATAATATAATTAAATTAAAAATAATATAAAAGAGTATATATTATAAAGCTTAAAATAGTATTTTTATTAATAATATATTTTTTTTCCTTTTTTCTTAACCTCATAATATTATTTTCACTTTATTACTATTAAACTAAACAACCTCTATTTTTAATTATCCTATTTCTTACACTATATATGTAAGGAGAACTTTTTAAGTTTGACTATTAAACTTAGATCCTTACGTGAGATAATGAATATTTATTGAAGTGTACGTTCTCTAGCATAAATAAAAGGTATCAGAATCAAGTTAAATATGAGTTTTCATAGTTTTTTTTATGTGATATATATTTTTATTTTTGTATTTTCATCTTGAGTTTACCAATAGGTGTAATGTTTTCCTTTGAATGAAGGTTTACGTGAAGGTCCACGTAAACTAGGATATTATTCGCTTCAATTCCATGGTGATGAATTGTCTTTGATCCCCCTCCCCCACCACAACGTCGAGATTCGTTGCCTCTGGCTCTGCTCCGCACGTGTCCTCAATCCTCCAAGCTAGGTTCACACCACTGAACATATAAATACATTTGGCTCCGTGTTTTTATTTTAAGATAGAGGACAAATGCTTCATTTTATATATTCAATAAAGAAAATGATTAGTGAGAAAGAAACTTTAGGACAGGCATGCAGGTTGAATAAATTAACATGGGTCATGGTGAAGACCCCAACAACACAGACGTAGGGACAAGATGCATATGCAAATTCAAGAGTGGTAAAAATAGGCACTTCCCCTCATGATAAGCTGTAACTTGCTAGCTAGCCACCAACACACGTGGTTGCATAGAGACAGTAACAACAATATGTTTACAATGATTGAGAATTGTTCCCGCGAGTTGTTTTACATTATTTCTGAGTAAAATGTAATATGAAGCATGGTAACTTGTTTGTTTCTTTATCTACCTCGTCCATCAATTATCTACAAATTGTTATTTTGTCACCTAAAATGTGAGAAGCTGTATTGTAGAAAGGGCGCTGTCTAGAGGATGTGGCTAACTTAATTATAGACTCTCCTCATATGTACTAGGATTCCAGAAGTTGCACTTTTAGAAAGGCCTCTAGCTCAAGGAGAAACATTTAATTTGCTAAAGGATATATACGTTTGGATATTAATTTAATGATTAAAATGAAAGGGAACATAATCTTTTTTTTATATATAGAAATTGACTTCTTCTTTTTTAAGGATGGGGTGTTAAATGATATTAAATGCACCCGTCATTTAGATTCTACACTAAATATTATTTTGAATTATTTAAATAATGAAATCTAGTATTATTTCATTTTATTCTATTCCAAACATTAATTACTAAGTGATAATAACTGATCAATTATTGGAATTGGAAAAGGACAACTGTTAGCCTAATTCAAATATGCAAAGTTGTTTAAATTATTACAAGAAATAATATGATTATATACCTTATACGTTACATACATACTCAAGATCTATATTCATATGCTGGTGATTTATAAATAAATAATTCAAAGCTATTTATTTTTCAATATTTATTAATTATGAGTTAGTTTGAAAAAAATACAATAAACACATAAAAAATAATTAACAAATGATTAATTTATGTTTCATTTTCTTTAAATAATGTTTCAAGTTTGAGTATGTATAAGAAAAAAAGAGTCCTGTGAAAAATACTTCTATGTATATCCAAACAAAAAACGTACAAGAAGAAAATAAAATAAATTAAAAGGATAAAATAAATTAAATTTTGTGTGTATAAGTTTAAATGAATTGATAATACACCTATGTATATTCTTATTATTCTATTGTTGTATAAGACATTTCGTACCTTTAGATATTCACATGTTATATAAATATTAACTTGAGTATTAAAGTATTTTTTAAGTGATTCATCAGTGTCATTTAATCTCTAGCCCCTTGCTTCTTGTCAAAGTTGTCTCCATCTCGTACAGGGTCTATTCTCTTAATGGTGGACTCACACAGATCATCATGACTCAATTGTTGTCGTTATCTCCACTGAACAAACAACTATATGTCTATTTTAATTCAAAACAGCTCCCTCGTTTAATTTTTCATAAACACATTATTTTCTGTTATCAGTGTATAATCATTTAAACCTTTTTTTTATTGTTTATCAGAAATCTTAATTTAGAAATCTCATATTTCCATATTTGATATTTTAAAAATATTTTTAATTATATTTCCTAAGTCTAAACATTTTCTTAAGGATAGGGTGGGTCAGTGGGAATCAAGATTTTGGCGAAGCAGGAAATTTGTTTAGAACATAAAAATACAATAATGGCCATCATCATCTCAAAAACCTAATTTTTGTTGTCTCCCCATTTGTCGCTCATCCAATTTCCCTCTGCCGTTATCTTTTGCCTGAGAAGAAAAATACTAGAACAGTAGAACTACTGTGATCGAATGCAGGAGTAAAGACAAAAAAGTTTATTAGCTCTATTTTCATTCATTCCCGAGAGTTTCACTTTGCCGAATTAATACTTTGTTTTTCTTAAGAGTATTTTCTTTTCATATAGTATAATTGATATATAATTAATGACGTTGTTTTTTGCATCAATTTTCTGTTAATTTTTTTTCTCCACTCCATAGTTTTAGTATAATATATCATGAAAATTATATTTTGAAACCACCTTTTACCTGGTCATCTATGTGAAAAACAAATTGTCTCCCTTTCAGCAGATATCTAATCATTAGTTTTTTTTTTCTTAAATATTTTTATCGATAAAATTGATAGAAATTTCACATTAATCACATGCTGACAAAAATATAAATTGTATATTGAGCAGTTCCTAAAATTAATTTTATAATTGAAACACTATCACCAATAGAAACTAATCCAAGTTAAACCTATGCATTTTACCCTCTAAAACACTTCCGTCGCTCTCATTGATCAGAACTGCAACCATGTCAGTCATGCATCGTTCTGTGGGCAAACACAACTTGGCTGGGAGGAATCCATTCTCTAGTGGTTTTGTAAGATTCTCATAAATGCATGTCCCTCACTTTGTACATATACGGCTTCAACTAGATCCATTTCGAGAGGAATAATAAAAGTAATAGTAATAAGAGAGGTTTGGGCAGTATAAAAAATAAAATAAAATGAAAATTGGGGGCTATGTCTGTATAAATGTTTTCCTCAAAATTTGAGACATCGAAAATTGGGTAACGATTCTTGCATATTTTAAGATCTTTATAATTAAGCGATCTGTTATTGGACCAAACTCCTTCTCATTATAAAGGTACAAGTTAAAAGTATATATCATAAATGCTTACACCCTAAAAATAATATGAACATAAATAAATATAGAAACCGAGTTGGAAAGAAAATGTTTTTTGGCGAGTCCTGTGGTCGAATTGAATAATCAGCTTCGACAATTTAGTGATGTCCCTTTCCAGACAAAGACAAAGACAAATGAAACACGGATGAGACTATCTTATCCCCAGTATTCTCTCTCCAGTTTAGAGCCAAACAAATATATCTACATACATATACACCCTCTTGAACTTATTTATTGTTGGCATCGATCCCCACCAAGTTTCCATTCATATTAAGCAAAAAAAGAAAAAGAAGAGGTGTTTCATTCATGTTTGGTAGAAAATAGACCATGCAAGAGGGAAGGATCGAAGCAATTGTGTGAGGCTGGTTTACATCAAACGAACCGCTAATAGCTAGCTAGGTGCACAAAGCCGAACGTTTGAGAGTGCCTTGTTGAAATGCTTTGCTTTAGTGCCAAGGTACTCATTCCAAGTCACTGCCTTATAAAGGGGAGGCTTATTTGGGCCCACTAGCTTCGCATGTGGACATATCTCCACATTCGGAGGGGGCCCACATAAATACGCAACTGAAAGCCTTTGCTGGATCCGGTTCACTAAGACCCGGTGGAGCACACTCGGGTACAACCCGTTCGACAATATGTGGAGGAGGTCGCCTACATTGATCACAAGCCCTTCGGGGACTGGTGCCACCGTCACCCACCCGCCGCCTTTTCGGTGAACCTGCAACCCGCTTATGTTGTTTTGGTAAAGGATTGTGAGAAGGGTGGAGTCGGTGTGGGCGGCCAGACCCATGGCCCGATCCGGATCCGGACAAGTCGGGTAAGAGTTCAATTGCAAGGCTGCGCATGTCTTTTTGAATTGGCCTTTGGACCCGGCCCATTTCAGGTCTTCCTTTGTAATACCCAGAGAATCCAACATCAGCCACATCAGCTTTCCCACTAGCTTTTTCATCGCTTCATCATATCGCTTGACGATATCACTGAACAAAAAGACAACCACAAATAGAGGAACGTTACGAAAAATCACACCATGGTTGACCATATATATTAGCCTAGAGATTTCCAACATGTTAGGCTTAGCAAATGGATGTAAATTGATCCTTCGGTTTTGGTGCTTTAGATTCTCATGTTCATCACTCTAGTAATTAATCTTCAAGGTGGGTCCACACCCCCTCATTATGATCTTTTGCTAATTAATTGCATTAGGATAAGAAATTGGGTGCTTGTAATTAAGCCACTTGTATTGTCAGAAAAAAAAAGTTCCAAAAATATTGTCCTTTTAAAACAGAATAAAAATTAGTAAGAGAAAGAGAGATCGATATGATGAGGTATAGTAGCTACTACTAGGTAGTAGCATTGAGAACACGTGCGTGAGGATATATATATAAATGCGTGTCAGAGAGAGTTTGTTTTGTACACGAACCAGTATTTGTGGTAATCTTGGGGCCAGAGTTGACGAAAATGCTCAAGAGGGGATCCAACAATTGTGAATCCCTCAGACCACATGAGTTTGGGGAAGAAGGAAGAGATGCGAGCAAGGCCATAGCCATCAGCACCGTCAGGGGAACGAGCTGCTTTTTGTTTTTGGTGACAAGGGAGAGAGAAGAGTGTCTCCCCAACCCATTGAATGTCTTGGAGGAGGCTCATGGGTATGGCATGGTTCACCACTTGGTACGCTCCCCAAGTTATGCATGCATGGTGTATCAACTTTGAAGCATTTGGGTCGTTGAGATCAATAACGGGGACACTCTCGTTGGAAGCTGCAGGAGTATGATCATCATGGCTATGGTGTGTCCAAGTGTAAGACTCGGGGAGTTCTTGTAGGGAGTTTAAGTCAGGGTGCTTGTGTTGAACGTGCACGGGGTGGGCTCGGTAGGCTTCTGAGAGTGAAGGCATAGTGTACCTGTGTGGAACAAATACCACTTACGTTTAAGGTGTGCTGGTGTGTTCAATGTATGGCTAATTAGAATTAGAGACTAATTATGACAAGTTCAAAAATAGTAGCTAGCTGTTTGTGCTAGTACTTGCAAAGAAAACATAGTACCGCATGGAAATTAGATAGAGATGATAGGTGAGAAACATGATTGTGCGTAGTGAGTATATATAGAGATGATGGGGTAGATGGGGACAAAATGTTGCCCTTGCCCTAAGCCTAAAGATAAACAGAGAAAAGCCCTTCTTTTTAATTATTCAATTCTCCCTTTCAGCCTTCAGGAGTTGATTGCTGTTGGAGCTTAAGTTTTTTTTTAAAAAAAAATAATTTTAACAAAAACTCAGATAATTAATAAAAGGTTACCCTATTTAATTTTAGATTTATTTTAAAAATACGTGTATATGAAAAATATTATAAATATATATATATATAAAGATAGAAATAATTATACGTGATATGATATAAATTGTTTAATTTTCAAACAATGGAACTGAAAGTTGAGGGAGAAAGTTATTCTTATTTCTTTTAGAAAACTAACCCTTCCCCTTATATATGGACAATATATATATATATATATATATATATATATATATATATATATATAATCCATGGACATTTATATCTTACTAAACACACTTAAAAAAAAGATAGAGATGGTAGAGAGAAATGGAGATATATAAATAATTTAACTGATATGAGGTGTAAGTACTTTAAGCCAGAAGAAATATACTAGAAGGAAAGAAAGGAAATTTAATAAATCTGATAAATATGTGGTATGATGAAAAAGGTTAACAAAGGAAAAAAAATGTAAAATACATGTACAAATTAAGGTGTAAAAAAATAGGTGATACAAAAAAATATACAAATAGTAAAATTATAATTTAAAAAAACAAAAAATGGATGTATTGTAATTAGACAAAGGGGAAAAAACAAATAGGAAAGGACCATCTTGTCCTCTACACAGAAAAAATATAACAAAAAATGAGGATGGGAGAGGCATCTCAACCTTTAAGGGTTCCACGAAAGAATAGGGCCGGGGCCCCTAGTCCCCTATCTCAACATGTGCCCTTGTCTTGTCCTCAAGTAGAAAAACATTTAAATCAAAATCTTCCAACTTGGTTCCGATATATCACATTCGCTATAAGACAATACCCTCAATTTGAATCGGTTGCCATTGTGACCAAATTGCCCATCATCTCGAGAGAAAAAAAAAAAAGAAGAAGAAGGAAGAATGTGTTTATACAGAGAGAGCGAGAGACGAGGTATTTTGATAATCTTATGTAGAATATATATTTTATTGAACTACTTATTAAATTACAATTATATAACCAATCTATGTATAGGAAAGATACCAAGTGAACGAACAAGTTGTAACCAAATTATGTATCGGAAAGGATGTTGGAAGACAGAACGATGACTTAATGCTTTAATTATGTAATGGATTTGAATTTTGAGAAAATGATAAAATCTATATAGATAGATTTTATCTTATAGAAATAATAAAAAATATATATATTAAATTATGCCTTCGCGTATTAAATATTTTCTTTTTATATTGATGCATATGATATTTTTTTCAGCAATTAATGTATGTGAGACAGAAAGTTTTAATTGCAATTTTTCTTTTCAATATTGTATTTAATTTTTTAAAAATAATTAATTAGTTTGTGTTAAATTTTATTAAATTTGAGCGACTATAAATATATAAATGGTTTTTATTTTTATATATTCAAACATACATATATATTGTTAATTTTAATTTATATGTATGAAGTATTGAATAATTTTAAATTACTTAATATAATATTTTGTAGAAATGATTTTTATGATGAAAACTTCAAATTCAATAAGAAATTATTAAATAGAGTAAAAATTTATATAACTTATAACAGTGTGAGTTAATATATCATTGTGCAAAAAATATATATCATCAATGCATGTGTTATTTATTTTATATATAATTTAAAAGAAAATGATCAAATTACATACTATTAAGGTGTGTGCATGTGTCCTCAGATTTAATCGTTAAAAAGATTACATAAGCCAACCTAACTCAGGTAAGCTCAGACCAGTTTTAATATCTACACGGTAAATGACTCAACTCATTTTTAATTTATAAGAATGAACCTAAATTTATCAATTCAACCAATCAGAAAACTGAACTAGAATGAATTGACTGACGGATGACAACTCACAAGCACATCTAAAAACTTTAAAGGGAAGAAGACAATAATAGCACATAATTGAGCAACATACACAAAGTGGAAATATCATATCAATTAATAAGGAGTTATTCCTAGCTACTTAATTAGTAGTCTTGATTTTTCTTTTTAAAGCAAAGAATTATTGTAGTTGGAAATCATAAAACTAATATCTCAAAGTGTAAAGAATTTTAAAAATAATTTTACTTCTTTCAACAAAATTTTCTTTATATAACACAGTAAAAGAATTAAACATCTATTAACATGTTTAAATAATTAAATACATACCAAATTGTGTTGTTGGACATTTATTATTAGTTTTGAATTTAAATGCTTAAAAATATATAATTTTATCATCGATAATATTCTTATATTAAATGAATAAGATTGTTTATAATAAAAAATAATTTCATAAGTGAAAATTTAGTCCTCAATAAAGAAAAAAAACATAAAAAAATAAAAAATATTTAGTAATAAATACACAAAGGTATAAATGAGTGGATGGGAGTTTTCTCTTCCCTATGCCCCTCACTTGTGTGTATATATATATATATATATATATATATATATATATTGGTATATATATTGGTATTTTGCAGTTAGATTAGCGTTTTACCTGTCCCCAGAGTGCTTCCAGTGGCCTTACTGATATTGAGCAACATCATTCGCTTGACAAAAGTACAACTATTTTGTGGGTTGTCCCCATGATATCACCACAGGTCTACAGCTATTTCTCCTATTTGTTTGATTTATTTGAAAATTTAAACTCGAGTTGTTTGGATTGAAAAATATTTTATATTTTTATTAATTTTAGTAAACAAGGAACAAAATATAAATAAGGCAATATTTTTATATATAATTATTAATTGTTAATAAAAAATATTGAATCGAGCAGACTCCTAATAATAATTAAGTTTGTGCATGGTTTAGTTTTTGTGTGGTTCACAGTATAGTTACCATGACCGTGCATTGACACCAAAATGAAATTATATATGACGTCAATGATTGATTAATAACAGTTATGGCCCTCTTCCTGTAATTGTATCCACGGGACATGGGCTCGTGTACGTGTGTTCACAATACACACATATATAACATTCACTATAATACTCTCTCTTTCTGCACATGCACTTCACGTGGCGCAAACATGCTCAGGTCGGGACCGTTTGGGTCGCTACTCAAGTAACTGAACCCACACCTTTTTTTTTAATAATGAATTATTCCATTTAGATATTTAATATACATATTTCATTACATAATCTTATCCTTAAATTAATTAAATTTTAAAATTTTCTTATAACTTATATTAATTTTTCACTATTTTTATATATATTTTTTTATTCTGTCATTTTTTTCATATATTTAATTTCTATTTTTTTATTATTTAAAATTTTTAAAAAAACACCTTCCCCTAACATATAAATAAAGTGGGAATTGTTTTTTTTTTCCTAGATATATGTATATTTTACCAGATATAATTCTGTTCTAATTAATCCAAATAAGATTATCTTCGGTAGGGATACTAGTACCATAGAAGAAGAAAAAACTAGAATCTAGGTCTTTTAATTTAATATATGCATGCTAAAAAAGCCGGCATACTGCAGAGCAAAATGTGCACAAAAAATTACCTACTGCATGGACGGCAAAATATATAGAAAAAAAAGGGGCTTATTTTTTTAATCTAATTTTATGTTTCTCAAATTAAACAAGTAAAAGAGGAGTTATAGATAATTAAGAGAGAGTTTTAATATTTATATATCGTTAATGTCTATTTTAATAATGTTATCATTCAGTAGGAAAATCATAAACTCACTAACAGTAAACGCGCGCGGTTTAATAGTTAATACCATTTTGTAAAACAAATATATATATATATATATATATATATATATATATATATATATATATATTATAATTTTTGACAAAAATCACAGTTCGCGATGCATGCAGATTTAATGAGCAAGAATTGCATGAAATAGCATTTTCTTATTTTTAAGAATATGAAAAAAGCTTCATTGTTGGACTCATGAAATGGCTCCTTTGATGGAATTTTAAGATGCATAAGTGCATAACAAAATGAAACGAGTTTAAACCACACAATATGCTTCACTTTTGTTTTTTCTTTCTATAAGATCTCGTGTTGACTTTTTCTTAGGGATTCTTTTTGTAATCGGTCCTCCCATTAAGAGAAATTAAAGGGTGGCTTCTGTAATGTTTCTTCTCTACAAGATAAGATCGTGCATGCATGGTTGAATGTCTTCCCAATATGTCAAAACAAAGTTTCTTATGTTGCCTATTACAATTCAAATTGAAGGCTCTAAATTCATCTCAAACATTAACATATTGTTAGGCACCACACATTCAGATATGTAATGACTTCTAAGAGATTTGGAAAAATAATTTAATCATAACAAATATCTTGCCTTTTCATGTTTTATAGATTATGACGTACGTTTGAAACTTTTTTAATTCGTATGTCTTTTTCAAACACTGTACCTGTCTTTATATATTATAATTAATAATTAATTATTTTTGTGACAAAATTAATAATTAATTAATTAAAATATATGATAAGTAGGATGAGTCAATTATATCACATTCTTGCCCAAATTAATTGGGAATAACCAATCGAAGTAGAGTTTGATTCAGAATAGTTAGTGACTTAGTTCTTTATACGTCTAGTATGATTTTTCTTTTCTTTTCTTTCTTTCACTTGTTTTTTTTCCCAAAAAAAGTGAATAACCAGGGAATCCCTTAGAATCTAGGAAGAAATAGGACACACTAAAAAAGGAAATCAAGCCCGACGCTCAACAGCAGTCTCTGATTTTTACGATTAATTAGGAAAATGCCATTGAAGTTAATTAAGTAAGGCTAGCCCATTATGTCTTGTAAATCTAGATTTTACAAAGACAAAACATGTTGTATATTTTTTAGAAATAATAATAATATTAATTTTTTAATGAAGTTATCATTAAAAAGTGAAAGTGAAACATATCAAATATTATAGTTTATTGAATTAAGTAGTTTATTAAATACTTTATTGTATAAAAAAATAATACTCAAATTTTTTCAAAATAGATGTGGTAAGCACATTCAACATTAGTTTTTTAAAAAATTGATGTTGTATATGACTTTCAAGATCGATTTTTTCAAAATCAAGGTAGAAAGAGATTAAGAAAACATAATTGAGCATCGATTTTGTTGCGGAATAATATCGATTTTTTTAAAAATTGATGTTGTGATGAAAAAACAATATCAATTTTTCTAAAAACTGATGTTATGATATAAAAAATAATTTCAAATTTTTCTAAAAGTCGATGTTATGATCCAAAAAATAACATTGGTTTTGCTTAAAACAATGTTGATTTTTGTATATTTTACATTTTTTTGTTTATCTCTTATAACATGACATTGGTTTTGTTAAAAATCAATATTATTTAGTGTATTTTAACATTGGTTTTCATAATCGATGTTAATATTGATACTTTTAATGTTAATAATTTTAACATCAGATCAAAATTGATGTTAAATATCTAAAATAATTGATATTAAAAGCACTTTTTTTAATGGTGTTGGTACAATAAAATGTATGAAAAGATAAAAACATATATATATATATATATATATATATATAATAAATGATAGGATAATATATAAAAAAAAATATAAAATATAATGTATAAATTATTATATGTGTATTACATTTTTAATGTAAGTTGCATGTTTTTGTCAATGTGTGCAAAAGATATATATATTAATGAGTACCTCATGATATTCTATTTGGTCATCCTGACTAGCTACCAAATGGGACATTAGTGATCTAACTCTTTTTATGTTTTTGTATAAGGATCACAACAAGGATCGAATTCTAAGCCTCATGAATCAATTTCTAGTTAATATAACATAATTAATTATGCATAATAAAATAGAAGTAATGACATTAGTTATTTTTGTCAATATCCTTTAAGCTGTAATTATTAATTATGTCACCAATTCATCATTGATCTCATCAATATTGTCATTTATAAAGGCAGCAACCGTTGCCTCTTTGATATTTTTATTTTACATATGTTTTGAAAATTTGGATTTGGAGTTTAAATAAATCACTGATTGACTTGAATAAATATTAGTTTGATACCTTTATCAACATTAAGACTCAATTAAATAATTTATTAAAATTTCATAAATTAATTAATTTAATTAATAACATTACTTGTGATTTTAGACAAAAAAAAATTGTCCTAAAGTTATACTTTTTTTTCCTTCAAAATTGTCTCTAACATTAATGACATCATTTTATTCTTTTTTCAAATATTTTATTAGTTTTAATTTTTGAGTTCCACTTATAGTTAATACACTTATGACTATGTATATGAATAGTTAAAATAAGATTCTAAAATGCGCCTTATAAAGATAAAGTTAGACTCCAAAAAAGAAAAATTAAGACATTAATATATTCAATAACTGTTTATTAAAGAATTATATTTTAACTGAAGACATCTATTTTAGGATGCCATCCAAAAACACAATATAAAAGCTTGTTCACTCTATATAGTTGAAGTATTATATTTAAACTTTATGCAAAAAAGTTATTTTTCTTCGAGACATTTATTTCTCTAGGATATAATTCATATGTATCCCGTATAAACATCATCATTTTGGAGATATAAAATAGGTTGGGTGGTTAAGGGAAAAAATCACACGTGTAATCCTCTCTTTTTGATAAAAAATAACAATATTAACTATTAAGATTGACAAATTGTCCATAGTAAAAAAAAAAGTACTATATATTTATTAATTAGGAGCTTCATGAATCGGATTGGTTAGCGCTTAGGGTAAAACCGTAAAACCAAAATAACTTGAAACCTTCATAATATTGGTTTAATTTTGGTAAGCATATACGCAGTTGTCATAAAAAATAATTATATCTTTTAACATTTTATCTCCAAAGATTATATATTTTATATAAATTTATAATATTAGATTAATGTAAACTGGGATTTTTTTTATGACTAAATATTTTTTTATTTAACATTTAACCTTTTTTATATAGTTATCACTCTATATGTTTTCTTAATTTCTTAGCTCAAAATATGATGATAAAGAAAGCTACAAGGTAAATATGTGACTCAATTATGACACTTGATAACAGTACATGAGATCATAAGAAAACAAAAAAGAAATGGAGAAGACAAAAGATAAAAATAGAAGAAAAATTAACTTACCAAAATCTAAAATATATTAATTTAAAGTTAATAAATAATTGATCGAGTTAACGAGTTAATTCATGCTGAAAAAAATGATTTTAAAATCAATCCGATTGTAATTGATTTAGTTTAAGTGTAAAGTAAAACAAAAAAAAACCTCAACCAATTTAATTAATTTAGTTAAAATTGTTAAATTTTCTGGTTTAATTTTTATAAAAATAATATCGTGATGATCACATATATTTTATAATTCACTGGATTAGACACTACGATATATTTAATATAATATGATAACAAGAACGATGAATACTCTTGAATCATAGAGTATCTAAGTTTGGAGATATACCACTTTGTGTTAGCTTTCTACTTGAAGCAAATGATTTTGATTAAGAAAGTAGCACAATAAAAGCAAGATTCTTCATGTTTCAACATAATTGGGTGGCATCTTCCTCATATTCATTCGTAAGCCTATGCAGCTATCTATAAAATATATGCTTAGGATTGAGATGCCTACCCTATCATGTTAACAATCATGGTGTTTCCATTTTTTTAAAAGAATAATTGATACCGTAATAGGATAATTGTTTTAATTTTAATTCGTCTTCAATATTCATGACAAATAACTAATCATGTGATCACCATGGAGTAATTATGATCAGTATATTTGGATCCACGTGGCTTTCAACTTAAGTCTAAGATGGATAAAGCATGATTTTTTTCACTGATCATAATGTTTGGCATTGTGCTAGATAATTTCAAGTTTTAAACCCGTGTCTCATCGATTCTATTATAAATAACTTTTGTATCAATGGTGACTTGAATCATGATGTTTGTTCCATGTATATCTTTATTTTTCATTGAAGTTATTTAAACAAAAATTATGTTATTACGAACTCACATTTACTTAGAATCATTTCTACATATGCATTCCAAATATACGTTTTTTTTTAAAGGAACTCACACATATAATAACTACTTTTAATCATTTTCAAGACTATAGCCTACACACGCAAAGAAAAAATGTGTGCACCTACATCCAAAGTTCCATAATGTTAAATTCAACCATAAACTAACATGATAAATAATATTGTAAATTTAATTAAAATACCTTGATGAAATAAATAATTTTCATTTTCATACAATCATAGATTATCATGCCGATAGAATTAGTAATTTTTAAAATCATACCAATGAATATTATTATTTCTTTAGTTAACAATGTAAATTTTTTGACAATCATAGATTATCATGCAGAATTACTAATTTTTAAAATCATACTAATAAATATTATTATTTCTTTAGTTAACAATGTAAATTTTTTGACAGTAATAATACATAAACATTAAATTCAATACACGCATCATGACAACATGATTACTATAGTCTTTCAAATATCATTCTTATACAAAAAGAAAATGAAAAGAAGAAAAATAGGATCAAAATAAAAAATTTAAAATTTATTTTAAAAAAAATAAGTTAAAGAGAAGGAAGAATTTTTTATGCATGCATCACTAGTATTAGAACCCCCACAAAAAAATTACGTACTTTTTATTATTCATTTTATAAATTAAATATTTTTATGTTATAAAAAATGTGTTAAGAAAAAATAACGTAGTAAATGTTTTTTAGTTAAATTTTATTTTTTAAAATTATTATAAAAATATTTTTTATATATTTTTTTATTTTCGTTCACTCTTTCACTTATTCAAACAAGCAGTTTTTTTTTTCTATTTTTCTTTCACTTAAATTTGTTATGAAATCATATCAATATATATTATTTAGAACATTAGAAATATCTATTTAATTATTATTAATTCAACTTTTAATCATTAAACCAATAAGCATATATGAATACTCATGTGTCTGAAATTCATTATATAATTGTTAAGGAAATCTAATTTAATTTGTTTGAATGAAATGTGAGTTGTTATAAATCTTTTTAGTATGTTTAATTCTATAAATAAATAAATAAAAACACATTATATAATTGCGTCTCTGTCTGCTCTAAAACTTAAGCATTATGTCATAATATTGGCAGTGTGATGATATTGTTGTAGCAATCTAGCTCTACTTAAAAAATAAAAAATAAAAACAAGAAAACCCAATATCACCATATTCACCAACCTCTGTCGTGGCTAAACTGATCATGGCATAGACAAATGCATCTTTCATATGATAACACTTTGCATCTAATGGAGAAGCAAGCCTTACAACATAATTCAAGGGTTTTGATTCTGATTAATTTCTGTCACACGAAAGTAATGTCATGCTAAAGGCCTCTGGAGAAGACACCGAACTATGGTGGAGAGGCAGGCAAGGGACAAGATTGGGGATAATTATTGCACGTGTTTGCTTCAAATTGGACCGTCCTATGGCTACTGATTAGGTTAGATTAGATTTATTGTTTTTAAAATCAAACTTGAACCAATTGAGGTATTGCTTGAAGGTTTAATAATTTAATAGTAATTTAATTTATATTAATAATATACATTATAATGCTATATTTTTATAAATTATTTTATTTATTCTAAAATTTATGTTTTAGTATTAAAGAAATTGTATGCTAACTAATATTTTCCAATTTCAATTAAATATTAAAACTTTTATTATAATTTTTTCCAAAATAAATTATATCAATATAATGATTTTTGAGTGTATGCTAACTTGTTTATTATTATTCTTAATCTATATGAGGCATTTCAAGTAAGAAGAGCTGAATGATTTTTTTTAGGGGACTATACATGAATGGTTACAAACTTACAATTAATAGTTTGTCAAACTTACAAAAAGTGATTCTGAAAAAATTGTTAAGTGGACCAGACTTGCTTCTTAAAAAATGCATGAAATTATTATTATTATTATATAAAATATAGTATATATATATATATATATATATATAATAAAAATTGATTATTTTATTAAAAAATGTTTCTAAAACAACTTGAACAGACTTTAAATCACAAAAGCGTAACTTTTTAAATAATTACATGATTATTAAATAATTTTTAATCTTATAGAGTAATATGATCCATATTTATTCCTTCCATCCTATTATTATGGTAAACACTCACCTCAGTATGCATAAGTTATCTTTTTAAAATATTTTTTAAACAAATTACTTAAGTATATTTTTTGGTAAATTCATTTATTTTAAACTAACTATTTGCATGCCTAATTTTTGTCTTATAACAAATTGTGTTTTCTCCAAATGTGGGTTGAGTAGTTATTTACAAACAGGTACATGTTAATCAGGTCATCCTCTCTTGTTTGAGAAAAAAAAAACCATGAATTTGGGTCTTGTAAGTTAGGCTTCTACTTCTCTATAGCACTGTATCTTGATATGTCATTACATTTGAAGTGAATCATTGATCTATCGAAGACCCATGACAGTTGATGACAAAAAAACTAACAGAAGAAAACCCATTACAATTCTAATGATCCCCAATGACTTCATGGTTCAGCCTCTCTATTCTTGCGTATGTTTTTCCTTCCATAAACCATGATAATATATGTCAGAGTGCAACTATACATTTATATATGTGATTGAAGACCCTTGACAATTGTGATGGTTCTCACTTCTCATTGTACTTCGATGAAAAGCTCGATTAAACACTAACGACAAGAAATTTTTTACGTTATCATCTAATAAAGATAAGAAAATAAAAATAATGTATAATAAAAAAATAATTTTACACCATCATTTAATCATAATTTAAATAAGTTTATTAACTTTTATAATAATTATCTTAAAAATCATATAAATGATGATTTATAGTTTAAAACAAAAAATAACCATTAATGATTTTGATTTAGTATGACATTATATTTCATAATTCATAAATGATACACAAAACAAACAATTGAAGACCCGTCCAAAACCTAAAAACTATACAATACGCATCAAGCACCCATCATTTTTTTTCCCTAGTAGAAAAATGTAATCAACAAGCATGAGTTGAGAAACTAAACATAAGTGGGGAAAATCAAATTCCATTTTATGCTGATCCAAATTCGGCAAACCACTTCTCATGGCGTTCAATGTCAGCCAGAGAAACACTTGGTTGGACTTTCTTACGCCTCATACCATTCATGGAAGCATCACGGCATACATCTGTCAAGTCATCTCCACTATACCCCTCTGTCCGTCGAGCCACTTCATCTATGTTCACATCAGGGGCCACCTGCATGGTGCAACACTATACACTTATTGCATGTCTTCTTAAACACTCAATTTCATCCATTTTGTTTATGGTAAACTATATATGCTTGAATTCTACTCAAGATAACATAAATCATTTTATTATTCATACTAAAAATCACATCCTAACTTGCCTCTACAGTCCTCAAATTGATACGGATCAGCTCTTTTCGACTCTCAAAATTTGGAAGAGGAATGTATATACGCTTTTCCAACCTTCTCCTGCTTTGCATTAAACATCAAATTGAATCAACTAGTGGTGACTAGCACAATATAGGACTTCAGACAAAAATATATAACTCAACATTCACAAAAGTAAGAAAAGGATCGATGCAAAAAAGAAGATAGCTAGACCTCAGTGCCTCATCTATGTCCCATGGACAGTTAGTGGCTGCTAAATCCATTACTATTTTACGGGTACCATCTTCATTTGTGGAACTATTATTTACACCATCAACCTGAACTAGAAGTTCAGACTTGACCCTTCTGGATGATTCATGCTCCCCAGAAGCCCTGTTGAAAAAAAGAACTCAACTGAATCATGGTTCATTCTTTCGTGACAGTTGATAAACATTATTCCCATTTCATTAAGAAGAAGATTGACTTACCCCCTAGCATTGCATAGAGAATCAATTTCATCAATGAAAATTGTACTGGGGGCATATGCTCTTGCAAGATCAAACAAGCACCGAACCATGCGCTCGCTCTCTCAACGCCATTTAGAAGCCAAAGTAGCAGAAGAAACGTTAAAGAAAGTGGTACCACATTCAGTAGCAACTCCTTTAGCAAGAAGCGTCTTCCCAGTTCCTGGAGGTCCGAACACGATAACACCTTTCCAGGGTCTCCTTATTCCCTGCAGCATTAACACATACAATTACAATGTTCTCAATGAACTCCATTATTCACTGTGCGAATGAACTTCATGTTGTCACAACAATTTCACAAGCAGTTGCAATAAGAAAATAAATGCGGTTAATTAGTTCAGCATATTACTTGCGATGATAACGAAATAAACATTATAAATGAAAATCAGTAGTTATTAACAGGTGGTGAATATTAAACAATTAAGAGCAATGTTGTATGGTACGAAGCAATGTTACACGAAAACATAAATAAATAATAATAAAAAAAAGTATTTGACAGAGTTCACTGGTGGATACTCTGTATACAGAATTCTTCAGATACCATTTCATATTGTGTAACATTTTTCAATAACTAATTAATTTTCATATGTATAATACTCCTGTGGAGACGACACTTTAGTTGGGGGGAAAAAATCCCATAAGGCTATAATCAAGGTTTTGGGCACAATGTCAAGGTTTATCAAGTGGGTGTGATCACAGTCATGGCCGGTCACATTTGTTTGGGCTTTCCCGGCATATGAATAAACATGAGAAAACGTGACCCATATTTTAAAAAGCCTTGCTTATAACAATAGAGTAAATAGCATATGCTTTGATATTTGATGAGTGTAAAACATTGTATACTATGCGTAGAAGTTGTTAAAGTAAATCCATAAGGGTTTTGGCTTCAGTGAGGCCTGCAACATCATCCCATCTGACACCAGGGGACGTTTCTAACACATCCATCCCTTTCTAGCATTTCCGCCAACTCAGCATCAGGACCTTGGTACACATCATACCTCATCTTTCTTTGGAGTTCTTGCCTGCTCCTGCTAACGAAATGGATTGGGCCCCGCAACTAACTTTGTATTGGCATTGCTACCTGCACCCAGCAAAATTGCTGGTACACCCAGTCATTTTGTGATTTTCCCATTTTGCCCTTTTGTAAAAGGGATACGGATCCGTATGAGCCTAATCCATAAGTTTTTTTTAAATTTTTTTTTTCAAAAATATATTTTACGAATTAATTTAAAATTAATGGCCCAAACAACAATTTATAATTTTTATCATACAGTTTATAATTTTTGAATTAATCTCAACAATTGTCTAATTCCAACGCCACCTTCCACCAACTCTTTTTCTTCACTCTTAATTAATATCATTAATAATAAATTAATACTTACTTTCCCTCTTTTTTTTAACTTACCTGTTTTATTTGGGATGCTGACTTTGGTCATTTTTATCATATCATTCTTGTGCGTCAAAAAAACCCAAGTTACAGTTTAAAGCTAAATTTTTTCTTAAAGATTTATATAAGAATTATGTTTTTCCAGGTTGTTTTAACAGCCTTTTATATTCTTAAGCTATCACGATTCACGACTATAATGAGATATAAGAAAAATACCTATTGTTATATGATAAATTGTTAGCTCAAGGACAGGTGAAAGGTTAGTTTTCACTTTTCACAACCGATCAGTCATGATTTGAATCTTTATTTATTTAGTATCCAGTGTAGTTTGAGTAAGTATAGAGGATACAACAAAAAAAAGTTTCAACATGATGAGGTTGCTTAAAGAACTCACTGGGACTTGCTTCTCATACCGAAGTCACAACAAACAACCAGTTACAACTACCAATGATCAATGATGGAAATTGTTTGTTGTTTGCATAGGAAACAGAGGAAATTAATCATACTAAAACAAGAGAGATAAAGGAGAACGGAAGTGTCTCTAAGGAGAAATTTTAATTACTATTGCATCTACATTATATGTGTCACATCTAATAGTATAGCTTCATATTAAATGAAAGAAAACCAATGTGTCCATAAACTCTCTCTCTCTCTCTCTCTCTCTATATATATATATATATATATGACAGTAGCAAAAGAAAACGGAAAATAAAAGATCTAGATTGACCCATTACCGAGAGTATAATCACGTATAAAGATGACTAATTAATAAAATGGAGACACCTTGAGATGTAATAAGTTTGCACCATAAATCTACCACGACCACTCTGCAGTAACTCATGTTATCAATGGATGAAATAAATATTATTGAAGCTTTCAGAAACAAGAAGGCTCCTTCCTGCTAGTTCGGCCAGATTTTATGATAGTTGGATAAATCAGATAAATTTCTATGAAAGAAGTGCATGCATCTATTTGGAGCCAATATTTTGAAATTTATCAAAATGAAAATAATAAAAATTTGCTATCTGGGTAGAAAGTAAATCCTCCATTTATTCAAATGCAAAAGCTGCAAACTTGCTACATTGACAAGTGAAATTTGTTTCTATTGATATCTATTATTTTTTTTCCCCAATGGAGGTTTGGGAAGGGAATGTTCTATAATTAAGTTTCAGTTACTCCCGCAGTCCGTCTCTAACCAATTCTTCTAAGCCTTTCTTCAGTCTTTCTGCGGCAGCTCTGCAATCATTCTCCGTCAAGCCTCCAAATGAAATTCTAAGATTGCCGGGACAACCACAAGCTTTTCCTGGGATTACTGCAACCCCATGCTTGTTAGCTAGCCAGCGAACAACATCAAAATCATCGTGAGCGTTTCCGTGTGGGAGCTTTGCCCACAGGTATATAGCACCTTCTCCTCCTTTCACAGAACCCTCTCCAAGAGGAGAGAGGGCTTCTAAAACAATTTCTCTGTTCTTTTCAAGAGTTTTTACCTGATCTACAACCCATTGAGGCCCCACTTCCAATGAATACAGGGCAAGATACTGTGATAATATTGAAGCACAGATGGGAATGTTGTCTTGAACTTTGAGAAGTTGTTCAGCAAAGTCTTTTACTTCAGAGGGATATGCTATCTGCAATAATCAGGTATTAGGACAGACTAGGCAGTGCTCATCTTTTAACACTAGTTACGAAGTTTGCAACTGAAAATATAACTACTATGTTGCAGAGAAGAAAAGGGATACTGGGAAAGAAAAGGGATTTTTTTTTTTCTTGGGGAGGGGGGAAACATTCCTAATAAAAACATTATCAGAATTCTTGACTGATTTGCTTACTGTATGATACTGAATAGAATCTGTGATTTTTTGTCTCCACACTAGGATAATACTTGGCTTCTAAAGTTGTGGAAATATAGGACTTTGCATATTTTGTCGCATTGATTTAACAGTTAAAATATACAAGTAAAATCACTTCAAAGAATATCAATACCAAAACTCCAACAGGACATCACTACCATCTATAAGCTCCAATGGCTGTACAACCTGATTGATAAATCCGTTGTTTCACTAAAGATGGTCATCTAAACTATAAAGTATGATGTTTCTCTCTCCTGCCGATGAAACTAAATAAAGACAACAGGCGGCACTTACATATCCAACCCGCCATCCCATCATTCCAAATGCTTTTGAGAATGAGAAAACATTAACAATATGATTTCCCTCAACACAAGAGTGTTTCAGGCCATCATACATAAAATACCTGCACAAAAATTAATTTGTTTAAATACAATGTTTGAAATATGAACAACTTGCAGCTGAGAAATAGGTAGTCTTAGTGAAGATTACTAGTAGGATCTCATAAGGATATTGTACACCAGTGGAGACCACAATATAATTGAAACAGACTAAAAAATTTGTTTTTGTTTCTTTTCATAATTAAAGAATAATATATTTTTTCTATTAGCATAGCAAGTTAAAAGTCTTACTCGTATGTATTATCAACAACAAGCCAAGAGCCAGCATTCTTGCAGAGATCTGAAATCCTCTGATCAAATAAGAGAAAATACTCAGAAATTTTATAATTTTTTTTATAAAAAAAAAAAAAAAAAACTACTGCTACTGTTATGGTCAATCAGCATATTCTTTGGGAATATTATCTGGTGGCCACCCAAGAAGTTCTAAAATCATACTAGCTGTTGATAATTTCAGTGGGAGAGAGAGAGAGAAAGAGAGAGAGAGAGAGACCTTTAGAAGGGGCTCTGGAATGTAAGTTCCAGATGGATTGCCTGGATTTACAACAGTAACAAGCTTTGGAGGTGGTTTAGTTTCTGATAATATTCTTTCCAACCAATCTGAAAATCAATACAATTCTGATAAATGGCCTAAAAATAGAAATTCAACATCAGAAGAAACTGTGAACATGGATGGTAAACGTCCAACAGAGATCAATCAGCCTTCTAAGATTCTTGTTATGTATATACTCCTTTTGGTCTCGAATATAAGCAAAAAAATAACTAATTAAAGTTGGTTAGAATAATTTAATTATACCAATTTCATTTAAAAGATAAACCCTTTTCATAAATTATCCTTCCTTGGAACTTGATATCAAGAATAAAAGAGTGTCATTGGAAACAAAACCTCAATTAAATAAAGGGCATTTTAAGAATGGTCTCATTAAATAAGGTAAGTTAGTTAAGATTTGCTTATGTTTGAGACCAAAACATAAGGTTTTTTTTGCTTATATTGAAGACCGGAGAGAGTATAAGGGACAACATTGAGTAGATAGTTGTTCATCAGTACGAGCAATTTTTGGACATAGCATTAAGTGAAATTACAGATGGAGTAGCCTAATCAACAGTCAATCATTAACAAGAACAAGAAACCAAAAATTCAGTTAAATAATCAACATGATTATGACTTGTTACACAATGCAACTTACAACTTAATCCAATATCATAAAACAATCTGATTGGACATGCATAAATTTATAGCATCCCAATATACCTTCTGAAAAGAGGAAAGGTTTACATGTATACAGACCCAATCCATCCAACATTTAACCAATATGTGAACCCCCTGGATGGAGGAAAAAAGATGCTCTTAGCAACCAAAGATTGCCTTTGCTTCTCTAGTCCATGCCAGTAAAAAATGGATTACAGTAACCAGATCATGCAACTTTTTACCTGCATCAGGATGGAGTGTGTCTGAGCTACCAGGACCAACTAGAATATTGGTAACGCCAGTCATCTGGAAGGACATGTAGGCATTGAAGTAGTACGGAGCAAACATAACCACGGAATCACCCGGATCACAGAGAGTAAGAACTAGATTCACAAATGCCTGTATTTGTAGGAAAAAACAAGTTACCACAGATGTTTAGAGATGAGCACAATAATACTGTTGAAACTTGAAAGCTCAAACTCAGAAAGAGATCAAAGTAGCATAAAAATTATAAACTGTTGAGCTAATTCAGTCAATTCTAAAAGTTACTGTCTCCACAGTTACAAACCATGCTATTTCTATCAGATACTTGTCCTTTCAAATGCTGAGTTACAGGAAGGAGAAGTGACAACACTATGATGGTTATAGATAAGATTTAACATAAGCAAGCACGAAAGGCTATAATTTTAATGGGTAAACATAAAGAAGTCAAATGGAAGCCGAAATGCTGATACACTTCACCTTTTCAGAAACAGTTATCTTTTCGAGGATATAACACAAAACAATGAACATAAAACAAAAATTACATGGTCGATTATTATTGTTAACCTCACCTGATTGGCACCTGATGTAACCATTACTGAAGATTTGTGCAAATTATTTTCATCACGCAACTACATGAACATGATAAAAGCAAATAAGTTAATTCATTGGCTACCGAGATCCAAATTTCATAGAGCAAAATAGTTTATCACAGAGCAATTGCATACAAAAGGCCTAATATAAAAGCAATTAATTTCTAGTTTTTATTTATTTTTAAAATAAAGCAACATCCAAAACATAGGTGGAGGGCGAGACCTGGATGGATTACAGCTATAAGTAACATCATGTGATTATGGAAAGTAAAAACAATGCATGTCCAAGAATTTTGACCGATGAAGGAAAAAAACAGATATCTATACAGATCTATAAAAATTAGCTAATGTAAAATAAAGAGACTTGGTCATAGCCATATAACATTTGTGATCTAAAATATTATCCTGACTCATCCAAAACAATTAAGTTATAAGAGAATCAAGTTCATTTGAATCCATATGTAAGTTCACCAAATACCAAACCAACATAAAGCAATTGGATAAAGCCAAGAGACCACAGACTATACTAGACACTAGTAGGTTTATTAACTTAGCTGAGCTAATTAATGATCAATTTAAATTAGTTTCTCCTTATATATGCAAAAATAACTGCAGTGCCAAGCTGTGTTCAAATGAAGAACTTCAAACAGATAACTAGAGTTTCCAAATTCACACTAGTACATAATGCATATTGTAAGAAGAAATTATACCATTTACCTTTTTGACTAATGCTGCTCTGAGTTCAGGAATACCTTCATCGTTACCATAACGACTAATTAAAGGCTCAGATACAAGTTCTTTCACTTTTTCCAATGCTTGCTTGGGAGGCTGCCAATAAACCACCCCCTACAGTAGATAATTTAAAAAAATCATTACAAAGGGTGCAGAAACATGAGCCAAAATCAGACCCATCATCAAAACCATGTAGCTTTCACTTTAGCACACAATCCTAAATGTAAGCTAGATCATACAAATCAAAGAAATCTAAGCCCACACCAAGGCAGGCACGTCCTAATTGTTGAAAAATAGAAAATAAAGTGTTCAAATTTCTAAATCCCAAGCAAGCAAAGTATACTAATTTATAATCAGACATTGGAAACACCATATCCTCCTTTCAGTGCCTCGCAAAAATCGCCAAGGGGTTTGATTAATAAATATAAAGTAGCATTGGAGAGACAAAAAAAAAACCTGGGCCAAAGACACGGCATTCTTAGCTCCTCGGAGCAATTCCTGCATCTGCAAACACACACACAGACACCAACAACCTTGGTTATAAAAAAAAACATGTTATTCTAAAAGCAAACCAAACATCATTAATCCAAAACAAAGACTCATTGGAAGGGATCAAATTCCAATGAAGAAAGAAATTGCATGAGAGTGAGTAGTGAGAGTACCTGAACCATAACGGGCATCTCAGTTTCCAAGGCCCTCCTTGAAAGCTTCACGAACGAACCCATCTCTCTCACACCAATTCTGTGATCTTGCCCTCACCACTCACCAGAGAAAGAAAGAAAGATGCAAATAAAAATGCCTTTTAGTTTTTTTTTTTTCCAAATTATTATATAACAAAAAGAAAGGGAACTTTTTGATTTACAATAATAAAAAAAAAAACAAGTTTGTCACGCTTGATCAAAAGGGAGACAAGGCATGAGGCCTTTTTATCATGAAACAATCAATCTATTTCTAGTTCAGTTGCTTTTCTTTGTTTGACTTTGGGTTGTCAGAAATATATATTTAGAGGGAGGGAGAGAAAGGAGTGAGTCAGTTCCCACTAGGATCGAATCGGATATGGTTCATAGAATGAAACAAACAACTCCATCCACCCAAGTAATTATTCTCTTTCTCTCTGTGTCTAAATTGTCTCTTTTGTGTTTTTGGGGCAATACTTTTTTCGAAACTGAAATACAGCGTGGATATGTAAAAAAAATTAATTAATACTGAGTGTGAAGTTGTTTAACGAAGGGGACAGTAACTCGCAGAAATTGAGTGAAAGAGTTGTTGGGTGAGTTTCTGAGAAGGAAGAGAGAAGGCAAAGAATCTTTGAACAAAAACAACGTGCATTTTGGATTGCGTGCTTTTCCACTGTCTGGGTCATGCAATGCGCATACGGACAAAACTTAACATTGTATAACCTTGCCAAAACGATGTCGTATGTTCTTTTTTTTAAAATTTCTTTTTCCTTTTTTTTTGTCATTGTTGCAAACCACGCTTATGTACCCAAGAAGAAAATAATTGTACCAAAATGAAAACCCACGTTTCACTTTATTAACAATAAATTGTTTTTATAAAAAAAAACAAAAAAGTTATTAATAAATTTTATACTCCTTATTAATGCAGTATTTATTTCTTGGAGTGTTTATATTCATTACTAATATATAATTAATTATTAAATTATTAATGAAGCCAAACCTACAAAAAAATTTGTAGTGTAAAAAAAGATTAATAATTAATTTATTTCGGTTTTTACTATATTAGTATTATATCTTACCCCCTTATAAATGCTATACATAATGATCCAATTAAATGTTACAGTTTTTTTTATATAGAAAATGATACAGTTAAGAGTGACCATTTTTTGTTACAATTAAATTGTGTTCATAAACAGGTACATAAATTGAAAATAAAATAATTTAGAATAATAAGATAAAAAAATAGTATTTTATTATATGAATTAGATTTATAGTATAGTGTTAACAATTGATTCTATATAAACCAGAGCAATAAGTAGGCATTTATGAAATTATTATATTATTTTTTTCATTACTTTATTATCTAAATTTTAGTCTGTTTATGTCCAGAGTAATAAGTAGGCATGTTTATGTAATAATCATATTAATATTAATTTGTTTTAGCATTTTATCCATAGTTTTATTGCTTGAGTTACTTCTGCAAGAGAAGTAACAACATGTATTTGTAGAAAATTTAAAGTTATATTAACTAGTGATTTATAATGGAAACTATGTTATAATTATGATTTATGATGAAATGCTTCATATGTTAAATAAGTTCTTTAAATATATTATTAAGTATTTGATTTTTTATTTATCATCAATTGAAGGAAAAAAAAAGTAGTACAACTAAATAAAAAAAATTAAATTTAAATTATCAACAAATAGATCAAATCAAAATTTAATTTGAGGTTTTTTTTTATCCATGAGAATGTAAGACGGTATCAAAGAATTTACAATAACTCATATATCATATTTAATCAACTAAGTTAAACACTTGTTCACATTAGTTTCTATTCAAATGGATTCAAACTAAAATACACTTTAGTTTTATAATTAGATTAATACTTTTTACCCTAGAAATTGAGTCAAAGCAGAATGTCGAATACACTAATTATTGCATAAAAAATGTTGATTAATGGTTATTTTTAAGGAAATAATTAAAAAAAATAATAGTATTACTGAATGTTTCAATAAAATAAAAACGGAAACAGTATAATAAAAAAAATAATGCATTAAAATTTCATCAAAATTTTCAATACTGTTTTAAAGTAACTGAAATTATTGGCATTTTTTCACAAGTTTTGGTTATTGATTATGAAACTAATTATCAGTCAAAAGTGTAGTCAAAGCTCATAGTCTCTCACAAATTCAAGAAATATTGTCAATTGAGTTACACTCATTAGATTATTAATGTTTAATTAATTTAAATAATAAAGGATTAGATTGAATCAAATTTCAATTTGATGTGGTATTTAAATTAATTCAAATTGCACTATATTTTTAGAAATAGATTAGAAGATGATTTCTTAAGTGAAAATTGGGTCAAAATAAACTGATGACTTTTTTTTCTTTGAAAGGATAAACCGATGACTATGTACCAAAAAACTTATGACTACTTTAATTATTGAATGAAAAATGTTAATTAAATATTTTTAATTCTACTTTATTTAAAAAATATGGGCTGATCCAATTTAATTAGCAACCCCAACATTATCAATTGGATTGAGATTTTTAACCTAGTACAAAACTCATAATTTATGATTACTTTTTAGTCTCTCTGTGCAAATCAAATGAGAAATAAAAAATTCATAATTTATGAAAAAAAATTACTACTAAAATTTGATTTTCTATTTTAAATTTTGATTCAATTTTTTTATTGACTTGATTTTGATAATTTTTAAATACAAAAAAACCAAATAAAAATTCAAAATAGAAAATTATTTTCATGTGGACCAAAAGTCATCACAAATTACAAATCTCTTGTACTATGTTTGATTCACACTTGAAAAAATCTAAAAGTACATTATCTAAATTCCAAAAAAAAAGATTTTAAATTTAAAAAACTAAAAAATCCAAACTTGACGACCCACCCTCACATACCATCATAATGAAAAAACATTGAGGAGGGAAGAGAATTGGAGTTTAAGATTATGTTGGATAGAAGAAGAAAGAGAAAAATATAATAAATCTCACATATTTTATATTCTACTTTAATACAATGATTGATGTAAATGATATAAGGTCTCAATACGTTCACATGCGTAAAAATGATCTATTTAACAGAAGAATTTATATTTTATTCTCATTATATGTAAAATTTCTTTGAGTCAGCGACAACTATGCATGAGAAGCAGAATTAGTCTCCAACCATTCCAACAAAAAGTGAGACTTAAAGTAAAAATTGAGAGATTTTCTTTATTTTTAAAGAATTGAATGATATATGAAACCTTTTAGTTGATATGTGTGATCTTCTTCTATTTTAAAAAATTAATAACAAATATTGGTTGATTTAAAGATAAAGTTTTAGTTATCTTTAAGTTGGAGGATGTATAAGATAAAAACAAATCTATTATTTTTATCTCTCTCCTAAACATAAGAGGAAGGGCTGGAACTTGGAAGTGTGGTTCCCGTCTTCCACAGAGGAAATTAAACAAAGCCTTGGGACATTGAGCAGACGAACAACTCTTGGGACAAACCAATAGCGGAGTAAAGAAGCAAACCCAAGCACAGGCCGACAGGGAGGTATCCACAACATATCAATTTGGTGGTTCCTTGGTATTCTAATTGTGTTTACTATTTACTAATGTGCATTGCTTCTTTTTGTATGGATTCCTTTTGGTCTCCTGTCTCATGATTGGTCTTTTTGTACATCAAGAGGCATTGAGAAAGAAAAGAGTGTCAAAATGCATACTTGAGTTGTTTCAATATAAACTGAAATTCAGGTTGCTATGACGATTTCGAACAAGAAAACATTTTATTTTACACATCTCATAATTACATAGGATAACATTTCACTAGTAATTTTTGTGTTTGTCATGCTAAGAAAAGCAAGCTGGCTAATGTTTCCATCAAAGTGGTTTCATCTATGGCAGTGGAACTACCACAACTTCAATTTGACTCAAACACAGGAGTTTGACCAGAAGATGCTATGTGTCAGTTAATTTAGAAGACAAGGCACTTGGTAAGTTCATGGTGTCTTCCGAATTAGTGTATGGCCTTTGGAGTTTGAGTTTATTTTGAAACTTAAATGTCTAGTTTCTTTTGTGTCTTGATTATTAAGAGCCTAAAACAAAATTAAAATGGCTTGCAAGTTAAAAGTGTAACGTTCATCTATTATAACACGGCTTCTTCTACCGTGGGAGACGTCCTTCTTCTGCTTTTCAAGTTGGGAAACTTTTAGGAGTGTTCGATTTCGATTAAATTGATCTGACGGTCAATTTGAGAGTAATTTTTTAAGTAATTTATCTGATAATGATGTTAGTTAAGATAGAAAGTAATGTTGAATTATTTTTCACCACATTATCTTCGACAAAACCTTGTAGACAACCATATCTTCTTCATCATTTTCAACTTCTTTCCCAATTTTTCCTTCTTCATCTGTTTCATTTTCAACTTCCTTCTGACCCACCTATGCAATTGTGCCCTGCAACCCATACAACAACAACAAATTAATGTTTCACAATTCAGTCTACAATCATAAAAAAATACATTCACTTCCTTAAAAGTACTAATTACCAAATATGATTCCGTCACATGACTCATCTACAGTAACTTCAAATTAGCTCTTACAAATACACTTACACCTAAACCAAGAAATCAAAATCAAATATGGTTGTGTTTTCACCTCCACCACCACCAAACACACGCTAATCAAACCGCAATTGGGAACATGTGAATACAATATATAACAAACCCAGATAGAAAATACTTAGCATCGGCTACCACCAAATCCAGAGAGATTGGAAAATAGGAAGAAAAGTGCCGCTCATCGCCGCACATATTAAAGTACATTTGTATATGTTTTGATACACGTGAAAAATAATTAAACATTATTTTTTATCTTTACTAACATCATTATCAGATAAATCGCTTAATTAACTACACTCAAATTGACCACCGGATCATTTTAATTAGCATCCAACTGTTCCTAAATGTTTCTCAATTTGGGAAGCAGAAAGTTGTCTCCCAGGTAGAAGTGGTCTTATAACACATTCTTTCACAAATTGTAAAGTATATAGAGAATTTTGAAGACCATCTGCATCCTTCTACTGTAATTCGTAAACTGGTTATTTCAAAGTCTTCTAAAATCAGTTAAAGCACTCTAGAGCAGTTAAAAAAGTAGTTGATCTCTGATGTTTTAGGAGTCTCTACTCCTCGTTTAGTTTTTATTTTATGTAATATTAATTCTCTTTTCTTGGGCTTTAGCCCCGTTGATGATAATAAAAAATAATAATACTAATACGCAAATATTTCTACTTTATACATATCTATAAAGAGGAGTATTCCGGCAAAAAACATAAAGAAAAAAATCAGCAAAAGATCTATAAAAAGGAGTGATTAAGTAATGTACAATTATTTCCGTCAAAATAAAAGTAATGTACAATTATAAATTAAAATTATTTAAGAAAGACTGAATCAATTAATAGACAATTTTCAACTAATGAATTAAAATATAAAAAATACGTGTTCAATTTTTTTTTAGTTTCAAAAGGTTTTAAAAACTGCTCTAATTATTAAAATAATGGTAAAATAATTGTTACTACAAATAGTATAGATATACTTTTATAAGGGAAAATAAGTAGTTTGTACGATTATAGTTTTTGTCTTTTTCTTCTTCTTGTTTTCGCCTTCTACCCAAACAAAATGAAAAAATATTTTTTTTCAAATAATTAATTGAAGAAATATTAATTTGATTTGATTTTTTTCCAATTTACAAGATTTAAGACTAATTCTACTTGGGTTAACAAATTTTTTTTACACATTTAATTTGATTTAAATACTCCAAAGGCATGCTTAACATTGAAAAAGATGTATGATTACATAAGTAGAGTATAAGAAAACATATAAAAAATATTTAATTTAAAAAAGAGGGACTAGATAAAATTGCAGATTTTTTTGTAATATTTTTATGGTGCTCCTCTTCCAATCTGTTGGCCAAAGAGGTGAAGACTACGTGGCGCCTAAGCCCCGTCGGTGTTTTCAGTTGCAAAGTAGAGAAAAGAAGACACAGAAACAAAACAATGGCGACTCTGAATCTGTTCTCTCAGCCATGGCAACCTACAATTTCACCTTTTTGTTGTTCTAATACTAACAACAACAACAACGTTGTTTATGCTTATCATAATCATAATAATTCTAAATTACATTTCTTTTCCAATTCTCGTCAATTCTCTGTTCTTTCTCAATTGTCCACCAACTCCTCAAAATCAGGTACTTTTCTTCACTTGACAAATTTATCGTAGTTCACTTGTTTCCCAGGTTACAAATTTTCAACCCAGTTAAACAAAATTATATATTTAGATAAATTACATAAATGGGTAGTAATACTATCATACATCATACTCTATATTTACTAAAGGGCATTTGAATTGAAAATTTTCTGACAAATCTTGAGCTTGATTGATAATTGTTTCAATTCAAATTCATCCAAGCTGATTGATTACTAGACCTTGCTGTTAAAGCTTCAACTAACTGAATAGTAACTTGTCATCTTTGATCTTTTAGTCGAAAATAGGAGCATGAAAAATGAAATGAACTTTATTAGGAGCTGTTTTTTCATCTTCATCAGCTACATTTTTATGATGCTGCTGTTATTTAAATATTTAATTTGCAATTGCAACACTTCCTTCCTGCAGTTAGTGGAAGTTCAGGGCTGCAGAACAGTTCCTTTGTTTCTGGCATTGAGTACAGGAAGCGTCCTCTATATTCTGTATTTCCCACAAAGCCTGCTCAAGTTTCCTCTGTGGAAGACCTCTATGAATTTATTTGCTCGGGACCTTTACTTGACAAAATAGGCATCACACAAGAGCAGGTGGCCGAGTCCATCGATAATTGGTTGTTATATGGCCGGTACCTATGCAGACTGTTTCAGCTTAATGAATTGTTCCTTACAGAGCCTCAAAAGGCTAGGATTTATCATTACTATGTACCTGTCTTTCTCTGGTGTGAACAGCAGATTACTGAGCATCAGTCCAAGTTCAAAGATGGAGAAGATATACCTCCTTTAGTGGTATGCTACATACTTGTCACTCTCTCTGCCATAGTGTTATTTATTTTTATTTTTAAAAGGCACTCTCTCTGATAAATTTTAGGGAGTTTTCGTTTTATTTGTCAGTCATGTTTTAGCTCTATAAAGAGAAATAACCTGCCTGTAATTTGTGAGCTTGTTTTCAGATTTTCTTTCTTCCATATTCTTTCAATATAGCAACAATTTTCTTGATTATGTGCGAAACAGATTGGTTTTAGTGCTCCTCAAGGTTGTGGAAAGACAACCCTTGTCTTTGCTCTTGACTATCTTTTCGAAGTGATTGGCAGGTAAGCTCTGAACTTTGAAGTAACTGTGATCTTAAAATTATCCTTCATTCTGTTGACTATAGAAAAAGGAGATTAATTAACAAAATTGTAGATACATGCTAAAATTTTCAGGAAGTCTGCAACAGTATCTATAGATGATTTCTATTTGACGGCTGAAGGTCAGGTATATAGAAGCTGCTATTTATATTTGTATTGACAGTTGTAGCTTCTCTTGCTCTTGTTTCTTTGGCATGACAAATTGTGTTTGGACTGTAGAATAAACTAAGAGAAGCTAATCCAGGAAATGCCCTTCTTGAGGTAATTATTCCCCTATAAGCTAAGGGATGAACAGTACATTATCTAGGGACATTATCGTTTATGGCAACTAAAATATTGTTGCCGGATTTTGTTTCCTTCTAGTTGCGTGGAAATGCAGGAAGTCACGATCTTGCTTTTTCTGTTGAAACTCTAACAGCCTTAACCAAATTGACAAGAGAAGGTGGTGGTTCTCTGTATTCAGTTTTGTTTTCTCCTTGTTATATTGTATTTTTTTTTTTTGTAATTTCTTATTATTTGAAAAGTGTCCAGGTATGAAATTGAAGTTGCCAAGATATGATAAAGTAAGGGGCATAACTTGCATTTTCAGATTATTTGAACACTTTTTGACTTTGTAGTTCCTAAAGGCGAATTGCCTGTTGATGCAGTCTGCATTCAATGGGAGAGGTGATCGTGCCGATCCTTCAACATGGTCAGAAGTTGAAGGGCCCCTGACGGTAAGAGAATATTCAAGTGTAACTCTTAAGCAACTTATTACGGATAACTTTCTCTTGGTAAAACATGACTTGATCCAACGTTTTTTGAATTTGTAGTTGCTAGACGCAGAGCTTGCTGAAATAAATGTTTTTTACTACCAAAATTTACTCTCCTCCCAAATTAGAATTTCAATATTAACCTTTTGTAGTTCTGATGAAGATAATATAGTATTCACCTTTGGAAAAAATGGATTTGCTACCAGAACTCAGTATAATAAGAAAGGTGGAAATGTGGTATTATTCGTGCCGTGTTCATCTCATATCAATATCCTTTCAAAAGTGTTGATCCTTCCATTATAACCCATGTATGGATGCTCTAGGTTGTGTTGTTTGAAGGTTGGATGCTTGGTTTCAAGCCCCTTCCAGTTGACGCAGTAAAGGTTGTTGATCCCCAGGTTAGAATTAGTTTTTTCTTTCTCAAGATCGTACACATGGAGTTTATGATACTGAAGGGCTGACTATGCAAACTATCTACCCTTTTCTTTTAAGGGAGGAATTGCTAGTGAATTGTGCTTTTGCACACAGATATAACAATTTGTGTTTATTTTTCAGCTAGAAACTGTAAATAAAAACCTTGAAGCTTACTATGATGCTTGGGACAAATACATAAAGTCTTGGATAGTCATCAAGATTAAGAACCCAAACTGTGTCTTCCAATGGCGCTTACAGGTAGGTTTTTTTAACATCCTCTTTCAGAAATTACAAACTGTGTTCTGAACCTGGTTGTAGCATCCATGTATTGAGCTATTTGAATATGCAGGCTGAGATTGCCATGAGGGAGGCAGGCAAGCCTGGAATGACAGATGATGAGGTTTGTTGCTCACATGGATTTATGTTTTAAGTATGATGAAATGATGAATGATGACGATGTATCTTTGTGTTAAATAATGGCGCAACATCTACCTTCTAATGATTGAAGCTAAGAATTTTCATGGTTTGCCCTCTCCAGGTGAGAGATTTTGTTTCACGCTACCTGCCGGCATACTATGCATACCTTCCTACACTTTACTCGGAGGGACCAAATGGATCAGATCCTCAACATCTCCTAACTATTGAAATAGATGAAGGGAGAAACCCCATCCTTGCTACCTAGGTTAATTGTATGATAGAGCACTGCTGTTTTTTCAGTTCTTTGAGATAATTTGAATGGCTATTCAGCATTAATTAGTGGCATCATCAGTGGAGTGGTCAATGAATGTGTGCTATTTCCCTTGAAATTTATAGAGAATATTTTCATTAATTCACAATAACGGCTAATGCTTTCTGGTTTTACTTGAGGAATACATGGCTATTAATTTGATCTAATAGAGTTAGAAGCCTAGATTACTAGTCATTGATAGTTAATGGCATTTTCTTTTTCAAGACTTTGTTCAGAAAATCTGGGTTATGATCACACCGGTGGCTTCAGTAGTACACTATGTGCTGCTGCACTTGATTTATTTAACAGGCATAACGAATTCATTTGTTTTTAAAATTAAAATTAATTGAAGTACATGGTACGTGAAGAGTGTTCCTTATTGGCTTCCAGAATCGTCATTTCATACAACAGTAATTATGAAACATATATAAACTTGATAGATGTCTCCTTGAAACATATATAAACTTGATTTATTTAACGGGCAATCTAGGGACAGCAACAACAGGTGCGTTCCAAGCAGCACTTGCAACCCTCATAGCAGCAAAAGCAGCAACAGAGTGTATACAAACTGAATGAAAGAGTCAACTGATCAGTGTACACTGTGTAGCAAAGAGAATTCTGGAAGGAGAAAAAGAAAATAAAAGAGAATTGGAAACTAAAAATGTACGCACCAAGAATAGAGGCTTCCCTTCTCCTGATGGCGCGTCTGAACGTGATCATAGTATGACATCTGCTGCTGTGCTGGTGCAGAACCCGTCATATTTTGGGATTTGAAGAAGATGATTAATGCACCAGTGTTGGACCATACATTTATTTTATAAGCTGAAGCACAGAAAGTTGCTTGAACATGTTAAGGCTTCCACCATCATCCCCTCTTTTTGCCTTTCTCGCCGGCCATTTATTAGGGTAGTTAGTAGAAAGGAATTGGTTGGCTTCAGTGGCTGGAAAAGTCATGAAACCAACCCCAGAATGGTGCCAAACACTTAGCTAAGTACAGTTGATGATCACTTGTCTATACAAGAATTGCTCAAATAGTTTTTTCTAAATGTTTTCTTGTATGATATAGTACCATTTTCTGTTAAACAAAATAACTCAAGCAATGACAAGTATATTAGTTACCACATGATTAATAGAAAATAGAAAGTATTACACACGACTTGTTATAAGAAATAATTTGAATTTTGTAAAATTTAATAATTGAATAACGACGAGTCACTTGGATAATAGAAAAGAACAACCCATCCATCATAATAATACACATATGGAAGCATACTTGGTCCGTGCACCAATTTATTATCAACTCTCATACTGACACCTAACCACCCTTCAAAGTTCAAACCCATTCATTGCGCAAGAAACTCAACTACCTACCTGTAACCAAACCTGGTGAAGTCAATTCCAGCTAAAGCATATTCTGTCAAAAGAAATCCATTTTATACGTTAACAGTTAGGAATAATAATTGATCGAGCTAGTAAAGTTTGAATCACATTATACCCGAAGTAAGTCCACCAATATAGAATTTTGTGTTGGAAATTCTTAGTATCAGACTCCGGCCATAAGACTTGGGCCCGTTTAGTTTTACTCCAAAATCAATCACACTAGTACGCTTGACTCTGCCCTACTATGATAGTTCAAAACTCTCAAACTATTTTATACTGGCAAGAGTCATATGTTGAAACATCTCCTCAACCTCAACCATTACTTCCTCCCCAACCTGTGCGAGCGGAACGTTGCATATATGAACCCAGCTAATTACAGTAATTGGTTTGAATATGTTGTTTCTTCTTATAAATGTTACAATTTTTTATTTTTTGTTATGAGACCCGGTAGTGATGATGTAGCATTTTATCATCACTTAACCCTAGTTACTTAACAGAAACAAGTTAATCATAGACTAACATTAAACTCTTTATTCTTTAACAAATCAAGAGACCGCGGCAAAAATAAATAAATAATAATAATAACGAAGAACCAAAATAAAAAAGATGTTATCTTTATACTATCTGAAAATGTGTTTAAGCTTAAAATAAAACATGGAAATATATAATCTTTTTTAATTATCTTGTAAACCTTTTATCGATTAAAAAAAATTACCATAGAAAACTGAGAACATATTTCACTAGGTTTTTGATAATATCTTTAACCTCTTTTTGCTATAAAAAATGAATAATTCATTTTATTATTTAATTACTATCTAATAAATATATTACAAAAATAAATCATTTAATAACAATTTTTTATTAATTTATCTTATTTTTTGGTGTACAATAACGACAATGACTAGAATAAGGTTAGAAGCTAGGACCCCCTTATGCAAGCTATATTTCAAATCCCTAACCCCTCGATATTTATCTTCATATTTTGAAGAACTAGTCCATTAAACTGCCTTCATTGGTATTTTTTTAAAGTGATACTATGTCTATATTACTCTCTTGTTCATTCTTCGTACGAGCAAAGTTTTTTCTCCTTGTTCATTCTATAAATATTCTTCAAAAAAATAAAAATATATAATCAAATAGCTGGATCCATAGTTTTTTAAATCTGTTTTATATATAAATCATATTCGCTGCATATAATTGATGAAGGATAAATCCATATTCTTTGATTAAAAATGAGTTTGTCTCTAAAATTATTAGCAACTAAGGATAAATCCATTTCTCATTAAAAGTGAAGAATAAGAATAGATTTAAAGTATATCCTGATGTTATATTAACCTATAAAAATTCAGGAGCGAGCTAGTATAGAAATATTATGAATTATGAAATGAAACATAAAATGATCAGGTGAATTTATCTAACAACTAGAAAACTGGGGGTAGAATAACTAGCTAGCACAAAGCCAAGTCATACATTACATGCATACTCATGATATAACGATGATCCTAATATTGATTACATGCCAGCCTCCCCTTATTTGTTTTTTAGATCACTAGCTAATATAGAGACCAGTCTTTGTTCTAGTTCTTCATTTAAAGTCAAAACAAAAGTAACTAATTAACCAGAGGTGCTAAAGGGACATGTACATCAAGCACCATGCATGGATATTTCCCTGTACCAAATTCACTCTTCTTCTAACCGGAGCTTGTAAACGTTGAAGGTGTCCAAGGAATGCTTAATTATCAGCTATCAGCTTATCATTATTACGCACTAATTAATTATTCTTCTAGCTAGCTAGGTGGAACCCGTACATTTTGAAGAAGTAGACCTCGGACCTGCAATATTAGTAAATCAGAGGAATCAAAATCGTAATCATTTCGTATAATTTTATCACATATACACAAAGAAAAAATAAAGAAAGAAATGAACGAACCTAAACCAACGGCCTCTGAGCTAATCATAAGTCTTATCCTCTTGCATGATTCAACAAACATCCTAGAAAAAGAACCAGAGATGATTATTAAAAAAATAAAATCTGAATAACTGATGAATTAAACTCTCTCCATGGTTAAATCATAATTAAAAAATAAAAAATAATAGAACTTACTTCCAGGGTACATCCCCGACCAACATCCAGTCACCATCTTTGTCCTCATAGGTGGGCATGTATTCAATCCCATTTCCAGACTCCATCAGTTTCCTCTCATTCATCAAATGATTACCTGCAACAATATAAAAGGTTAGCCGCAAAAAGACCCAATTACCCTCAAGCTAGCTAATAGTAATTAGGAATTGGAGATGATGATCGAATTAATGATATGAATACGTACGAATGGCTAAGCCACAAAACATGGTCTCTAATTCCCTCATCAAATGCTCATAAGTCTCGTACATTTCAAGATCCACTTTTCTTAGATAAGGAGCTCCATCCACCGCCACCTTCACCAACTTGCAACTCATCTTCATAGCATTTTTCCTGCTTGCCCTCACCGGCGGCCACCCCACCACTTGTTCCCTGCAACATACATATTAATTAACAATTTCTTTCATTCACTGTAAAAAAAAAAAACTTTATATATCGAATCGAAGAGTTGGTTCTTACTTGGAGGTGGGGCGCAACATTTTATTTTGAGAAGTGTTAAGGGTGTCGGAGAAGCCACGTTTTGTGCCATTAGTTTTGGTGCCGGGAAGGCCTAAGGTGAGCTCCGTCTCCTTCAAGTTACAGCCAACGGCGTCAGATTGGGAGGACATTGTTTGTGTGCTCTCAAACAGTGACACGCGCAGGCGCAGGTCAATTAATTTCAACGTTCAAAAAACAGGTAAACGGTGGTCGTGTACGTGCCTTTCCTTGTTTGCTGCTATGACTAAGTCTTTTCTTTTGTCTTTATGACTTCAAAGACTTAGGAGGAGTAGTGGTATTTTCTTCGGCAACGTGCGTGCTTATATTATGCTGCGTATGACCTGCGAGGTTGTTGGACCTTCCAATTAATGACACGTCTACCTTAAACACCGGCTTTGATTCTTCCACGTATGTATGAGCTAAGCGTGTCATTCTGATTCGATTGTTTTCAACTTTGTTTCGAATCAAATTTCTCCTTTCATTCTTCCTTCCTGCTAGCTCTCACTAGCTAACAGGAACGTTCCACGTAATCACCACGCAATTTATCCAACTTTATACTTAATTATTACTGTTTAAAATGTTTTTAGACACTAAATAATCATGTAAATAACAATTCCTTGGTATTATCCAAATCGTGTGATAAAGAAACTCGTGGACAAGACTGTATTGTCATACTCAATTATCTTCAAACTTCTCTACTGTGGATACAATTAGAGAATGGATGGTGCCATGATGTTGTAAGACAAGACTTTCGGAGCCTGAACTAATTTTTATAATGTAATAAATCAGTTATTATTGTTTCACATGTTAATTAAACTGTACGTATCATAAATTTTACACTGCACGTAGGATTTTCTTTTTTCAAAAATAAATAGATTGAGTTCATGAGCAGTGAGAAGGGGCACAACACAATTAATTAATTTATCAAAAGAAAAAAGGAACACTACACTACACACGTTTGCGGCAAGTTTCCTAAAGGAGAAAAATCTTGAGTCGGACTCTAATAGTGCTTAAAGATTTTTAAAATCTTATCATAGAAATAGAAATGAAAGAAGGTGAAAAACAAAGAAAAAAAGAAATTGAAAAGAATAAGGAAAAATATGGGAACAGGTGGGGTCCGCATGTTTCAGTTTTAGAAGAAACTGTCAACTCTAAGCTAAGTTCATGTGCACGTAAACAAGTCATAGTTTAGGGGTTGAGGGCCCACAAAAGCATGTGACCTTGTTTCTTTGTCGGTTCCCACAAGCAACAACTCCTACAGGCCCTCTTGCTTAAGCTCCAGGGGATATATATTTTCTTGTTAAAGTTGTACTTAAAGCACTTTTACTAGGTTTAAGAATAAATGATGTAAAATGATTTTTTTTTCATAATAAACATTGAGTTAGAATTTGTGCATCCTCTGATAATAACATTTTGAATACTCAATATTTAATTTAAATTACTGAATATTATTTCAACCTTACACGATTATTTAGAACATATATTTATATTTTAATTACGTTGAATAATATATTACTTTATTGTACTTATTTTTTTATTTTTTTCCTTCTACTTTAGCTTTTCTAGAACCTTACTATTAATTCGCACAAATAAAGTGAAAAGACATATTCTTGGTAGATGTAACATCAATACATCAATATATATATATATATATATATATATATATATATATATATATATAAAACCTTTTCATTTATCATTTTTACACGCGGCAGTAATTTATTTTCTTTGCTTGTGAGGTTTAAGTATTATATTTTAAGCTTTAGTTATATTTCATAAAATAAATTAAGTAGAAATCAATCATTGAGGAAGAGAAAGTATGATGCATGATTAGGCCAAATGAATAAAACGTCGCAAGAAATGGTCATTAAGCTTGGATTCAACGACCTATTCGAGAAAGCAATCATAGACTTTGAATGTTCGGAAAGACCGTAGGATTCACATTATTTCAAGATAACTAGTGTTGGATCAAAAGTTTGTATTCAAAGATTTACATTTAATTGGTTTACAAATGGTCTCGTGCGTTGTCAAATGAAATTTGGACGATCAAGTTAGAATTTTATTTGAATTTCCTTGGGAACAGGAGAAACTGGCAAACATTATCTCAAACAATGGAACTATGTCCCATTTCATGCACAAGATACCAGTTCTTGTATTTTATCTTTTAGCAATCAATTGAAAAAGAAAACAAAACAAGCGGAAAGTGTAATGTCACGGAGCTCCTTTAATTTCCAACTTGTGGAGATCGATAATATATAGTTTGTTGTCCTTGAAAGAAACTCTCAAAGCAGGGATGAGACCTAGGAGCCTATCATCATATTCACTCCGAGTCAAGCACAACTCATACTCTCATCTCCTGTTCTTTCCTAAAGGGGGAGGCAATTGATGCCATAGTGGACCCTTTTCTTCTTATTATTTATATAGTGCAAGTGCAATAGTACTATACTATACTAGTGTTTGTGCTTCCCTGATTCACATGGGGGGGTGGCCTTCACAACAGCTAGCTATAGATATTAGAAGATTGATAGATAGGCTTTATGGTTAGCCAAATTTACTATAGACATGGTATGGCGAGAGGCTAAGATCAATAGAGCCTTGTCTTGCCAAATAGCTAAAAAAGACACCTGCCAATTATTTCCCCTTAGCTTGTTGAAGCCTAGCTAGCTATGGCCCTATGTTTTGTATTTTCTATGGCTTCTCCGATACTTGTTTTGAGAGGGCACAACTTGTTTCCTATCCGTTTGGAATCTTTCTTTTTTGTTCATAGAATGTCATTTAATTGTTTTGTCACCGAGAAGAGAAAGTAAGGTTCATGTCCATCTCTCTCTCTCTCTCTCATTAGTGAAAACTGGATTAATTAGGGAGGCTTCAACTCAGACCTAGCTAGCTAGCTTGTTGCATTCGGACAAATAAAGACCATTGCGGTTGTTAGCATTATGATGGAAACAGACAAGTTGTTATTTTGATTGCTTCATGTATAAGACTCGTTAGATATATATCAATTTAATTTAAATTTACCAGAATTGGCCTAAAATGTTAGACGTGTACGGTGCTCCTAGCTAGCTTTGGCTAATCAATTTACCCTTTTTAATATTTCTATTTCCACACACCCTGAACATTTTTTTATTATAAAAAAATATCGATTTCAATTATTCATCATAGTGTAATGCTGGTACATGACATCTAGTTTTAGTCAGAGTAATCACCACATTAAGTTTGAGTTGTGTTATTCTTCTTTCTCTACTTTCATTTCTTATTTAATTCTTGATTGACTAATAATTAATATATCATGTGGAATAGTGATATAATGCTGGTACCAATTTCGTTATGATATATATATATATATATATATATATATATATATATATATATATATATATATATATATATAAACTTTGAAATTGATATTTGGACTCAATTAAGAGGCGAGAAAAATGAAAATAAACATGTGATCTACAATAGAGAGTCTGCCAATTATCACAGTTAATTAAGTTCTATTAATTTTATTATCTGTATCAGAAATCTTCGAAGGATTGTCAGAAAAATAAAATTATGTTAAGAGCATATAGACCATGCACACACACACACGGACCCATTCAAAGAATGTGAAATGAATCAGAAGGTCTCTGGCCATGAATACTTCAAACTCACGGTCCCAAAAATTCTTACATGCGTTTATTTAAGTGTGGACCCTCATGATGCAATGAATACAGATAAGAAGCAGTTCCTCTAATTGCATAATAATACTATTGGTGAACTAAATTCGTTTCAGGCAGACAATTAAGATCCCAAAGGAACATTGATAGCGATGCGTGCGGCCTATGGAGTTTCCGTATGTGAGTGACATCTGAAAATCATGTAGAGTAGCAATAATTAATTATTTTTTAAAATTATTAAATACTAGTAGTATATTATTAATAGATAAAGCAAATTATACTCCTTCCTTGATATTAGCTTTTATTAGACTTATACTCTTTTTCTAAAATCTTATTTCTTTTGTCTTCTCTTCAAAGTCACTATTATTAACAATGTTAGTTTTTTTTTAAAAAATATCCTAAAAATTCTTATCACTTTCATTCAAAGTTTACTTTCAGTCTAAGTTTACGTCAGATTTTACCTATAAAAATACCATCAACTCGCTTTTCACCTCTCTCATTAATTCCGTTGTTTTCGTCAATCACAACAATTTCACTATTCTTGTTTTCTTTGATGCTATCTACAACCTCTTACCAATTATCGTCGATTTCATTGCATGCAATCACCTAGCTCTACACCTCCTGCATATCACATGCTTAGTTCTTGTTATAATGTTGACCGTGTTAGCGGATCAGGAGGCCAAAGGGTAATGGATGGTAAAAAAAAATCTTGTATATAATAATAAAAAAAAAAATAAAGAGTAAAGTTAAGTATAATAAGTTTTAACCTTAGGGATGAGAGTGTAATTTGCTCTAATAGATATTAGTAGTAGTAGTATTTAATTATAATCTTTTAATTAATAATATGAATAATCTATAATGGGTTGAATTATTTATATAATATTCCTCTTTCTTTAATTATAAGATTTTTTCAACTAATTTATGTCTTTTAAGAAAAATAATTAATTCAGTTAATAATATTAGATATATCAATTATTTGTTCTATTATTTTAAAATTATCCTTTCTTATTTCTCTATACATTTATGCTTCTCATTAATGTTAGGAAAAAATTAATTAAGTTAGAGTATGTAAAATAAAAAATAATTAATGCATCTAAAATTTTGGAAAAAAAACTTATAAAAATAGATTAAAAAAAGTGTATAAAATGATCTCATGATCAAAGACGAAAGAAATATCCACCAAATGTCTTTATTATTTTTTGATGTCTAAATATCAGAGTAAGGAAATATTACTATGATCTAGGAAAAATATTGAATTAATTTTTTTTAACAAAAACTTATATTTATCTCATTTTGAAAAAAAAAAACATCAAATTCATATAAATCTATCAAATTAGGATTTATCAAAATTATAAAATCTTATAACTTTTATTTAAAAATCTCCGGTTGATAGGCATCAAAATTTAAAATCTAAATAAAAATAAAATTAAATACTCAATATAAAAGAAGTTCCATGATGTAGCTTGTTTTTTTATTGACAAAAAACTAACGTAATTTAATAAGAACGGAAATAATCATTAAAAAATGTTTTTGATCTCAATATAATAAGAATTCAATTTATAACAGAAATAAATATTCTTTCAGTGCCGTGATAAGCAGAATAGAGATTATTAATATTGCTTCAAATCCTACTAACTTACTAATTGATAAATAATTTATATAAATCAAAGTGTAATTGGCTAAAAGATGGTGAGCATTATTAGCAATATCGCAAGGGACTTGAGTGTTCTGTTGTTTCTTTTTCAATTGTCCTTATATTGTTTCTTAAAAATCACATAATTTTAAATTAAATCATAATATTAAATATTAATAAAATTAAATATATTTAATAAAATTAAATATTAATACTAAGTGATCAAAACAGCTGAAAAAAGGATAGAGAAACTAATTTCATATGGCGAGCTTTGTTCTTACAGAAAAAGGGTAAAGATTGGATCCAACCGCCTGTATGAATTGACTTCTGAAATGGTGAGTTAATGTGTGACTGTCTATTACTCTATTAGATATTTAGATTCATGCATGTCAGTCTCTGCTGCACAAGCTAAGGAATATTTTAATTTGTGCACCACTAATAACTATTGATATAATATTCATTAAAACAAACGGTTGATATTGGCTAACTTATAACTGATTATTTTGACTGATGAAATTTTAAAAAATTTAAATACTGATATTATATATCGTGATATGGAGTATGTACCAAAGATTAGGCTTGAAGTGAAACAAGACTCAAATTTTTTAAATAAAATATTAAATTCAAAATTTTTGAATAAAAGAATATATTTAATAAAATAGATTTCATTAAAAAAAAAAACAGTCGACTATATTTTCTTTTGCGAAAATCCTTAATACTTTGCACCGCCGCTTGAAGAAATCATTAAAATGGTTCTTGAAATCATAGTTGAGGCCTGAGGGGGACAAGTACACGTGGCAACAGGATATGACAAGTTTGATTTAGAAAGATGAGTTTAAAAATTTTAATTCAATCTCATCTTTGTCGTTTTTTAATTTATGGGTTCAGAAAAATTCATGGGATCGGAAACTCGCCTTATTTTTTTTTTATAAAAAAATGTACCTTATTTTTATATTTCCTAATGATTATATATCAAATCATTAATTACATTTTAATGCAATATAAAAATTATTGAATAACAAAGACTTAAAAATGAAATAATTTAAGAATTAAATCCAAATTTTAATTAAATATATAATTTTGAAATTATTCTTTCATAATTATGATATATCTTAAATTATTGAAGTATTAAAATAATTAATTTATATTTTAGTTAATTTAAAAAATCTTTTCTTATATATAACATCGATATTATACTTTTGTATGATTCAATAAAAAATTCAAGAAAATGACTACAAAATTTTTTAGGTCTTTAAAAGTGTTTAAAAGTGTATAGCATGTGATATTAATTCTTAAAACTCAAAGAATTAAAAAAAATCCCTAAAAAATGTAATTTGTACTTCATATTGGTTTAGAATTCAAAAAAAAATATATGACTTGAATAAAAATATTAACATATGTTTATTGATTAAAAATGATTATGCGTGAGTGAAAACTAGGATAATATTAAATAGAGAAAATTATTATCATTGCATCACAAGTAATTTTGATATGTTAGACCTTAATATATTTTCATTTTGAATTCATCTTTTACATTCAATTATTGTTATTTTTCCTGTTTTCTTTTCTTTTACTTTTATCCTTCAATTTTACACTTATAAATTTTTATCTTTTCTACTTTTAATTTCTTGAAAATTGAGTTTGTATCACTTTAAGTACAAACAAAATCTTTGTAGATTTAACACTTGAACTTTCAAATACTTTAATACTTGAGACAAATTGATCTACATGCCAACGAATTAACATTCATCACCCCAAAATGGGAACATTTATCATTATTCTTATCAAAAGTCGTCTAATACTGTAAAAGCCACATATCGGGCAAATTGACCTCACTGAGTTTTATTTAGAAACTAATTTTCAATAATGGTCCGTTTTGAAACATTTTCTGTTGGAAGTTTGTTTTATGTAAGCGTTTCGTCGAGTAGCATGACAAAACACATATTTCGACAAGAGGAATGACGAAATACACTCTATTTCGCCAGTATGGATGGCGAAACATAGTCAGCTTATGCATATCGTCCACATGGCAGATTTTGCCAATACGGATGGCGAAACAGCATGTGCATGTCGTCTGGCAGATTTCGCCAGTACGGTCTGCGAAACAGCTTCAAATTCAAAAACACGGGCTATGTTCACGCGTGTTGTATCCTTTTGTAGCCTTTTCATATATTAAAATGAGAGAGAGATACGAAGAAAACTTGAATTGAAAATGGTGTGTCTTCTTGAGTGCTTAATCAGAAGAAGCAATTTTCGGCAGAGGCAGTGAACAATTTTTTTTATTATATACCCAACCATTTCGCCGGTAAGGATGACTAAACTTTTTTTAATTACCTGTGTTTCGCCAAGCTCACTTGTAAAATCGGCTTGTGTTTCGCCATCCGTATTGGCGAAATACAGTGTGTTTCGTCATTCCTCTTGACGAAATACAATGTGTTTTACTGTTCCTCTTAGCAAAATATGTGTTTTGTCATACTACTCGGCGAAACTTAGACAAAACAGACCCCCAAAAAAAAATGTTTTAAAACGGGCGCTTATTGAAAATTAATTTCTAAATAAGATTCTATACGTATAGGATTAAGCTAGTGCTCGATTCTTGCGCTCCTATCATGTGTATTGGACGAAACGACCATATTCTCACTACTGTACATGAACTACGAGCACGACGAATGCTTGAGTCGTAAGCATTTCAACTACTCTAACTTGCAAGAACAGGATTATTCGTTGATAATCAAGATAATACATTGTTTAATTAACCAAAAAAAATTGTAAGCATATGGACTAACCTCGTTCATTTAAGCTTAGTTCTTGTTGACTCGTAATTATTAAATGAATTGCCCTAGTTAGATAGGTCCTTCACACCAAAAAGCAATAGTTTAATTAGGTGACCCACACACATCAGATTCAGTTAACACTCAGGTTAGCAGTTTGTTATTCCCGAGTTGTAATTATTTAATTTATTAAAATTAAGAAAAATAATTATTTTAATTAATAATAAAAAATTATTTTAAAATTATTATTGTCATTAATACTCACTTTTATTTTAAATTTTTGTCAATATATTATTTCTTTTCTTTTAATTTGAGATATTTTTAATTTAAAATTAATCAACATAAAAAAGATTATAAATTAAATCTTATATAAAAAATATCATTTTAAACTTTGATGTTATAAATAGAAACTAAATGAAAATGAGTATGTATAAACCAATATTAGTATATTGGAAGCTCTCCTCCATGAAAAAAATGGCCCAAGAGAAAGAGGTCATGAAAAAAAAACTTTCTTCTTTATTGAAGGTTGTTTTCTTAATTGTTTATCAATCACGAAAATTTGTACTTTTACTAAGAGGTTTAAAACTTAACAATTGATGAACAACTATCGGTTTTTTTTTTTTTTTTGCATGCCATTTTTTAAATGGTTTATACAATATATATCAATTTTCAAATAATTAAAAAAAAACAAACATTAAAAGACAATTCGACGAGAAGAAATTAAAGGAGATGAAATGGAAATAGCAAGCAAAAATGGATCGACAATAAGTTTGCTGAAATGTGCAGCATATCAACAAATATGACAAACCATTTACTAAAACGATGAGGTTTCCCTATATTTAATTAAACTGACTTCTGTATATTTCCTTCATTCTTAGGTCTTAACATAGACAGAAATCTGATTCATGCACCATACTATAAAATGTTTCTTCTTCCTCAAATATAATAAAACGACAACATGAAATTGGATGTCTTCAAAACGTGTACGACATTGATTAGAAGCCAATCTTTTTTGCTTCATCTATATTTTTCATTTTGTTACGCCTTCTATAAATCCTTTTAAAGACCCTTTTGGTTGCAGATCGAAGCCCTTTGCATCTGATCTCTTCATAATCCTCAACCTCTTGCATGACTCAATAAACATCCTGCAAAAAAGTTCCACTTTCTACATGAACACATATATTTGTATAAAGTTTAAATAGCAAAATAAAACTATTATATGTAGCTTCAAATAGAAATAAGGATAATTAATATATATATATATATATATTATTGTTAAAAAAAAAACTTATTTACTTATTTACCTTTTATATTAGAAAGTTTATATTCCACCAAAAAGTTTATCTTCACATGGAAGTTGGAACATTTGATCATTCTGGGAAATGTGGCCAACTAATAAGAAGCTTTTCTCCGTCTTATATTCGGGTGTATCCACCACTAAAGGTTTGCTTTTTAGGTCATGCCACAATTGATTATTATCTATCCCCCACCATTCCCATGTTGATGTGTCGAACCTTATAATGAGGGATTCACGCATGTCGGCAATATGATCCAAGATATTTTTTTGTAATTTGTTTTTGTTTTGAGATTATGATATTTAACAAATTAAATTAGAACTTAATTAGGTCAATCGACAACTTAATCAGCACTTGTCTGTCTAGTCAAGTGTTGTGTTGGGGAACTACTAAATGATTTTGCCAAACCTGTTGCGTTCAATTTATCGACCAAGTTGGATATACTGTAGTATTTAAATTAGTGGAAATACTAGTTTAATTTATTTGACTCACGATTAGATTATAAAGAAAACCATGCATATGCATCTTCAGACAAAATTGTAATTAGCATGTAATAATCATCATTAATGATACTTAATAATACTGATAGAGATCAAGTAGCGAAATTGCGGAGCACCTAGTTTTCAGACACGGAATCAAAGTTGGTGGTATTATGCATGCAATGTACCACTTAAGTGTTTGGTGGCTTTACTGAGCAAACACGGGAACTGAAGCTGCACTCAGTGGTAGACAGAAGAACTTTTGGTTTACTTGACTCGTAGTATTTGACACAATTATCACTTTTGTCTCTCGAAACATATGAATAGGTGCTCCCACCCAAATAACCAAAGCCTAACCAGAAAAAAGTATATACAAAATTATTAAGGGATTTGTTTTAAGTACGGAAATTTTACTGTGATATATGGATGGCAAAAATAATTTTTCTACTGGTAATAATTTTAAATGTTTACATCAATAATCTAACAATTTATGAATTTATGAAAGACAAAAAAAAAACTTAGCCTGACTAGTTAATTGCTATGGGTTATTGGGCTAAATTTGAGTCATAATCACAGTCAACATTTTTAATCATGAGTACTACTTAAATTTTTAACACTAGAGTTGAAAAAGTTGGCCCGGTAAAAACTAGACTTTTCTGTAACGAATAAAAACATAGTATTACAAGACAATGAAGAGGGGGGCCAGAAGGACTTACTCCCAAGGGACATCTCCAACGAGCATCCAGTCACCATCTTTGTCCTCGTATATGGGAACGTGTTCAGCATTCTCCGCATCCTTCAACGCTTCGCCTGTCAACATTTTTTAAAACAAAACATTATTATCGTCATTGTTGATTGCCAATTTGCCATTAACTTAAACTTTTAAACTTTTCTTATTAGAATTGCTAGTTACATATTCATTTTATGATGAACTTTGTAAGAGTACTATATTTATTAATATGGATATATTTATAATTTTAATTAGTTTTAATTAAGGGTTTACGAGTAATTGTACATATTAATAAATTAATTGTGTCTCTGCAGTTCTTTAATAAATCGATCTATTATATATGCTTGATTCTATGCCATCTAGAGTTTTAAGAGTAGATAAACTGTACACACTGCATGCCATCACATATTTAATTAAGGAGAATGTCTAACCATTCTATATGACGTCGTTTCCAATTTGTCCCTCTTTGTCTCCCTATAAATGATTTTAATTGGGCCTATTCTTTCTAGGATTTTTAAAGTTAATTTCTGAAACAACATTGAAGGATAAAATTTATATTTAATTCCCTATATTCGTGGCATCAAATTTTCAAATACAAGGATGGACATCTCTATCTGCAGGTGTGCTATGTTTATGAAGCGCCTAGACTACTAAAACCTATGAAGCACTGTGTGTTGTTCTTACGTGTTCATAATATACACACTCTTCTTACGGGATCTCGAGTCCCAATGCTTCTATATATGTTGATACAGTAACTGACATGCATATTCACAAAAAAAAAAAAAAAACTCGCATGCATGAATCCTTCCACAACAGTAACCTTTCTTACCATTAACTACTCATACCTAGCCATAAACAATATCCTGCACAATTAATTAACGTATGCATACATATAAACAGATTTTTAATTTGCATGTTTTTTCTTAAACCTTAAATATATATGAAATTAGTTTAGAAGTAATATATAAGATATGGTCAAAGTAAAAAGAAAGAAATAAAAAATGTAATAACTTACGAATTCCATAGCAACCGAAGAACTTCTCCAAGGCCAAGACCAGCTCCGAATATCCCTTGTGCATAGCTAAATCAATTTTACGCAAGAAAGGAGCCCCGTCCATGCTAACTTTGACGTACATTTTGGTTTCATTGACGGTGTTCTTCTTGCGGTACGAACACACCGGAGGCCACCCCACCACTTGATTCTTGGTTTGGATTTTGCGGTCTTGTTCGGAGGAACTGTTTTCATCATCATCATGAGCTTGAATATCGGAGAACACCCTCTTCTTTATCTTCTCGTTCTTGTCAGGTAATTCCCCACCGGGAAGGCCCAACCTTAGCTCAGTAGTGATTTCAAGGCCAACAGCTTCTTTCTCCATGAATTAATCAGGGTATAGCTAGTGAGGAGTACTGTATGGTTGGTTAGAGAAAACTAGTTTGTGATTGAGGTGTATGAAGAATAGAGGTTGTTAAATATATAAAAAGTGAATGGGAATGTGGGTTATGTGCATAGTGGGAGCAATGACAGGTCAACTAAGGCGAATTGGTCGGTCACATGAGAAACAAGTGTAGGGACGAGTTGTTTCCCCGCAAAAACCATTAAAGCCCGGCACCATAAGTTGGACATGGGGACATATCCTACGACTCTTGCTGCCTTCTGATTTGGTCAGATTTCATCGTCGCCGTCTGATCAGCTGACTGGGAACAACCCATGTGATTTGCTTGATTGAGGGTATAAGTCTTCATTTGTATTTATTTATACCCATGGTTTCATGAAGAAAGTGTAATATTTTTCATACTATATGTGAAATCCCACTATTTTTTTTTTAATATTACACATGTATCATCTTTCATTTAGCAATCATAATAAATCCTCCTACCAGCAATTTTTGTCATCAAAATAATCCTCTCTGCGTATTTTAATTTTTAAAATGTTGATCAATTACTCGTATATAGATATGGACTTAAAATCATGTGGAACCAAACATTTTTTTTTTTTACTGTAAACACAAAATCATGTTGTTCCATTAATGTGATATTAGTAATTTTCAATTAATATGAAAATTTGTAAATATTATCTATCCAAAAAGAACTTTTATTCCAATGATTAGTTTTAAATTAAAATTCTTTAATTACAATTGTTGAATGATTGAATAGTTGGGATAAATTGCACCAGTACAATTTGATTTAGGGAATGTGTAAAATAAGAATTCTTTTTATAGTGAGAAATAAAAATTATAAATATAGAAATAAAATAATCATATTTAAATGATTTTTTTAGTGCAATTATTTTTTTATTAAAATTAAGTGAGAATTTTACCCCAATTAAGATTTTTTTTCTTAAAATCGGTGTGGACAGTAAATATGAAATTTAATGAGATGTACTATATCTCTATGCTTCTGGACATGTATAATTATATGTTTCACCGAATTATTGTGTGTATACGGACGAAAATCAGATGATGATGACCAATGCCAAGCCATATTAATGCGTGTGATTTCTGAGCATCATGATCGTGATGATGTAGGGAGCATAAGAATGAAATGGTCTAGTATGTAGGACCCAAGGCAATTCTCTCTGGACTGAAAAGGTTCACACAGCTAATCATGAGTCAAACTTAACTATTCCTAGGTCTAGGCAACACTCTGGGACGTACTCACAAAAGTTAAAAGGGCGTTGGGCAGGTAGAAAACAGAGTTTTACACTACTTAATAGTTCAAAATTCATATTCATTTACTTGGCGAATTATATATATGAAGCATTCAAGGTTAAAGATTCCCACCATTGAGGCACAATATATAATCAATTCAACCCTATCTTTTTATTTTTGTCTAAAATTTTACCCAAATTGACATGATGGCTGGTTTATCTATATAGCAAGACCTAACTGCTTCTCCGTTAAGTATAACTTTTTTCTTATAAAGGTTTCCAATATTTTAATGTGAAAGCAATAAGTATAAGTTCTTGTGTATGTTTCAATAGGGTACTTATTTATTGAAGGTTAAGCCAATAAATTTGCCTCGTGAGTCGTGGTCAATCCTGGGTTGCTCTTTACGTGCTACACCTATAAATTTTAAGCTCATGGTTATGCATGAACATTGTTAGCTCGGCTAGTGATTAAAGATCTGGTTTAAGATTAACAGTGATATATAATAGCATGGATATGGGACCAAAAGGACGTACAAAAGAAGATAGAGTTGACTTTTCTTATAACAACCATGCATTAAGCCGATGCTAACTGGCTTCAACATATTTTAACTGATACAATTACATTAGTTTCGACTTTGTTAATGTTGATCAACATTAAAACAGTCATTACCGTCAATTTTTGGCTTGCGATAACAAACATTTTTAATGATGTATGAACTTAATGAAAAACAAGGCGTCAAGACTCAAGACTGAACACAAAACACATTTTATTATTTCAATTATTATTTTTATAACAACAATTTTTACTCTTAGTCTTAGAAGATACTTTAAATTTAAAAAGGTTGTGATCCCCGTTAAAGACGGTGGCTTGATTTAGCTATGATGTTAATTCCATACAAACAATAAGTGGTTGTTTTAAATCTTCATTTAGACTATATATAATACATTCATTTCCTTGTCAATCTTTTGCAATAATATACATAAAAAAATTCTTATAAACACGATATCAACTTTGTAACCGTCAACCTTGGTTTATAATTGATCAAGCTCCCAATTTTATTTTTTTTGAAGTATCTAGCTCCCAATTATATAAAATTAATTTGAGAAATCTTAATAACAATATCTCTTTAACACATTCTTTTAAACATATTATCTATTATTAGTTAAAATTTATTGGAAATTACAAATAGGTTTTACTTTGCAATTAAAGAGTCTCTCATGTGATAAATTTTAACAAATAATGAATAATCTTATAGAAAGTGTGTGTCCCTACTTATTGCTATTATTCTTCTTTTAGTTGTTACCTTTAATAAATTATTTTTCAATGGTGTGACCCAATTCTGTATATGCTTCCTCGTTCCATTTTTATATGAGGTTTTAAAATTTAGAACAACTGCACAGCTATTAAGAAATATAATTAATGTTTTAAATTTTATAAAAAATATTATATAACTTCTTAATCTATCTTTTATCTCTTTATTTAATTACGAGAGTTAAAAAGAATATTCTTAATTAATATTGGTTAACGGTTTTCTATAGAGAAAAAAAAATTATTTTTTTATTAGTTTTGTAATAGCAATTAATTTAGAACACTTTTTTTTATATACTATAACTTCATATAAAATGGAACGGAAGAAAGAATACACATTTTTGTATTTAAGGATCAACTATATGCCTACAGAATCATGATAACATGTCTTCACATAAAGTAGCGAGGATTAGTTATCAAACAAATTATTGTATAATGTTTGTTAACTGTACCATGCATATATGATTTAAATTCTATTCACGACAAATCCTTTATTTGTTTGGATTGCAGTGATCATCATATATCTTGAATTGCGGAGGACAGTAGGGCACTATAATCTTAATGTTATTTCAATAATCAATTCCTGTAAGGATGATGTTGGACGGATTCACATTCTCTACAAGCACTAAATAAAGAGCATACGATTTATAATACGCTAGCTAGGGTATATATGAAGTTTAACTAACCGCAATTAAATAGTAGTATGATTAATGCTTTGCTGAAATTATATAAACATGTGTCAGAATCAAAGAATGTTAAACAAGCCAACTTGATGAAAGATACATTGTCTCAAAGGATGGAGTAAAATTAGTTATTATGACTGATCAAAGAGGCCTCTCGTGGTTAGGGTTACGAAAAGTCTAAAACTGATCAAAGGTATTTTTCGAATTTTTCTTCTTCTTTATCAGTATGTGATAATAATTGGAATTACATTACTTGAACCTGAAAAAATTGAAATACATGATATATATCGTATAATTATATTGAGTTTAAATTCTTATATTGTGGAATAATATGATATGATTATGTTGAACAGAAAAAAAAAACACTTTGTTTATGTGATAAGACCTACCATAATTAATTGTACAAAATATTAATTATATTTGATAAAAAAATCATTTCTTTAACTCTTCAATATGATTCTAGTATATATGTTACTAAATAATATAAAAGATCTATATCTAATTAATATTATTTTTTATCTCTATTTTTTTTTATTTTATATCCCCGCATCTTAAAAATATATCATAAAATCCAAGCGACAATTTTTTATTATCTTTATTTTGTGTTCAGGAAAGATTTGATATATTAATTGACCGTCTTTTAACTTAAAGTATCAAAATGATATTTTTCTGATAAAACTAATCAATGATATTAGTTGAAACTCATTTCAAATTAGTTAAGCATCTCATGCTATATTATGTCTGACTATCCACATCCATTTTAAAATTAAATTGGTTTGCGGAGTTTAAACCGAGAATCAACAATAAGTGTATATGAAGATCTATCTTCAAGAATCTATACTGGGGTCACTCTTCGACATGGTATTTTGTTTATGCTGCCACTAGCTAGTTCTGGTTATACAAGAATATACAGTCAAAGCTGCATCTGTCTCCAATTGTGCTAGGTGAATATATATATATATATATATATATATATATATATATATATGAACCAACTACTCACAACTAACCTATATATTTCAAACCTTGTTAATTAAAGCAAATGTCACTCCACAACCGAGCATATGTTTCCCAATGGTTCGACAAGGGCATGAGATTCACACCATGGTCCCACACAGAGTCACACGTGATATGGACTTGTTCCTAGGCACGTCATTTGATCCCATTGCCCTTATAGTTGATCCTTAAAGGTAACATTCTACCCCAAATTAGCAAAATATAAAATACTTACTAACAATATTTAAGTGTTTTTTAGTTTTTAAATAAAATCAAGTTTATTTATGTAACCAACATAAGATTTTAATGTCAATCTTATTGTATTATCTTCTAAAGATATTCCAAACAGCAAAATCACTGGAGCTTTGGAATGCACAAAAGATACTCTATATTTTTAATTTATTATTTTAAAGAGAACAATAGCAACCCAAAAAGGAAAAATAATAATAATTCTATCCTTATTTTTGATGTACACAGATTGTATAATATGCTTTGCAGTAAAAAAGATTGTATAATATGTTTTAATATTTAGTTTCAAGTTTCCATGTTAAGTTTTTTTAATTCTCTCTCGGTAACTATACTAAGTTGTACAATTAATACTATATAAGCAAATGTGTTTGCTTAGCTTAAAATTTTGTATAACTAATTAATTTTGATCTCTTAAATGTAATTTAGATTAATGTATAAAATAATTTGAAGCGTAAAATATGTATTTTTAGTTTAATTTTTATGTATTATCAATGTAAAATATTTATGCTGTCAACCAGTAAAAATTTATTATTTTTATGACTTTTAAGATAATTATTTTATAAAATTTAACAAACTTTTTATATATAATAATTTATAATTGAATAATAATTTAAATTTCTTTGACACTATGGATACATATACTACTATATATTTACTTATTCTTTTATAAAGTGCAAAAATTACTTGTCATATATAAAAATGCAACTTGACTGCAATATAAAGTTTGTTACCGAGTCATTCATTTGCAACTTGTCATATATAATAAATCTATTAACCTTTATATTAATTAATTAAAAAAAACAGCTGAAAGATACTTTGCAAAATCTGATGTTTAACTGTATATGACTGTTGGCGTTGGATCCTGTTTCCTAGTAGCGACTGGTGAGTATCAGCATTACACTACACCGTTAAAACGAAGAGCTTCGATAATCATGAGTGGTCTTCGAGACACGCGTTGACCCTACGCGCTTGTGAAGCAGAATTACTACGTGGGAAGGGAATATAGTCCACTAAATAATCTTGCAAGAAGGAAGCAATGCCAGAGATTGATGTCTTTTCATATATCTGGAAGAATCACTCATGCACCAATTCTGTAAGGTAAAAGGATTCTTGCTGCTTAGTGAGACGACATACGCATGTATGAGCTTGTGTTTGTGGTTCAAAATTGCCAACCCAACGACAAAACACATACATTTGAGAATGAAGGCAAATTATTATTGTTTGTTTTGTTACCATTAATCAAATTAGTATTTAGGTCAACTTTATACACTTTTATTATTGGTCTCTCATAAAACATAACCACATTTCAAACTTAATTTGGGTCGCTAGCTATGTCTAAGCATAAACCTGTGGCGGACCGGCATAGACGACGTGGTCTAAGTGAGAAGCTCTATAATTTTAATATTCATTGAAATAATCAGAAAATTCACAAAAGAAATTATGTGCATGTACTATACCAAGTGAGTTGAAAAAAGAGAAACATGAGTTGTATCTAGAAGAGCGTAGAAGTAACAAGAGAAGAAATTCAATAAAATCAGAGTTTGTAAAAACTAAACAAATATGAGAAACATGGGGAATTAATAGCACACCATAGCTGACCATTCTTTACTAATTGGTTGCTTTTCCTCCATTTCTCTTCTAACTTTATTGATATTCTTCTAATTTTCACGACAAATAAACATGTTTCTTGCTTTAGACAACACACTTTAATGGCCTTTTTGTTTTGTGTCCATGCTTTATTATCTTTTTATTTCCTAGGATTTTAATGAAACATCTTAGATACTTTTAATCAGTACTATCGTTCTTCAATACAATTTCAGACCTACCAAGTTCATTTCCAGTTGGCCCTTAATTATTCGACATCATCAACAAAACCTAACAACATAAATTAATTAGCATCATTAATATCAAAGATATCAACTATAATGAATCTACAAAAATAAAATAAAAAATACTAATCATGACTTCTGCAACTAAGTAACTGATTATTCATCCTTATTTTTTTTTGTTTATAACTAGAATAAGTATGGCAAAGTACAAATAGAAAAATTAAAGAATGTAACAATTTTTCTTTTAGAATTAAAATTAAATTCTCACTATTTAAAACTGGCCGTCCTTCTAAATAGTGGAGTTCTATGATTACTTAATTAATGATTACAATGTTATCCTTTCTTTTCCAATTTAAACCAAAACTGTAGGATAGATGTATTACAGTTTTTTTTAGAATAATCACTTTTAAAAATATAATAATAGCAATAACTATCATAGGATTAGAATAGATGTATCCTCCCCTCTATGACAGCCAAAAAAAATAAATAGATGTAACCATTCCTGGGTACCAACACGAACAAAGTAACAAGTAAATGAATATCTGAATTGTGGTAATTGGAGGGTGAATTAAATTTGAAAAGATTTGAGTCCCCCAACATGTATAGTGGGAGTTACACGCTTGAAACCAAATCCATTTTCCTTGCTGCGCGCGATGAGTGATGATTGGAATCGACAAACAAGTGGACCCAGACATGGGCTTGGGCCTTTCGCCACTTGTCATACGCATGGTGGCACAAGACCCAGATTTATCAGGGGCCCACCATTGCCAATTTTGAGCTCATAGGATACTGTAATTGTGGGTATAAACTATGCAATGTGTATTCCAACTTTCCGTTTCCTCCAGATTTTTCTCCAACGGCCCATGAAAAGCCAGAGGTGCTGCACAACTATGTTTTGTTTCTCGAACTTACAAAGATTTGAGGTGGAATAAAAACATTATGTTTTATGAAAAATATAATCCATCACATCAAGATAAATGCTATAGCCACAAATATTAGCCCCTTCGTTTCAATTGAGCGTCTGGGTTTTTGATTGCTTGTTCAACTAAGTCCAAATATCATTATTCACTTTTCCCGCTAAAATGGACCACTTTTATAATCAAGTTGTTATTGGCCCATTATGAACTTACGGCCCATGTAGAGAATTGTTTGTGGCCACGGAGGAGAAAAAACTACATATCACATATATATAAAACTAAAAAAACAATTAAATGTAATACACGCAAATATAAAACCATAAAATAATAAATAATAAATTACGATTGAACCAATAACTATATTAAATAAATAATTAAAATATTACTTGTTAATAAATTAATGGTCTTACTAATTAGTGTTATAAGGACAAACAAAACTATGAATATCACAATTTTTTGTATTATAATAAAAAAAATTCCTTTAAATTTCTTAAGGTTAAAATATTGGTTAGCATTTATAAATAATAAAGATAAATAAGTCTAAATTTTGGTTTATGTTATTTAGTAAGTTCAAAAGAAACTAATTTCATTCAACTTATTGAATTAAAGTTCCAATCATAATTGGTTGAGATGTCCATAATTAATGTGTGATATCTCTAACAAAATTGCTTTAAAAAAATAATAGCTATGTTAAAAAAATAATAAGTTCATACTTTTTAATAGAACAATAAATATATAATTAAATAAGTTATATAAATTTTTTATTAAATTTAAAAAAGAAATAACTTAAATTTTTACCTTTTAATTAAATAAGTTTTTAAAAGAATTTTACTTAACTTATTTAAAAAATAAATTTAACTTAATCTAACCTACACCTAATCTTATATCATATGGCATCGGATCATATACTAAAGAACAAACTGTTTTTTTTATATTGTACTAAAAAAAATTAATAATTAATGTTTCATGGATACAAAAAATCTTAGGAAATTTTTTGCCGTTGGATCAACTTACCCTCGCATCATCAACTTTATGAAGAAGGCGTTTCTTCAAATCGAACGGTAGAGAAAGCCCGTGGATCAACACGACGGCACACATCTGACATCAACATTTCCGCTTCCTTTCTCTTATCAAAGAGACGTGTTAAGTGATGCTGACGTTTTTTTTTTTTTTTTCAATTATAGATAACAGTACTATTTTTTTTTTCTTTTTCATTTCATTAAACGTTTGTTCTCTCTCTTTTTTTTTTTTGTTTAGTAAAAATCGAAAATCTGAAGCAAAAGAAACGGCAGACACAGCACAGTGAGCTCGGAATCGTGGGTGAGCTGAAGAATCAGGTAAAGACTTTCTTCCTCACACTCACATTCCCAAATGTCTCTTATTATTTTCGCAACTTCAACTTTTTTTCAGTTTTTGTTTCGATTTTATTTTGGTTTCGGATGTCAAATGTTTTGCTGTTTCTGTTGTGCGGATCAGAGTGTTTGTTACCTTAAAGAGACATCGATTATTTAATTTCTTTATGAAACTGACGCGGTGGGATTGGGTGTTGTGTTTAACTCAGAATTAGGATTTACTAGGTTTCTGTTTCTGTTTCTGGGAATACTCTCTTGTTGTGAATGCACAATTACCTAACCTAGTAACTATTTATGGGCATGGATTTAGTTCCTAATGCCATGCTTTATTTTATTTTATGCTGAATTCAATCCCCTTTAGTGAACTACTTTTGGAATTGGTATTACATCTTGTTGTTATTGGAACTAGATCTCCATGTAAATCATATGCAAAACAATCTATTTTTATAAAACACACTATTGTGTTCTCACTTGCAAGATTATAGATTACTTTGGATAAAACAAGTTATAGTATTAGGAAGAAGCAAGATTTTAATATATTATAAAGTTATCTATCTGTGGTTTCCTGACCAGGATAAAGGTTAATCTCCTTTTCAAGGCCGGGTGCAAGTGCAAAGATCTTGCTACATTTGGTTCAGAATATTACAGTGGAATTATATACGTGATCAAGACTAAAATCGGGAAAAAGTGCAGACTGCAAAACTTGTTCCTACTAATCTATGCCTTGTCGCGTTCTACTTTGGTGATTTAGATGGATGTTACTTCCCTGGGTTCAAATAGCAATACCCAAACCGACCAACACCCTCTGTTGATGGAGCAGCCGGAAACCCGTAATGGACACCAGCATGTAATTGACATTACAAGGAATGGTGAAGCTCTAACAACATCATCTCGTAATGATCAACACTCTGAAATGCATTTAACACAGAATCAAGATCAACCAGCTGGGGATGCACAAGATTCCAGTCATCAAACAACTTCATCTTCTGCCCCCAGATTAAACTCTAGAAATTCAGCTTCATTGAGAAGAGGTGATGGATATGGTCATCGTGGAAGGAGTCCATTGAATTCTGGACTGTGGATCTCTGTTGAGCTTGTTGTCACTGTGAGTCAGATCATAGCATCTATAGTCGTTTTGTCATTGTCCAGGAATGAAAATCCCCAGGCCCCATTATTTGCATGGATTGTGGGCTATGGGTCTGGTTGTGTTGCCACACTTCCCATTCTCTACTGGCGTTTTCGAAACCGTAATCAAAGCAATGAACAAGATACCTCTCAAGCATCTCAAGGATCTTCTGGAAGCAATCCTCCAGATCGTTCTTATACTTCCATCTATGTTTCTCATGTCTCAGATGAGGAGAATGGTCACGCTACACAATCAGCCTCAAGAAACACTATAATGCCTGGAGCATTTACTTCTAGGTATATTGTTTTAACCTTTTATATCTTTCTTTCTTCTTTTTTTTTTTTTGGGGGGGGGGGGGGGGCGTGGTCCTGGTATTCAGGATTTGCCTTTTATTATGATGAGTATATCACTCCTTTTTAATCCACATTGATAAGATAATGTCTCTCATTTATTATATTGAATGCTGCCTAAAACAGAAGAAGAGTAATGGAAACTAATTTTCCATCTTAATATGATAGATGACACATCTGTATTATGGATGACTTTTTTTCTTTGCATTTTCTAAAACTCTTATATGCTAGTACTTTCACATTAAAAAGGATGAGTATTTGGTTTGTTCGTTAAACCCTTTAAATTTATTCGACTTGCATTCCTTTTTGGATATAAAGTCTTTGAATTTTTCTAAAACAATAATTTTGATTGTTACATTTTTTTAGTGCACTATACTAGTTTGTTGTTTTAGGAAAATAACCTTATTCTATGATGTACTTTTGCCCAATATTTGTTGGGGAAAACCTCTGCGCACAACAGAATTACCCACACACCCTAAGGTTTTTAGATTGAACACACTTTTGGGTTTTTATTTCTTGGCTCTATATATATAGCTAAACAGTAATGCAAAAATCCAAATACTATCAGCACCCTAATATTAGGCCCAAACTATAACATCCTAAATCTAAATGATAAGAACAATATCCTTGCATTTATCTAAACAAAATCCTAAAAATTTGAAACATAACTAACAAATTCCTAAAAAACTCTTTCCAACCCAACTGTATTTGTTTGAAATTTGAATTGCTCTCCCAACAATATTCAATTATTCATCATGGGTGGAAATGGGATTGTGGTTAAATGCAGAAGTATATTTTAATTAATTGAAAGTGTCCAAGAAAGGGTGAGAGAAGGGCAAGTGCATAATAAATTTTCCACTCCCGCATTGGAGACACTGACCAGGCTTTATACCTGACCATAGATAGGGCTAGTTTGTTTAAGCGTATTTTTTTATAAGTGCTTTTTAAATAAAAATAAGTAGTTTTATGGTTTTCTGATTTGTTTGCCTAACTATTTTTACTTAAATTAAGCAATTTTCTGCTTTTTTTCAAGAAGCTTATCTTATATCCTTATATAAAAATCACTTATTTTAAAGTTGCTTTTTTTAAGTTTAAACAAACTCACCCTATATATTATCCTCCTCGTCTGCTTGTTCTATTTTTAAATTAAAATAAGATTCATACATTGGTTAAAATGTTGTTAAAAGTTATTTATTGTAAGGTACAGGATGTGAAGGCAGATTTTTGAGTTGTGACACTTCTTTTTGTTGATGATAATGATAGTATGATTGCAGAGGTTAAATGGTCATCTTGTTTCCTCTGAGGTTACTGATGTTGTCAAATTCCAACTAATACAATATGTTGCCTATCTTTATCCACATTGAAGAAATGCACTAAGTAGAGAAATTCCATGTTAAATTACAGACTTAATAAAACATCTTGTGAGCTTCATCTAGACCTTGGTGACTGGGGAAGATGGGGGAATCTTAAAATATGTTGAAGTTGTAACACTATTTCATTGACATGCTATTGAATGACAAATTCAACTTAATACAAAACCTTGATGCCCAGTCTAATTTTATCCATGTTTAATGAGTCACTAGCAGCACACTAAGCAGAGAAATTTCTTGCTAAATTGCAGGCTTAACGGATTAGTAGACCATTTCAAGATGGCCTTGGATTGCTTCTTTGCAGTTTGGTTTGTAGTAGGAAATGTTTGGATCTTTGGAGGTCACACTTCTCCTTCTGATGCTCCACAATTGTACAGGTACCTGTACCACTGTTTTTGCTCAACCAGTATTTTACTTTCTCGAGTCTTCGAGTAATCTGGGCTTCATGTCATGCAGGTTATGTATTGTGTTTCTTACCTTTAGCTGTATCGGATATGCAATGCCATTTATACTTTGTGCAACTATTTGTTGCTGCCTGCCTTGTATAATTTCTGTTTTGGGCATTCGAGAGGATTTTTCTCAAAATAGAGGAGCAACAGTAGAATCAATTAATGCTCTACCAATCTTTAAGTTCAAATTGAAGAACAATGAAAATGGTGATGACCAGGATGCCAATTCAGCTATAGATGAAGGTGGAATTTTGGCTGCAGGGACAGAAAAGGAGCGAATGATTTCAGGAGAAGATGCTGTAAGTCTAATGGTTGACTAAATTTACAATAATTACCTCGAGTCCTCAAACCTATATTTACATTCAGCCAAAAGAAGAATGAATAAAAAGTTTATATATAAGTAGGACCTAAATGTGAGTAATTCTTATGGATGGGGCTCTGAAATTGTAGCTATTGTTATGATTTGTGATCCTGCACAATGTGGAGGATGCCACAGCTTTTTTATTGGAACTTTGAATGAATTTCTGAATTTTGTTGCAGGTTTGTTGCATTTGCTTAGCAAAATATGCAGATGATGACGAGCTTAGAGAGTTACCTTGCTCTCACGTTTTTCACGTCGAATGTGTTGACAAATGGTTAAAGATAAATGCAACCTGCCCTCTCTGTAAAAATGAAGTTGGTACGAGTAATGGAGGGTCCCCTTCAGCCTGAGAGAGACTCCAGTACGTAGCCGAAGTTTATCTCTGCTGAAGGCACATATCCCCCATGAAGTTGCAGCTTTTCAAGTGTACATCATCAAACTTTTGGATTCTGCTTTGAAGGTGAGATCCAAAGATAGATGCAAATCAATATCTTAAACATGTGATGCAAATCAAGGTTGAGAATTTGTTTCTACCCGCCCTAGTCACCTCTCTTTTTATGCTTTTTTCACCGGTTTTACATACTCACCAAGTATTGTTTGTAGAAAATAGGATGTTTCAAATCTTTCTTCTGTTTATCAGTTCTGTATATATAACAAAATTTAGTTAAAATGTTGATTTTTTAAAATTTAAAACTGTAAAATGAGCTTAATATTTTTGTTAATTGTTACTATTTTTTATATCGTGATGATGATGTCAACCCAACCACCTGCTTCCACTAGCTTGACATCGGTTCAAATTTATTTGAATTTTTTATTTTTTTTCATTCGACATCCAAATACAACCTGCTTCATCTAACTTGACTAATCTCTTTGAAGTATAAACACTATCAATTTATTATTTTAATCATTTTTCCGTTATAATGCCAGAATACATTGTGCTTGTACCCGTGTTCTTTTATTAAGCTGATCAACTTACTATTTTTTGGTGGATTCTGATCAACTTACTATTAAACCTATTTAACAAAAATATGTATGAGACCATCAATTTAAATGGGCTGCGGAAATAAAAGCAAGAATGAAATTGGTACTCTAGGATATTTTTTGGCAAGTATTTAATTAGATTGACATGAGAAAATACGCAGCCAACTTCAGTCGGTGCAAAATATGACCATTTTTCTCTCACCAAATGTTTTCTACCATTTGAAGAAAAAAAATTCAGAGAACTTAAATAATTAATACATGATAAATAAGCCAACAAATAGGGGAAAGTACAACATGCTCTCGGTGTGTATATGTGCTGGCCGAATGCAGGACCAGAAACTTAAAATTTCTGAAGCTCTCCCTGCGACCTAAATTAGTAAAACTTGGACGAAGTTGCAAATCCTTGGAGCCTTCTCTCTTAACATCTCGGGAAAAAAAGGGGTGAGCAAATAAAAAATTCAACCCTAAAACATAATTGCGGTAAAATTATACACATTTGCAAATGGAATACATGTCAGTTTAGAGAGGGAGAACTCGAGCAAAGAAAATACATCTGACTTTTGATAACACTGGCACCAAAACTTAGCATGAACCTTGTTCGGAATTGCAGCCTAGTTTAGGTGGGGTTTCAAATGCAGCAGCTTGGATTACCAAGCATCCAAAGTCCAAACAAGGTAAACCATTTTTTAGCCCTGTCAGATAGTGAGATCTTTGAATGCCTCTAGTTTGCCATTTGATGTGGATTCCGCATTGTGATCACCCACCCAATGGTTAGAACTCCCAGTTTCAGTGCTCTTACGTATCTGGTTAAAGGCAGAGTTGGGAGAGGCAGAGCTGCAAATTCCCTCAAAGTATGTGGAGTATGGGAAAAGCTCAGCACAACGCATTTTCCATCCTGCAAGCAAATTTACCATTTCCAAATTTATAAAGTATCAAATATTGCGTCTCCTTTGGGGTTTTTCCTCTGGCTATTCCAAATGGAAATAATGGTTCTGGGAGTAGTCTTTATCCTTAATTATAAGACTCTTTTAATTAATTCACGTTTCTTAAAAAAAAGTAATTAGTTTAGTTAATCACATTAAATCTTCAATTATTTGTACTATAATTCCAAAATTATCCTTTTCTTATTTCTCTATCAACTTAATTGTTTCTCGTTAATGTTTGAAAAGAGAATAATTAAGAACATGTAGGAAAAAAATAATTAGTATATCTAGAAATTAGAAAATGGTTTTATAAAAAAGAACAAACAAGATTCTGAAAAGGGTTTCATAATTATGGATGGAGGAAGGAGTATTTAAAAAGACAGTTTTCAAGGCAGAATTATTATTGACTGCATGAGAAATTCTAATGATGCATCATTACAATGTGGGTGTCAACAATAACAGACAGACAGAGGAATAGCAAGCAGATTATAGAAACTCAAATTTCAGAAGAAAATAGTGAAAATTAAAAATTAAAATTCCCTTTTGCAGTCATTAAGGAAAACAAAAAATTCCGTTAAAAAATAACATTTTTATTTCTTGATCATTTTTTTCTTCTAAAAAAAATCTGGATCTCTTCAGCAGTCAGTAAATTGCTAATATGAGAAAGCAAATATTTACTCTTGGAAATCACAAGCACCATCATACCCAATTTCTCCCAAAAGCCATTTAACATAAATAAATAAAAAAATTAATCAAGCAACAGAAAATCCCAATGATACTTACTTGATGCAGCATCCTGATCGACAAGAACTGTTGCAAGAAGTTTATGAACTGAAATACAATCTTTAAGTTTCCATTCCCTGATTGGTCCAAGCGCTCCATTTCTATTAAACAAAATATTCCATGAATAACACTGCCGTAAACATAAACATAAACATTTGCACATGGCAAACCCCAAGAATAATCAGATAAGCTATCTCTTTTCCTTTTCACTCTCTAATACAGTCTACCTAAGTGTCTGATCTACACATGATTCTTCTGTCTCATTTATTTCATTGATGGGGGGATCAAGTGACAAGCTCAATACTAGCTAGGTGAGGCAATTTATTCCAGTTAGCCTTTTCAGCCAGTCAGTCGAAATGTGAATAGAATGCTGAGACATGTCAAGCCATGCTAAAGTATGAAATATGAAACTTTCCTAATCCAAACCAAAACAGGTGTGCATCACATGCATGTGAGTGGGGTACCAGTTTGAAGACATGACACAATGTTGTGTTAGTGCTTAATAGCATGAAACATGAGGTGGTGTATAAGAACATTACCTTGGCACAAGATTATTTGCTGACCCCTCAATCAACTTGACAGCCTCGGACCTTCTGCTGGGATCCAAAATATACAACATTTCTCCAAAAGCAGCTCTGTGTGTCAAAGAATCTGAAAACAGGAGGTAAATAAAATAAGAAATCTTCATAATCAAGCTTGAAATATATGGGTAATCAACAAATGCTTATGTTAATGCTGAGTACAACCTTCATGTTTTTCTAGGAAAGAGTTATTTGTCTCAAACAGAGATTTCCCATGCAGTTGACTACATAAAAAGGATAACCAAAGAAAATTATAGTTAAATCATAAATTAATAAAAAATGAATGAAAGTGCCCCAAAAGACAATAGGGGGGGGGGGGGGGGGGAATGTAGATAAGTGCACCAGAGAACCTAATAGTTTGGCGCTCAGCTTCTAAGACATTACAAATGAGTTTCTCACTGTCGGTCACAGGAGCATTCATGGATCCCACTTTATTGAAGAATTTAATCTGCAACATGTGGACTTAAAAATGAATGACAGCAGAAATAATCATTTTCCTTAATGGAGGAAGGAAGAAACCAAAAAAAGAGAGGATAGTACATCCTATAAAAGGAGATAAAAATAGGACAAAAGGGCGGGGGGAACCACAAGCACCATGCACTAAATTCAAAGGAATGATTTTTGAAGATATCCAATTTGCATGTACTAAATGCTAAATACAAACAAATTAAAAAAATTCACAAGTAACATCAGATATTATGTAGCGTTTTGGTATTGATAAACGTTAAAATCCTCAACTTTCTAATCCCAGTGACATAAAATTGATTTGTTCTTCAGAAAAGAGCATACCAAGCAACGATGAGAATCAGGGTGTTCAGCATCCAACCTCAGTAACTGCTTCACAGCCTACAAGTCAAAAGATTGAGAACAAAACACATTTAACTGGCATAATATTCTAAAATGAGAAAGTGTAACAACTAACAAGTTTTATAATGTTATGAAATGAAAAGTAACATAAATCTTCAATTAATCGGCATAAATTCACAGCGTAGACCCCCTAAAATATGTCAAGGAAGACAGCCCAGACTGTTAAATCAAATAAATTACTAGCCTAACAAATTGATTAGCTTTTAATAAGCTGTATACCCCCCAGCTCAAAAAAAAAAAACCTTCGCTTCTCATTTTACATATTTTTACCTGGAATGCAAGCAAAATCCTCTGTTTTCTCATATATAATTCAAAAGAGAGAAAGTGCGTCTCCACTGAATCTGGTGAATTCTTCTGCAGCAGCTTCAAGTATTTTGTGCCTTCCAACAAAGGATCTTCGACCTAAGCAGGAGAAAATTGCACAATAGCACAATAAACAGTACAATATCAGCCATAACAATTACAATAACTCAATAAGCATAACTTATCAGAATAATTTCCTGGAAATATATCAATGAATTTTCACAGAAACATTTCACAGTTGATTAGACTTTGATAAACCAAATAATGAACTACATCGATTTTGTTAATACAGGCAGAGTAATGAAACTGTAAAAACTGTCTTTGGATTCAACATGGCATTTTAACCATGAATCTATTGCACACACATACATGTACTCCTCATGCAAAACCACCAGAATACTCTCTTTCACACACACACATGCATACCCACCCTGCCAAACTACCAGAATCACATTGAAACATTGTTCAAGGATCCATATTTAGAATAAGTGACATTTGTTAGAGATATAATAAAGCCTTTCATAAGCCTTCACCAAACATATTTTAGGGAATGCTGGAACATGACATAGTATCAGTTCTTGCCACCCCCATTCTTCAAATTATTAAAAAAATCTACAAAAGTTAGAGTAGGCATGGGCAATATCCATACTTACAATCCAAAGAGCTCTAGCATGAGGTGTCACGTTAAAGATAAAATTGACTGTCATGATGAGCCTCCATGGCTCCACATAACATCTTAAACTTTTGGAAGAGTTGGTTCTTCACAGGTTATACTCACCTATACTTTTTGCATACTAAAAGAAAACAAAAGTATTGAAATTTAACCTGCAACAACTTTTCACCACGTGGATCCGGATCAATGGGTTTTGCCTGCCGTTTCCCAGACTTTGATATCCCACCAGCACTTGATTCTTCATTTTTTTCTTCTGCCTCCTAAGGGGGGGGGGGGGGGGGACAATAGCATGAATACTTTTCCAATAAGAATTTCCCCACAGAAGCAAAAGCAGTGATTATTACTTTCTTAGCTCTTGCTTCTGCCTTTCTCTGTTTTTGCCTCATTTTCTTTTTTTGAGAAGGAAGCAACTTAGACATGTCATTATCTTCCTCGGCTGTTGACTTTGGGGGAGAATCATGCAATTTGATATAACATCTGCAGCTCCAAATATTACAAGCAGGAGATCGTAATTGCAAAATCAGAAGGAAATTTCATTTGCAAATATTAATTTAGGCCGAAATGTTAAGGCAGTCCCAAATTGGTGCTGTTTTAACTCAAAATTCTAAGAACACACCAAACATGATGCATAAAAGAGCAACGCTTGACCTCTCAATGAAGGTTAGGCACGGAAACAATTTACAAATTCACTGCTCAGTTTCCCAATGCAAGTGTAGTACCCAGCTCTACAAAGCACTGCATAACACTAACTAGCATAACAACTGATGCAGTAAACCAATTAAAAACTGCATATATTCACCTGATAGCTCCAGCAGCTGCTTTATGAAAGTATGCATGTGAATGCAATTGGTCTTGAAATTTAAGCATTTCAACATATGTACGCAACGTCATTTTCCTTAAGCAGTATGAATGAAAATCAAATTGATCTTCTGTAATGTCTGCATAATGCTTCTCAACAGCCAGAAATTTCTTCAGAGCCATTCCAAGATTACCTTGGCGAAAATAGCTTTCAGCAGAGGCAAGCTCATACCTTCAAAATACAAATGTTACAATGTGTTACCAAATGAAACCATAATATTGCTAGCAAGTACAGAATATTACACATCATTAGATACAGACCACATGCACTGCATATCATGTAGGTTGTTGTGCTGATCACCATCTTTTGTGAACAACACAGCAGTTTTTTCTGCCAAAGCGACCTGGATATCAAGAGAATGGACCAAAAGAAAGTCAGAACACGCAAAAGAGAAAACTACACATATTACAACACACGAGTGCGAATGAAATTCAAATTATATAGATAGCCAAAACCTGATCAGCCTGCAGCATGCGCTTAACACATTCACTATTAACATAACGATCAGCAAGATCCATACACCTAGCTTCATCAGCAAATGCAGCAGCAGCAACCAAATCACCAGCATGCTTCAGTATCCGACTCTGTTATACGAAAACATGCAACAATCATTCAACAAGTTTTTCCACATGCTATTGAGTATTGACTGTTAATACAAGTTACCAGTCACCACTAATCCCAACTGCATTAACTCATTTTACCAATAGTTGGTCTTAAAAACATCACTTGTCATATAATCATTTAACTTGCCTCATTTTTTTCGCTATAATGAAAAGTTTCCCCAGAGATAATAAAGCAGTTTTTTTTTTAAATTCTCTGCAAAACTTTCCTCTCCATACTTCTAAATCTTTGAAGGTACATGTTACCTTTCGAATAACTAGAGCATATTATATATACTTTCAGTGCCTTTATTGGATAGCATTTCATATTATTAGATATAATAATTTTTTTATAGAAAAAGAGAATTGAAAATGTTTTTCAATTTCACATTCATCAATACTTGAAAATTGTTTCATTTGGTAACATAGAATATTTTATATTATTTTGTATCATTTATATTCTTCATTGAAGAAATAAATACATAACTGGCATTTGAAAAAAAAATTATATATTTCAAGCGCAAAATATAGCAGATGAGTCGAAAGCATTTACAAAATAACAGATAGCTTGAAGTGACATTCTAAACAGCAAGAAGGCATATAAATACCAGCACAAAAATTGCAGAGAAATACACCAAAAATTGTATATTGAAGACATTTATGTGATTAGATACACCAAATGCAATAGTCAACAGTAACTGGTGATTTACATGTCTTCGTATGGGTTATGTAATTTATTTATGCTAATAGCAGTTCTCGCAGTTAATTAGACAAATCACAGAGTTAAGTGTTATTTAATTGGTGGTTATATTCTGTTAACTAGAGTACAAATTTATATAGACACACACAACTACAAATGCTCACAAATTTATATAATAGGACTATGTAGAAAAGAAAAAAACCTAAAATAAGCAGGGAACTACTTAGAAATATAAGCAAACCTTGACTGAATACAGATCAATGACGGTAGGTGTGTGATCAATAGCCTCATTGATTTTAAAAAGAGCAATTTCATATTGGCCCCGTCTGTCATAATGCTGCACCAATAAAAATTCAATGAGTAGAAAAAATATGGAGGAACCCACAAAATAATGTATCAAAACATCATCTAAAAAATATGCACAAACCTGAGCCAACAAGAACAAAGTCCACATAAGAGTTGAAGGCGGCTCTTTTTCCATCCTGAATAAAGATAAAGATTGGTTAGTTGTACAATAAAAGTTCCAAAGCATCAAAACTTTAATGCAAACTTATAAGACTCTTTCCCATTCAATTGTAATTGGATATTGTCCTTATAACTTCTTTCAGTTCTTTGTGCAATCTTTTTTATCTAATTCAACTTATCCTCCCCCAAGATGTACATCCTTTCTTTTGTTTCTAAAAGTGTCAAGTGTGTTCTGGTTTTACAAAATGAGCTATTAAATTTGAAAGTGGCTTTATATGCTATGAAGAATGTCCTTTGTTAAATCTATTAGCATTCCCTTTAATGAGCATTTTGGGTCCATCTTATAATATTTTATAGGCTTAAATATCTTTTTGGTATCTGTAAGTTAGCGTTTTTTTACCTTTGGTCATTGAGTTCATTTTTCTAATTTTAGTTCCTATAAGTTTACACTTTTCCAATTTTGGTCCCTAAAAGATATTTTGCCCATTTTTAGTCCCTGAAAGTTTGCATTTTTTCAATATTGGTCCCTATAAGATTCTAATTTTTTAAGTTATAGTCCCTATAAGTTCGTGCTTATAGGGACCAAAATTAGAAAAACACAAGCTTACAAGGACTAAAAATGAGCAAAATATATTACAAGGATCAAAACTGAAAAGAACTTACAAGAACTAAAATTAGAAAAATGAACTCAATGACCAAAGGTAAAAAACGCTAACTTACAGATACCAAACAGATATTTAAGCCTATAAAATATTATAAGATGAACCCAAAATGCTCATTAAAGGGAATGCTAAAAGATTTATCAAAGGACATTCTTCATAGCATATAAAGCCACTTTCAAATTTAATAGCTCAACATGCCTGATTCATCTAGGCAATACTTGACATTATTTGAGAAAACATTGGACAATTTAGAGAGGAATTTTCTGAATTACTTATCAATCCACTCAACTATTGATATCAACATTAGACATCATTCAACTAACTAATTAAGCATTCCAACCGTTACTAACTTTCTCTCCCCTCTCTCCTAACTCCTAACACAATAAACATTAACATAAGCACCAAATTTGATCTCAGACAAAAGTATATTTATAACACATATTTTAATTCCCACCCTCCAGGGTATTGACTAGTGGTCTTAATAGAACTCTCTATCTCAAGAATGATCTGTTCCAAAATGTCTGCCTGGAAAGTGAGAAAAATCAGAGCTGAAGTCAGAAACAACATACAATAACACAACCCCAAACTATTTAAGCAGAAGAATGTTAGTAATAGAACTGACCTTCCCAAGTTGATTGTATAGCGAAGAAAGATCTGAGAAAAGAGATGGAACTCCCTATAAGCAACACAACGTGAAATTCCAATTTAATACTGAAAGTGGTAAAGTAGGCAGAATATATCAAATAAATAAGATCTGCATATACCTTAGTTAGGAGAGGCCTAATATAATTATCTGCTGCTTCATGAAATTTGTCACCTTGTAAAAAATCCAGTGGTATTCTCTGAAAAAAATAAGTAAATAACAGTGTGGGACAAACTTCATTCTAAAAAAATGGGCTAAAATAGTATTACTCATGCTAATAAGAGAAAAATATTAACATTGTCACCACAAATTCACCTGTAATGTATTTTAGCCCATTTTTTTATCATTGGCAGACACAAATCACACATCATCTAGAGATATGGACAAAATAGTGTATATAAGTGGGGGACAACCCTCTCCTTACAAGCCGGTTTTGTAGGGTTGAGTTAGGCCCTTAACCCACATTCTAAGATGATTTGAATAGCTTCCCCCATCAAAACCAGGGTAGTTATAAATAATGACTATAGTAGATGGGAAGGAAACAAAAATTAACACTGATTACATCGAGTAAACTAGCATACCATTTCACAATTAATTTCCCATTCAACATTCAACAGGAAATCACCATACTGGGGGAGGGGGTTCTCCTTTTACACAAACAATATGTTACAATAACAATTAAATGCAGGTTGTGATGCTGAAAGCAAGCTATAAAAGTAAATGTGATATATAACTACAAGAATTGGCTACCCTTACCTTAACAGCAGAAGACCACTTATATTGCTGCCCAAGTGTTTTGTACAAGGCATCTAACCGATCTATTTCATCAGGAGAATAATGACCATTTTTTGAATATAATCCAACACATTTTTGGAGGCCTTCATAATATCTGAGCATCAACATGAAGCACATATAATTGTTTAGCTTCAACTCGTTGGTAAGATTGTATACAAGATAAAATACAAACGGGTATCAAGAAAAGGGAGTTATTACACAACCATTATGTGCCATTAAAATGAACTAAACAGTCTATAACCCAAAACATTTTGGAGACATTGATGGAATATAAACAATATAATGAAACATTATGGGGTCTATCCATTTCTTGTTTTAGAAAATGTTTTGTGTTTTAAAAATGAGGATTAAGGAATCTAAATATCCTTTTTTTGCTGTGGCTAAAGCAAAAGGGAAACATAGTAGAAAAACCTAAATGGTAGATCTAAACAGACATTGCAATTGAGGCAAACCTAAAATGTATGTGGTCAGAAAGATCACCTATAATTGTCAGGATTCATGGAAAGTAATGTCCGGTACAATTTCTCCCCTTCTTCTAAGCGGCCAAGCTTAACTAGAAGTAAAACCTCCTGTTCTTTATATGCAAGCTTATCAACCTAAAGACATAATCAGAAACAGGTAAGATATCATGCTTCGCATTCATATCAAGTTTTAAATTATCAAATTACCTCAACTAATAAAACACATACAATTTTTAACTCTTTCTTTTGCAACTCCTCAAGAGCTTTCTGAAAAAATCTGCATTCTTCTAGCAAGGAGATCTTGATGAATACATTCGATGCAGAAAATCACCATGTCAGGGAAATATTAACAGTGGCATATGAACCATATAAAAGACTTCATATTCCTAAACATGCACTTCTAGTGACAACAGAAATATTTGCATTCAAAACAAAACACAATTTACCTAGAGCAAGACATCCAAAACATGAAAATATAGATGCTGAGAAAGTTCTCTATTTGAGTTATAATGGCTATAATGCATAAAGGCTATCATTGGCATTTACAAAAACTCACAAACAGTGAAAGCCCATTTAAAATCCTATCATCTTATAGCAAAAGATAATTGAGGTAAAAGTTACATCAAACAAAAATTATGTGAAGAGGCATTATGCTATATGCATTAAACAGGAAATAGTTGCAGCAACATCCAGAGGAAAGACCTTATACAAAAGCATTTCCCCATGCTCACACCATTCATTTTCTGGAGGATAATCATCTTCCAATGTCCCTTCATACGCTTCCAGAATTTCAATAGCCTTTGATGCACTGTTTCATATTAAAAGTCAGTACAACAAACTATAAAAATAAAATTATGCCATTTGAATAACAACTACTATCAATAGTGAAGCCTGGGTACTAGCATGATCCAAAGGTTCACAGCAGAATTCTGAAGCAATTCAAACAACATTGGGTCCAAAATCTCCTCCCACAACATTACCAAGTTTGGTCTCATTCTTAGACCCTACAAGAATAACACACCCCCACTCAACAACACCCCCCCCCCCCCAAAAGATAGCGAAAATATACCTTGTTTTTGAAGTGTTTCATTTTAATTATATTTTTCCAGAATTTTTATAATTATTTTTAGGACATTTAGGAATACTTTCTGCATCAAGAACATAGAGATCACCAAATTCATGACTTTTACCAATAATTTTCTTTGTCCTAAGATGCTGATAGTGTATGTAGTTAGTCAGTAATCTAGGCTACATTTACAAACATGCTGAGTAAGCTCTCAGGTTAGTTATGCCAGCTGTCAGTTACTTATGACAGTTGAATTCTGTAATGATTCAGTTAGAAGCTTGTATCTCAAACCTATCATGCATAAATAAGAGTCTTTTGACTCCTCTCTGTAATCAGAATTTGCATTCACTTTCAATAAACAAAAGTTATTTTTCTCTCAAATGTCATATTTCTATAGATCCTGAAATAATAAGTGATCAGGACAACAAAGCAATTAAAGGCATGGGTAAATATAGCAATCAATTACATTATCTCAAAAGCATCAACAAATCAAAAAATAGGAACATTGACAATCTAAGGGCCTTTTTAGCTAGGAAAACATTTCCTGTTTTTAGATATAATTACAAAAATGCCACCTTGTTTTTACTTTGTTTCTAGTTTTCAATATTTCATACATGAAATAGTGAAAACAACATCTAAGAAGATAATCCTTAGGTCTCATATTATATATTATTTAGGAAAAAAGGCAGCTCAAGCAGCTATCATTAGGATAAAGCATTTAATTTTATAAAAACAAAAAATCATACTTAGAGTTCAAATGATGAGCAACAGCAAAGCCAATCCAGTTCATGCGATGATTTGACTTGAGCGTCAGAAGTTGCTGTCGTGTCTCAACAAAGCCAGATAAGTCTCGCATTTGAGCCTGACAGTGAGAAGTAAAAGCACATTCACATGGATCAAAACATTAAAGGAATTCACTGACTGTGACTGTGTAATTTGAAAGTCATACAGTAAAATATCTTTGCAAAATAGTTGTATCTGTTGGAACTTGGAACTATAAATAACTTAATTACTATCCATTTTCCAAAATAGCTTTAGTTCATTGAGCAGCTTAGATTCAATAGGAAATTGACATAGTTTAATTGCTCTTTTTCAGAACTGTATTCTGTATTAATATTAATCTCTGTGTATATGAACCATTCAACTAAGTGTGAATTGTGCAATCAAGAAATTTTGCTGAAAATCAGTTTTCTCCTATTTTTATCTTCAACTGCATCCTCCGGACTCTCCAGTGATGTGACCTTTGGCTATGTAATGGAAGATTCCAAATGGTAAAAGGCTGGAGAGAGATTTTCCTTTCACCTTTATTGTTAATCATGCCTAGGATTAATTAAACAAATAATTCTAGAAAGATTTATATTGAATTTGATTTGAATAGGTAACAGAATGGCAGTAATTTCTAACGTAAGTACCTATCTACCTATGAGCTTCATCAAGAGTCATAATTCATAAATGAACTTAGAAAGAAAATTACAGTATCATAAAAGTACCATTGTTGGCAATGATGGTAAGTTAAGGACAAAGTTCACAATAAACTTTCCTCCACACCAACAAACAAAGCAATAACAACAAGGTACGTGTTTATGTAAAAAATGTCATAGATAATGCCAGAATAGGAAAACTAACATCAAAGTAAAAGTCGTAGCAGAAAAGAGAGATAGGGAAACTTTATAAGTTTACATATGCTAAAACAAAGCAAGTAGAAGCAAAAGGACTTAATATGCTACCTGTAAAAGTGATAGGTCCCGCAAGATTTCAATATTGTCAGGATCTATTTTCAGTGCATTCCGATAACACTTTATTGCTTCCCTATATTCTCTGTCTGACCGATACAGGAGACCATAAACATGCCAGCAAACATGACTTTTAAGGTCATTCTGCACTAGAAATTAAAAATTAAGCTTGGATCATCTGACAAACATTGACTAGACGATTGATAAATGGTGCAAGATCAAAGGCAACCCACCTTCAATCCTTGGCGAACCAGTTCGTATGCCTCAGACTTACGATCCATGCAATTTAATGTCAAACCCTTCATTGATAAAGTTTCTATCAACCAGAAGGGGGAACAGACACATAAATAAGAAGAAGAAAAAACACAAAAAAACAAAATAATTAAAAGGCGGAAAGAGAAAAACAACTTCTGTAAGGAAAACAATATATCATTTTTTGTGTTACTCATTTAAAAGAAAATAAAATATCCCGACAAGAAAGGAAAGGCATGGACAAACAAGTACTAAAAAGTTATACCTCCATGGTCAGGAAATTTTTTCAAAATGGTATCGGCTGCTTTGAGGCCCTTTTTGTATTGTTTGGTTTCGTAGGATTTCTGCAGCAATGCAAACAAGAAAATTAAGTCCCACATATAAGTAGACCCCAACCACACCGATTCAGTTGCTTATAAATTTCCCAGTAACCAAGATGATTAAAATTTAATTACATAAAGTAGTAAGCACACATTTGCTTTTACACATTGAGAAAACCAAACTCCAAAACCCTGCTACTGGAACTGGAAGGAATTCCAACGAAGCTAGATCATATAACATAGCTATTTTTCTACAGAACCTTCCTTCAAGTCTTCAATGGCAACAAGTAGGAACAAGAACAATGCCCAAAATATTCAAGGCAAAGAATTTACTATTCCCTTCTACTTCAAATGTTCATTATATTCATTTATCCATTACTGACTATGTCAGGTTTTCTGTGTGTCACATTGATAAAATCAATCTCATCCATAGTCCAAGTGAGAGCAGTTCAAACTTCATTCCTACTTCCCATAGCCGCGAGGAAAAAGGAAAAAAAAAAGAACACAGAGAGAATGCAAATAAATTCAAAACGCGCAAGTTTAGGAACTTCCAATCCCGCTCTAACTTGCAGAAGAGCTGAAATACAACACAACGGTGAACCTCCTCACAAATCACTGTAGTCAATCCTGAATGCTCCGATTTTTTTACATTTAATTTCTATAAAGTCTTGACCGGATTGTCAGCAAAGAAACAAAGGAATAAGAAGAGAATCTAGGGTTTCGAGATGGAGAAGAAGCAATCGCGGAAGCAGGAGAAAGTGATTGAAAATGGATCGAGCATAAAATTAGAGAGAGAGAGAGAGAGAGAGAGAGAGAGAGAGAGAGCTTACAACAATAAGCTTGAAGAGGTTGGCCTCTTTTGGAGGAAGAGAAGCACCCATTTAAGCGGTGGCAGAGACTGAGAATGAGAGGGTGTGTTTTGGCGGAAGCGAAGAAGAAAGAGAAAGGGTTCAGTTGTGTTGTGGATGGCGTGTGCGTGAAGTGCAAGTGCAAGTGCAACCCTATTGTCAACAAGAAGCAAGGAACCGAACCACTACGTGCTATTGCTCCTATGTTTCCTTTTTTCTTTTTTCTTTGGTTGCTTCTAAAAATAATATTTACTGCGCAAGAACATTGTGCCTGCGTGCGGTTAACTTCCACACTCACCCACACTACTAGTTTACAACACCTGTCGCAGTTCGGGTCGGTCTATAATGGGTCACTCACTCATAACTTTTTGTGTGCAAGATCGGATTTAATTGTCTCAAAAAATAATAATTTAGTCAAACCTTTTCTGGATACAGACTAAACGGGTAAAATATACTCATGCTTTAATTTTTAACACCATAAATAATATACTATTATTTTTTAATTTTATCTATATGCATATGTAAAATAATCATTTTCCTAACATATATATCATTATTTTTAATTTCTAATGACAATATTATTATATTTTAAAATTAATACATTAAATTCAACTACTTTGGAATTAAATATATTATTAAGTGAAAAATTAATGAAATTCTTTGAAAAAACATGATTATCATATATAAAAAAAATAAAAGCTCATTAAAAATGACGTCAATGCACGTATTAATATAGAAATTTAATATCTATATAGTATAACACAATTTTACATTAATATCTAATCACAAATTATCATTTTAAAATAATTATTTTAAAATTCAATAAATTTATCATAATAATGAATTAGAATTGAATGATTTTATTAAAAAAAATTACACGCATAACCCTTCTTCTCGTAACGTAGAGTCCCATCATATAAAACATTGGAGTTTAATATCTTCTTTCTCAATCGAAATAATAACATTTGCACGATTGATACTGAAAATTAATTTTAGTTGTTCTATCATTTTGGTTCAGGTACCTCGACTTCATGTAGAGAGTTCTTTGAGACGAGAATGACACCTTAGTTTGTTTTGCGACAAAATTGGAAGGATGCTCAATAGTGGCAACTGAGCTTTGGGGAATTTATCAATTATCATGGTCTTTAGTTGGCCTGGACTAAAGGGTTTCACAAAATAATTGTTTATTTGGACTCTCAAGTAATATGAATGGAAGCAGTAAAACAGGTCAATATCTAAGGCTAACAAAGACCGCGTGAGTTATGCACTTTCAAAAGGAGGCCAGTCTAACACACTCGGGCTTTTTCTTTCTTTGTAATATACACCGTAGAATGATCCAAAGAAAAATCTAGGTGAACCAAAACAACTCATTTTTATCCCTAAAGTAACAAGTTCAATCATCACAAATCACAAGTGGCAGATATTAGAGGACAAAGCCTTATATGCAATATCTATTTCTTGTTCAGTCATCTCAATTGTCTCATCACTATCATACTCAACTGCACCAGAAGACATGGCATTTGTTCTTCCAGTTTTGCTCCTCTGTTCTTTATTTACCTTTGAATTCTTTTTCCTTTCATGATCTAAACTATTTAGTTCCTCCTCATAAATACGTTTACAATCCAAAGCCTGTCTTCGAAGATCTTCCTTTGACAATGAGCCCTTGTTTCCTACTACATCAAACTTTGCAAGCTCCTCAACAACACGAGGTAAGAACATCCAGTCCTCAGTTCCTTTCCGGATGTCCTGGTTAAAGATAATAAGACAAACACAACCAGCTGTGAAATCATATATTTGATTCATCCCTGTGATAAAGGCACTGCACTGAAACTAAATTTAAAGTATTAAACTAGAAAAGCAATTCAACAAGTCTTAGTGCAAACTGTTAGTGGCTTTGAGTGTGCTGACTCAATCAATTCATCAGCCAAATCTAAGTGTTAGAAATTATACATTATATCTGGGATCATAGAATCAAGTGTACAAAGGTTGCAGAGAAAACTTAGTTGCACCTAGAAAAATGTTGGAATGAAAAGGATAAGGAAATAGAAATTACTAAGTACTACTGGTGTTCATGCAAGAAAAAAAAATGAAATGTTTGTGGTTTGTTATGTTTCCCAGTTAGCTGACTTCATACCTCCTAAGATAGACAAATTTAATACTCCAATAATAACCAATTGTATTTAAAATAAATTTTAAAAATTATACTGGTGATCCTTGTCTTACATGTTTGTGAAAAGTGCACCCTTAAACAAAATACAATTGAATTTTAAATAATAACATAACTTTGTTCTTTATCTATCAACATACTCTGCTTATTCTAACAGAGAGTTTAAACAAAGGATTGCATACAAAATTAGTCTCTATGAAGGGGGAATTTTTACCTATGTCAGCATCCCCCAAGGAAACAAAATATCAGAAAAGTTGCTTGCTAACAAATAGGAGTGATAAACAATTTTCTATGTGTACATTACCTGTTTTTCCTCTAGAGAACATATTGCATCTTGCAAACAAGTTAGAATCCCCTCTGCAGCTATTTTTGTCAACTCACGTGGATCTGGCTGAAATGATTAACATGATGTTTAGATTCATATACAGTACAACTATCAACCTTAAGCACAAATAATTGGGAACAACAAATATACTACGCTTTTCTAACAAGTGAATTTGATTCCAATGCAAACCTCTTTTTTTGCACTTTAGTCTGATTCTATGCAAGTTCTGAATGCAAATAAGAAAATTGTAACCTCCAGAATGAACAGAAACAGTCTTTTATACAGGAATGGAAGATCATAACCTTTTCTTCTTGACTTTCCAGCCACTGAATTGTTTTATTCAAATCATCAATGGCCCACTTTTTCACTTCCAAAGGCTCAAAGCATTTCCTAGCAACATCAGTGTCTTTTCCCTGGAATATGCAGCAAACATAAAAGTCTACACTCTATAACAAATTGTTTGCAGATAAAACAAAGGTTATTTAGAGACCTAAATTGTCACTTATAAAACATCTTGTCAGCTTTTTACCTTTGATTTTATGGAGGCAGTTGATGCTGAAGGCTGTTCTCTTTCAACGCGATTCAATGATTTTTTGGGTACAGATGGTTTCTTATCTGCACTCACCAACAGGGTTTACAAGAAGGATGAATTAGATATAAAATTGGATGGAGATAAATGGTATGGGAATGGGGCCATAAAGACATACAGTAAAACACTTATAGGCCATTAGCTTCACAGCTTCTTCATTATGTTGTAGCACCTATTTATATATATATTTCCAGCGAAGAAGATGGATGTAAAATGGCTTTAAAAAAACCAAAAAGAAGTGTTTTGACTTTCAAGTATTTTCTGAAATAATTAAACCTAGATAATATGATTTAAATAGCAATAGATGATAGCCGTATCTCTTGTAAAATTGCAATTTTGTTCCAAAATATGTCATTTTTATGTTTTGAATTACTTTTGAAGAATAAGAGAGTAAAGATATAAACAATATGCATGTCGCAAACAGTATAGTGCTCATTATATGTCAAAAGAAGTTCTTTAACTTTAGGTCCTGTCCCATATACAAGTATATACCCAACTATATCACCTTCATTTACTTCAAGTGATCCATTTCCTTTGCGCCATGGTTTCCCAGCATGTAAAAGGTAACTGTCAATTTCAATCAGCTTCCTCTGTGTGTAACACTCTATTATCCAATCCTAATCCCCAAAAAGAAGAAAATAAAGGATACATCATGGAATATCATGTAAGACTGTCATCTGCAAAATATTAGAAAATGATACGACCAAGAATTTGCATGGCATGATTAGAATTTCCCTACCAAAATAAAATTTGTTTAAAGTTTGATACCCATAAGGCATTAACATTTGACAAACAAATGAATTAACACTACCGAAACTAGTGAAAAAAGAAAGGAACGGATTGGATTATGAGATAGAAACCTCTTATTATCAAATAAGCAAAATGCTTCAATTAACACACTAGGTAAAAATTCCCTTGACACAATCACGGCAAAGAAATGCCTATAATCTTCAAGCACTGAAACGACGTCCAACAACCACCAAAAATTAAGGTTATTACAGCAATTGACATTAAATTAAACGTGGAGCTAACCGATCAAACACAGGCTTACAATGAAAATTATTCCATGAACAAAGATTCTAATGTATTTTCTTGACCATTAAGATAATAGTTTTACTTTTAATTCTATGGGCCCATCAATAATCATGAATCAATTCCAGATATATCAACCCTTTTATAAACGATGGAGGTATAAAAAATGACGCCTAGAAAAACAGATTAAATATAAGCCGTGTTTTAAAGAATGGATAGAGAAATACCAATCACAATTGCATTCACATGGAAACAAAACAAGGGAAGAGGAAAACCTTGGACACGATGGTTCCACAATCAGCTTCAACTTGTCTAAACTTAGGGGTATTTGGAAAAGCACAAACCAAGAGAGTGCAATCAGAGTTCCAATCAGGCTTATATTCTGCTCCCATTTCCATAGCTCGTGACCTCAACATGCCCCTCTCCGGATTCACAAACCCTGAAAGCACAAAAACCACCCCTTCCTGTCCACAAACCAGTAGTTAAATTAATGAACTCAATCAAACATTCAACAACAATGCAGGCAAAATATAAAAAAAATAAAAAAAAAAACCCACAAGGGAACCTAAATTGTTCCTGATAAACCAAGTACCAGAAGCTTGTTGAAGCTTTTAGATTCCAAACTTGAGGCATTTCCACCATTTTGATTTTGGACTTTGCTCTTGTTGGGTGTCTCAGCGTCACTGGATTTCTCACCTTGGCCATCCAAAGTTGGTTTCTTTGCACTGGTATCGCTCTCATTTTCCCTTGAATTCGTCCACGATGGCAGGCTCCGCTTGGAACCGCTGTTGTTGGCACTTCTTTTAGTATCGGACATGGTGAGAACTACTATGTGAAGGGTGCCAAAGTACCAAATTTGAAAATCGCCCAAGTTTTAGTGGAGAAACCTGCATTTGGGTTCTAAATGAATTTCGTAAATTGATCAAAAACTTCATCTGAGGATCGTGTAGCGTGTGCACATTGAGATAAATAACAATAAATAAATAAAAACTAATAGACAAATTTAATCAGCAAAAAATAAAAATAAAACTCTTTGCTTCTTCCTCTTACTTTTGCTGCTGCGTCTGATGTGTTCGGTTTGTTTCTGTGCTGTGTAAGTACTGGTCTACTGGAGGTGGTGCCGAAAGGAAACAGCAGTAAGACAACGTAAATATTTATAAAAACTTTGACAGAAGGAACATGTTGGTGGACGTGCCGGAGTGGTTATCGGGCATGACTAGAAATCATGTGGGCTCTGCCCGCGCAGGTTCGAATCCTGCCGTCCACGTTATTTTTATCGTTAGATTTTTTATTTTTTTCAGTCACTTGAATTGCTTTGACGAACAAAGCCAGGCCTGTAGAGGGAGAGCAACTGCGTTTCGTTTTTATGGATCTTGCTCCAAAACTTATGGCATTTGCTATTCTCACTCTATATTCATCTCTTCCCACCCCATTCTTTTTTCAAAAGTTGGAAAATTACGGTTTTACCCTCTCTCTTATTTCCCTACTTTAAGTAAAATCTTACTCCCGATAGCAAAGATCATAATCCCTATTACGAGCATTCATAATTGAACATCAAAATCTCATTATCAATCTGTAGTTTACTAGTAGCATAAGCTAGGCACCATAAAACATGTCACAGTGCATGCCATAGCGATGCCATAGTAGTTGATAGGCATACTAGTGTTAGCCACCTTTTTCCAAAGAATTTCCAAGTCTTATTGTTACTCAGCCAGTTATTGTTGTTTTAGCTCTTGTTCCTTCTCGAGCATCTACACGGCTACACCCACTTTAGTTCTTCATGTTGTTTGCTTCTTGCTTATGTCATTCAACCTGTGTAAACCCATTTTTAAAGTAAATAAAGGAGTACCCTTTCATAAGTCACAGTCAACCACTATAATAAGAGTTAAAGGACTCCCTTCCCCTCCTCTCTCCTCACTTTTTATATTTTGTTTCCAAAACACCCTCTTATCTCTTTCCCTATTTTCTTCTCGTTCCTCCACACCTATCACCATTGCCATTTGCCAAGCTCCTTGCCACACTACCATGATAGCATCATTGACCCATCATCGTCACAAACTAGTTATTTTTAAGATATTGATTCAACGAAATTACGATTCCATTGACCAAACACATAATAAAAATGTGTTTTTATTATTTATGTCGATCAATAAAAATATATTTCTATTGTGTTAGGAGTTACAAACACAATACACAACAGAAATACAATTTTACTGGTCAAAATATACAACAAAATCATGTTTCTCTTGTGTATTTTGATAAACTGAATTCCATTTCATTCAAGAATATTTTCAAAAATTGCAAAAACGAAACAAAGAATGAAGTGAGAAGAGCATAAACCAGGAAGGGAATAGCTAAGCCCAAAACTTATGCTTGCCTAACCCAAGATTGGTTTGGCCCGTGATCCATGTGAAAGGTAATGGACCTAGGAAGACAGTCGAACGAAGCAGGCCGTGACGCGAGTTTCAATTCAACGTCTCAAACGAAACGGAACGAAGAAGGAGCAGCTCCCGCTCAGATTTTTGTTTTCAATTTTCGAATTGAAATAAAATAACATCCACTATCTAGGGTTTGGTTTCTTTGTTCGAATCTGTTATCTATTTCCGAACCAATTATGCGACGCGAACGTTAATGGAGAAAGAAGGTGATGCATTAGTGGATCCTCTCTCCAACTATTGGGGACTTTCCCTCTTTCCTCAACCATCTTTCCCACCCTCCAAACCCTACAACTCAGACCAAGATCTTCACACCATCCACACTCACCTCAGATCCATGGTAAGTACTAATCAACCCCATTTAAACAATTATTAATTACAATATAAGTAATTAGAGTTTATTTTAGCTTTAATTGTAGCATCACCTTCCATTTCATGCATATTGTGCTTTCACAGGCCTTGCGGAGTCCCGCCAAACTGGTGCACCAGGCCAAGTCCATAGTAGATGGTAATCCTCAACTGTTCAACTCTGAAAATTCGAACCATCCAACATCTCAGAAGACAAATGATGCTGAAGGGGAATTTCGTCGAAACCCGAGACCAGGGTTAGGGCTTAAACGTCCACGCTTCTCTATGAAGCCAACTAAGAAGTAAAGCTTATAATCAACATTCTCTCGGTCAATCCTCTTACTTTTTTACATGCTGACTTGAATTTTTTATTTTTTTTCTGACAGGCCATCTGTTGAGAGTTTGCTACCAACTCTGGACCTTGATAGCCTCAAGGATCCGGCGGAATTCTTCTTGGCTCATGAACGGTTGGAAAGTAAGTCACTGTTTGTTTCTTATTTCTCTTCCTGTGGACGACATTGCAATCCGCGTGGCTTGTTTTTATTTTATCTTATTGGGTTGGCATTTGATGGATAGATGCAAAAAGAGAAATACAGAAGCAGCTGGGTGGTGCCTCATTTGAGTCAGATCAGGATAATGTGGCCGCTAGACCACGACAACGTCGACCGGGGCTTTTGGGGAATAATCAATTGTAAACTCATAATACCTTGATAATCACTCAACATTGTGCTGCTTGTGATGTCTGTTGCTATTTGTTTTTTCTGTTGCTTAACTTGTCTTAATGTTATATGGGCCAGGCCAATCAAGTACAAGCATCGGTATCCAAAAGAAACCTCTGATGATGTTCTGTCCTCTCAAGAGACATTAGGGTCTCAGAGTCTTGCTCCTGTGACCGAGAACACTGACAAAGGAGAGGCTAGTATGGCATCATCAGAAAAAGAAGTAATAGGTGAGTGAATGCTACTCAATTCTACTATATGGGTTTGCTGGCAGGCTTGATGTTTTTTCCACCCTATTATTGGGCTTTACAGTGCACTCTTACTCCCTCTTATTTTTCATACTTCAAACACTCTGATTATGTATTTTTACTTCAGATTCATCTGGTACGAAAGGGATTGAGCTTGATGAATTGTTGGATGGATTGCTTCATTGTGATTCTGAAGATCTAGAGGGGGATGGGGCAATTACTCTTTTGCAGGAGAGGTTACAGATCAAACCCATTGCTTTAGAGAAATTTTCTGTTCCGGACTTCCCAGATGAGCAAATGGTTGATCTGAAATCTCTGCAAGGGAACAAGTCAAAGCCAAGGAAGGCTTTATCCGATATTGATAATTTGTTGAAAGGAATGAGTATGAATATGAATAAGAAGACACCTCTTAAAAAGGCTGTACAGTGCCCTGTACAGCAATTAGCTTCACCCACCCCTCCAAGAAGTCCATTTGCTTCGTTGTCGTTGTTGCAGAAGCACATTTCACAGTCAAAACAATCAATGGATCCTTTTTCAGCTCATGAAATTGATCACTTATCTAGCAAAAACTATTCCCCAACTCATATGGTAAATCCAGAACTCAATCTTGTTAGATCTGCGAACCCGTCAAATGAATTGAATGCACACATGATTGAAGATGCTATTGCTGTTGGTAAGGCAAGTACAGTTTTGGACACAGACAGAAATGACACCAATTCTTCTGAAATTCCCAAGGAAGAAAAATCTGGGAAGTCATCAAATAAACTGAATGCGCCCTCAATTCAAGATATAATTGCAGTAGGTGGGACTAGTTTGGCTGAGGACACAGTCAGAAATGGCACCAGTACTTCTAGAAAGTCCATGGTGGATAATTCAAGGGAACCTAGGTTTGATGTTAATATTCTCTCAAATGAACCTCATGGTGACATGGATGTAGATGTTGGAGGCAGTGGTATGGGTGACAACGAGGACAGGTCTAATATTGAGGCACACACAATTGAAGGTGACATTGCCGTTAGTAACACAAGTACAGTTTTGGACACAGACATAAATGGCACCCACACTTCTGAAGTTTCCAAGGAAGATAATTCTGGGAAGTCATCAAATAATCTGAATGTGTCCTTGATTGAAGATATAATTGCAGTTTATGGGACAAGTTTGGCAGAGGACACAACCAGAAATTGTACCAGTACTTTTAAAAAATCCATGGTGGATAATTCGAGGGAACCCAGGTTTGATGTTACTCTTGACTCAAATGAACCTCATGTCAACATGGATGTAGATGTTGGAGTCAGTGCTGTGGGTGATAGGGTTATGGATGACACCAAGGACAGGTCAAATATCGAGGTGAATGCATCCTGTCAATCTGAGGACAAAGTATGTTTCATTTAAATATTTTAGTGTCATAATTTTAAGTTGTTGGCATTTGGCAAACCTGGATGAGTTTTTGTATTCTGATAGATGCAGGCAGAAAATATGCAGACATTTACAGCTTCTATCCCAACAGATGGCATGAATCTCAACGTACTGAATCCTCTAGGTATGTGTATCCAGAATGCAAATAATTGAAAGCAAAATCCCTAAACACTTAATTAATGGCTGCTTAATTGTTGGCTAACACAGAATCATCTCTTTAAGAAGCTTTAGTAAGTATTCTACACATAATATTGTGTGAACTGCTTGTCTGCTCATGAAACTTATTGTCATATTAATTTAATCAATTCACTTAAAGTGCACTTCACATTTTCTCTTCAGCAGTTCGGTAGGCTGAGAGAACTGATGCATAAACTTCTTAGGTCTTAACTCATTGCTTGTTGGCAGGAGAAACACGTTGCTACCATCTTTTGTGTGCCTTTAAAGCTTATCTTAGTTCAATAATGCCAGGAGTTCATTTATCTATTTGTTTCCAATTTACTGTTGCTGCTTTATCCTTTAGTTCAGTTGAAGCGATGCATTGGGGGTTTAGTTTCCTATAACTCATTAATATATGCAACAAGCCAGCTGCTTATGGTCAAGCATGTTTTTCCTGCGTTCAGAATGTATTTCCCTGCAAAATGTTTTATTTGCATTACTAGCAAAATAAAAGGAAAAAAGAACAATATACTCAGGCACTACTTCCACGTGCTAGGCTAGTTTATTCCATTGAAAATCCATTGGCTTAGGATGTGCTTTTCTGCTAAAAGGCTATGCAGAATTCGTTTAACCTGCAGTAGTAATGTACCTTTAATGACACTAACTCTGTTGTGGTGCACATTAGCTGATCAACCAAATCCTGCTGGATATGAAGCTAATTCTGTGGATAAACGTGCCAGAAGATCAGATGATGATCCAGAACATTGTTTACAGGTACTAGATTTGCCCATTTCCTTTTTTACGTCTCTGAATCTTTAAACTACTTGTGCCATAACAATACAATCATTTTACCATGTATTAGCAATTTAGCATATTTAGAATCTAGGAAGGTAAAATTATATTGTACCGTACAATCAGATTGTAAATAGATTGTGTAGAATTGAATCATAATTAGAAAATTACAAATGTTCTTGTTTTAATTGGTAATATTTTATAAAACTTGTTTTGTATAAGCTCTGGCACCATTCTCTTAGTAATCACTATATCCATTTTTATGGCTAGCTGCTTATAGAATTGAATCTGTGTCTTCTGGTACAGGAAAAGACAGATGGTTCTATGGTGCCTGTTAATGGACAAAAGAGAGTTAAGTCACTTGTGCAAAAAGTGTCCAAGAATAAAAAACTTTCGAATAGACACAGCCTTGCAGGTTTCTACTTATCCTTTATCTCGTCCATTTATTTTCAAGAATTCCTTTTGTTGTGAAATAATTTTTCTTTGTTCCCAGCTGCTGGTACATCATGGACTTCTGGATTAAGGAGAAGCACCAGGATCAGGACAAGGCCATTGGAATACTGGAAAGGGGAAAGACTGGTGTATGGCCGTGTACACAAAAGTAAGCAAAATTATAATGCTCTTTCACAGGCACGCGCGCACTTAGTGAAGTTAGATATTTGGCATAATCCTTCATTTATTTGTTGAGTGGGAACTGGGAAGGGTCACAGTCACTGTTGACTAGAGTCTAGGTTAGGTTGTTCGTTACACCGTGACTTGTAGACACTTCTGCACACGGACACCTGTTTAAGCTTCCTCTTTATAACAACTAATACTCCGGTATTGATAACTTTTGGTTAAAGGGTAATAGTAACTCAATGTTCTGCCATTAAAGTGAGGGTTTCTTATTTTATTAACTCAGCTTCGATTGTGAAGATTATTCTAGACACAGGATTAAAAGAATTTGTCATGTGTGCAGGTTTGGCTACTGTCATTGGGGTCAAGTGCATTTCACCAGGAAGTGATGGAAAACCGATTATGAAGGTGAAATCTTATGTATCAGATAAACACAAAGAGCTTTTCGAGTTGGCATCTCTATATTGAATGTAAAATAAGTTCTTCAGATTTATTTTCTGTAACAAACCTAGGTTCCCTTGTACTACTGAGCTGCATGTATTGCATTGTCTATAGCTATAATCACTTAATCAGTTAAGTGGCAAGAAAACTCAATTGATAGTAATTAATTGTTTAATCCCCTTGTATTGTTATTTACTCAAATGATTTTAAATCAACTTTTTTTTCAGATTTTAAGTCAACTTCTTAACGAGTACATACATAAAAAAAGAAATTAAATTAAGCTTTCTCTGTAACTAATTTTCTTATAAATTTACTGTTTTTTTTAAGCTAGGAACAAAAGTACAACAAAAAAATTATTCCACTAGTAGGTGAATTAAATGTTTGTCTGAATTAAAAACTCAAACGTCAAAATTCAAATAGATTTATTATTGGATTTTAGTCACTAATCCTTCAAGTCTCGAAATCAGATTATTCGGAACAGAAATCTGCAAATTCCAGAAATCACCTTTGTGGTTTACAATTTTGCATATTTGCAGTGCCCTGAACCTTTCAAGACCTAAACCCCTGGTTTACAAAAAAAAAAAAAAAAAAGAAAAACCAAGCTAAAGCCCTTATAAGTAATTATTGAAATTTTAGTACTGTTTGGAGATAAAAGTACAAGTTAGATTTTTTAGAATAAGGGAAACAAAATAAATTAATTTGAATCTGGTGTTTTATAATTTATAATTATTGCATGGGAAGGTAAATTATTTAAAATGTTTTTACTATAAGTTACATTGGGTTATAATTTATAATTTTTTCTCTAAAAGTTATCTAAGTACTACATTACTAAGATAAAATTTCAAATTTAATTGAAAACATTAAAAACACAAAAAAACTTGTGCTTAAATTTTGTCCATACTAATAAGATATTTGAATTGTAATTTAACATATTTACAATTTCATTAAACATGAGAGTTACACGATAACTAAACATAATCATAATGAATTTGACAACATTATATTAATTTTACATTACTATCAAATGAGTCTAAGAATTCATTCGGTAGAGATGAAAGAAATGAAAAGAAAAAGAATTGAAATGAAAACTTTAAATCAAAATAAAATATAAAAATATGAATCTCAGGTTATTTTATTGTTTATTTTTCTGTATTTTACTATGTCTCAAATGTTAAATTTGTAAGGAGCCTTTATTATTTGTTTTATCTTAGACCTCTCAAATAAATGTTAGAACCGATCATTTTTTATTCTCTTTGCACACAAACAAAGGCACCTTAAGCGAGACATACTAATCAAGAAAGGAGTCTAGACAAGTTACAAATCAAACTAGAAAAAATGACGTTGAAATGTTGCCGATTTTCAAACATCTAACTGATTCTGCATTATTCTGAAATTATAAATTTTGCCACATGAAAATTGAGTACAGACTTTCTGCTCAGTATGTGGATTCTATATAGTCATGAAAGTAATGTATGAGATTGTAGCCATAAAAAATAAATTATATACATTAAATAATAAAATAAAATCATAACTGAGACCGGAGAGCTTCACTACCTTCGTACTATTGCCCCCTCCTCTGTTTTACTCCTCTTATTTGGCTTAACCGACTGAATAAGTCAACAAGTATAATGTTTCAAACGGTAACAACTGTAATAATCATAAATCCATTTAAATAGTTTGTCTATTAAAATTAAAATAATCCTATATAAGACTGGAACTTAAAATTTTAATTAGATTTTTTCCTTAAAAAATGTTTTCCTTATTTTGCCAGTTAGATTCAAATTGGTGCTCTAACTTTATTTTATTTCCCTTTCCAATTTCGATCTACTTGTTAGTTTGGTCTTTCTGTGTTGTAAAAATACGAGATTGAGGTCTAGAACATTGATAAGGATTGATTGCAAAGAGAGTTGAATGAAAGCTGACAATTGCCATGGTTGTTTGTTGTGGTAGAAGTTTTGATTATTGATGTTCTACTGACTTTGCTGTAATGAATGCAGAGACTTCTTAATTTGTGGGTTGAACTCTGTTTTAATGGAATGTTTGGGAATATTTTTTATATTGAATTTAGTGACTTCTCTTGTTCTAATTGTATTTATGTTAATTAGTAGATGAAATATCATGATAAAGACTAAATTTTAATAATTAAAATATTACAAAAATTAAATTACATAATGAATAAAATACGAAAACTATACATACAATTAAGCGAAGTAAATAAATAATTCATGTCTAATCAGACTTTTAAGGCTGTTTAAATTAGTCGTCTCGACAAACTGTCTCACCTATACATATACTCACCCTAAATAAATAATGTTGCTGTTATTTAAATGGTTTTATTTGAATAAAATTACACCTGGACGGTTATTAGTTACATCAAGAATCAATTGCCACCCTTTATAATATATGGTACGTAATCGAATTATTCTATCCATCGCTACTTTTTATCTGTTCATCTTCTTAAGTTAAACGACTAATAAGTTCAAGGTTTATGTAAAGGTTGGAGTTGTTATGTGTATATAAAAAATATGAACAGCTTTAATCATTATTCAACAATCAACCGTAGAGAAGCTTCGCCTGTCACAGAACAGAATCTTCAGTTGTTTTTATTTATTTCGTTAGAATAAAATAAGTAATTAATATGTAACGTGTAGTCGTGTACAACACATCTTGTGTTTATATTGGCTGCATTTGCCTAACTTTAAGATATATCTGTAAAAAGAAAAAAAAAAGATATGGTTGAATTATTACGCCATCAGCTTCATTGCGTTTGATGCGTGGTGCTAATTAAATTCGAGGCTGAAATTTTAATTAATATTTAATTTAATACGCGTTGTCACCGATTGTGTTTGTACCAAAAAGAAAAAAAAGAGAAAAAAAGACTTGGTGATCGGTGACCCCACTATAAAGTAATTAAAGGTGTAGAATTTTATGTAAGCATGACTATTTTAAATTTTTATTTTTTTTGTAATAAAATTCTAATGTGATAAATATTTTTTGGTCATTTGAAAAAGTGAAGGTATTTTCTGCAAGTGTCGTGGAATGGACGACACGTTTGTTAAATTGACAGTAATAATAACAGAGGTTTCAGAGTAGATAATCATATATTAGAATCAATACTTACGTTGAGTATTTGAGTTTGAGTATGGCCATGCATGTGGTCATGTGGTCCTGTTAGTTTTGTTACTAAAAAGGTGAAACAAAGGTTTGTATGTGGGGCACTGGTCGTAGAGCATAGAAAACAAAACCAATATAAACAAGTGGAAAATAAAATTAAGTGCATATGTACATGAAACCGGAAACAATAGAACTTGCGTCTTGTCAGACGCTGTTTTTGAGTCTGACAATGAAAAAAATAAATAAAAAAGGCCAGCTTTCAGTTTAGTTAATTTGGTCAATAGATTCACAACATGAATAAAAAAAAATACATTCACAAGTAAAAAAAAAATTACATGGTTTGAACAAAAGATAAACATTCACACTATTATCTTTTTTTTTTTTAATGTGAACATTACCTTATTCTCTTAACAATCTGAAACCTAACGACCTAATAATAGAGAACCTGGATTGACTAGCTAGTGTTATGTACTACATGATTTTAGTAAATCGCATGAGAAATTATAGAATAGACAATATAAATAAATTTAAAAATGAATTTGATAATTATTAAAATAAGCTGTGATTTATTGTTTTGAATAAACAATTGTAGCATCATGGGGGCCGTGGTCACATGACAGCAATGATTCTAGAAGAATGGTTCTGACTCATCATAGAACAAATCTCAATAATGCATATCATATCATCTACTTACTGTTCCTTTAATTTGCATGGCCTCAAACCCATATGAACGTTAATATTAACCAACATTGACCTTTTAATATGTAGTGCAGTGCATTACTCCATATAAATACCAGATAAAATTCCTTATCTTAATGGATTTGCATGAAATTTTCCATTCCCCGTCTCTACCAATCGTTACATCTCTTTGAACTTTTTCACCTTTCACTGTTCCTTACATGGAACTTGGACTTTAGTGTGGAGTCGTCATAATTGTTTCGACGTTTGTCTTTGTAATTATCCTCTACAATAAACCCTTCATGTCAAAAATATGAGTGTTTAACATTATCAGTTTATCATTCAAAAATACATTATCAGTTTGATTCTCTTTTTTTAATTATTGATTCGCTAATAACATAAATTGTTTTTGAAGAATAATAACAGAAATTGTTATTATTTTAGTCGTCTACATAATTTTAATATCAACTGAAATTCATATTCAAGCACATTGCAATTATTTTAGTCTTTATACTGTTTTACACACACACATATATTAATTTTTACTACATAATTAAAAGTGAAATAAAATACAGTATCATTTTTTAAGATGATGATTAAGTTAAAAAAGAACCATGACAATTTTATATCTTTTTTTTTTATGCAGACTATCTTTACACTCTCATTTTATGATGATTTATTTAAAAAGAAACATGATATTTTTGCATGTTTTTTCTATGTACGCCCTCTTTACACTCTCTTTTTATGGGAGAGAGAGGGAAACAAAAACTTGTTCAGATTATTTTTTTCATTTTTCAAACATCATAAGATAAGAGTAAGAGAAATTAAATTAACATTATAGAAAACCATATACGTAATTAATTATAATTAAGAAAATAATATGAAGATTTAATTAAGATCTAAATATAATAGATCATGTCTGCCTTATTCTTTATTAAATTCAAACAAATTAAATATAGAAAACTTATACAACCTGTTCTGGTAATTAAATAAAAAAAAAAAATTTCATTTAGAAATCAAGTCAAATATTAATTTATATACACTTCTTCCTTAATATACCGAAATATGGTAGTGAAAATAAAAAGAGAGAAGAAAAAATAAGTGAAAAATAAAATGAAAAGTAAAAGTGTTTGGTTGAAAAAGAGTAAATAAGAGATTCTTAGATAGATAGAGATGAGTATAAATATGTAAGAAATAATATAATAGGTTTTACCAATTTTAATTTTTTTTTATTTCTCTTCTACATCAGTTGTATCAAACTCATTCTATTTATTACATCTGCTAGTTTAATATTTCTATCTTGCGTGACAAACTGACCCTTAAAAACAAAAGATGCCTTAAATATAGTGAACCTAATGATACAATAGACTTAAGGTTGATACTCAGTACACAGTCTGAAAAACTAATGCTACACTAAAGCAAGTAAAATACTTATTAGCTAATTTTAAACTTTAAGTCATACAATATGTGTAAAGAGCTTTATATTATGGAAAAATACTCTGAATATGTTTTTTTTAAAGATAATTGATGTCGACAATCTATTTCAACTCTTTGTATTTTCAAACTAAATTAAGCATTGAAAAGATAATTTTTCCACTTTAAATTCTAATAAATATATTGCCTTTCAAAAAAAAATTATGATAAATGTTTTTTTATATGGTACTATTCAAATTTTATTTTTAACAAAGATAATTCTTAATCATATTTTATTTACTTTAATTAGTCAGGACTCGTCTATTATGATGAATCGAAAGATTAAGAGAAAAAAAAAATTAAATTACTATTTTTTTATTATTAAACCAGTTACATTTAACTTTCAATTGAATGACAGATAGAGTCAGAAATCAATTTGTTAAAATCAAATCTAACAAAAACATGAATTTTATAATTTTGAACAAGTATATTAACCTGGACACGTTTTTTCCACCGTGATATAACGCGATTCACATGCTATATGTTGATGCTTTACTTTTAAATTGACGACAAATGTTGATTTCCCAAATTAATGGGTTTGAGAAAACCGTGGCTAAACCATTGGCCTTTGAAATGCCACGTGAACGCTGCTCATTAGATGTTAAATGTGGACAAACAACTAATCACTAGAATGATTCAACTTAAATACCAAGAGTTCATTCAACACTCACTCCATTTGTCGGTGCAAGTATAAAGCTTTGATCTTTAAAGTAGAAAAATGAAAAAGCTACACAACTAGGTAGGGTCCAACGTATAAAGATATATATGAATTGTGACAGCCAAATTGCAAGTGTCTTTCGTCTGTTTCTAAAATGAAGTGGGAAAGGAAAAATAAAAGTAAACTTTATCCAACATTTGAAACTACAGAGGAATCCCATCCTATTGAAGGAAATCAATAAATAAGAGGGGAAGATCCTTTGTACCAAAAGTATTTAGAGAAAATTGTATAATTAGTTAAATACATATAAAATGCCATAGAAATATCTTTATGTGATAGTTTATTATTTATTATTTTATATGCAAGAATATAGTTTTAGATCATTATAGTTTTAAGCTTTTTAGTTAATTTTAATTCTTGAAATTTAATAACCAAATAATTGATAAATATAAAAATAATAAAATTATTGTAAAATATATATATAAATTCAACTTATATTGTATATACTATATAGTATTTAAAAAACATCTATCAAAATTTTATATTTTAATCAAATAAACTTATACGTTAATCAAATAAAATTATAAAATAATTATTTATGATTTCAAGTTGAAACGTACCTTAGTCGGCAGGCCGAAGACTTTTAATCATAAATTGGTTAAATTGACATTCAATAAACCGAATATAAATGAGATGGTTGTATTGTTATTAAACTGGACGAGTTAAAAAAAAATTGAGATTTAATATTTTAATTTTCAATTGATTCGTGAAACATGTTAAATTTGATATTATTTTTTAGAAAAAGAAAATTCGGAGTAAAAAATTACAATACAAAAAAGACGTAAGTAAATATTTGATCGTTTATGGTAAATATTAGCACCCATAAAAAAAGTGATGATACTAGTGATAAGTAAGACAAAATGTTTCTAGAAGAGATGAAAAAGGGGTAATCATGAGTCAGCAAGAGAAGTGGGGCATAGTGTTGCTGTTTCAAGATGCCAATTTTATCCAATATCCATGATGTTGCCAAACTCTTCTTCTTTTTCAATTTATCTCTCTCACTCATCCTTTCCCCTTTCTTCACTTCATATCTCAATCAAATCCTATCCTCTCTCCAACATCAGTTATTGCAATAAAGGGTATAAAGAAAATAAATCAATATTCAGTTTGGTTCCGGTCACAAGGGTCGTGCACTCGTGCTTGCTTTCTTGGGTGTGCATGGGTTAACTTTATGAGTATTCATCGTAAAATTAAATTTGAAATGACCATTTTTAATAAAATTATGTAATTTACGATCTTAATTTGTTTATCAATCTATTTTTTTCATATAATTGCAAAAGAATATCTCAAGCGGTTGGTAAGATTTTTAAACTCCTTAAAAAAATCGATTGACACTCATGTAAATTATTCTCTTTCAACTATGATTTCTTTAAATGTATCAATTAGAAATTAAATTTCTAATTATATGTTTAAAAAGTCAAAGCACCAACTACGTAAGTTAGTCATTATTGATAATCTAAATCTAAATAAACTAATTCAGCTAAAGTTATGTTAATTTGTGTTATGAATTAGGCTTATTGCCTAATTTATATGAGAAATCATGTCAGTATAAATTATATCATCCTAAGATTATGATAGGTACGTACAAAATACTCTAGATATATTCATGAAAAAAAGATATAAAACAAGCCTTGTTTTAGAATAAGGTTATTAATCATTGAGAATGTAAATTAACTGGTATAATATTATTTTAGTTTAATGAGAGATTTTGAGGTTAAGTTCTCACTCTCCATTACATTAAATGTTCAAAAGGTGATCGTGGTTCGAATCCTTACATTTGGTATGAAATAATCTATATTAAAATGAAGTATTTAGCTTATATGTATTTACCATTTTTATCCTCGATAAATATTAGTTATTATCTTTAAGAGTGAGTATTTCGTATCAATATCATGGATATAAAAAAATAATCAAACATATGATTAATTTTTAAATATAATTTTGATTTTCCTATTTTAAAATAGATATATTTAATCTTCATATTTAAAAAAATTCACGGTTTTGATTTGATTTTCAATTTTAACTGTATTTTATTTATTTTCTTTTGGTTCAATTGAATAATAGACCTATCATATTTCTTTAAGATAACATAAAAAATAATCTAATTAATTAAAATGTAAGAGAGAATAAGAATTAAACAAAAATTATGAATTTTATAAAATAAAAAATAAATATCTTTATTTTAAAATAAGGAACTAAAATTGTATCTAACCCTAGGAAAAAAAATTCTATTGTAATAGCTATCTTGAATTGGAGTATTTTTAGGTACTATTGTTTAATCAAAGTGTGCTTTTAAGAGTAATTTTATAATGTGAGTACTTTTTTATATAAATAATAATAATAATCTTTTATCTATATTTTTGAGTTGCATTTCAATATCTTTTTAAATTTATCAATATTTCAAAAACAAATTTATATGATAGTATATTTTTTCTGTCTTAACTTAAAAAAATATATTAAAAAAGTTGTTAGCTACAAGTTTTAATTATAATATAAATTATATATAATTTTTTGGTACCCATGACATGGGTGACATTGATGCATAATATCACCAACTTTGTTTATAATTACTTTTTATCAAAAAATTTGACTAATCACCTTTAATAGAGTGTTTCTTTCTAATCATATTTTTTTATATTCACATGACATGAAATCTTATGACTTTACTTAAGTAAATCGAGTCTAATATTACTCAAAATAATTATTTGTTGATACATAAATTGTATATTTAAGAGTTTTTATTTATTATAAATTTTATTTATGCAAAATAAATATTTATTATTTGTGTTGCATAAGATAAAATATTACCCAATACATTTTAAAATATTAAACATATTAATATAATTTTTTAAAAAAATTAAGTGATTAAACTAATTGAAATTAAAAATTAAATTAATTATAATTTATTAATCCATATTTTAACAGGAAAATTAATTAAATTAAATGAATCTAAATCAAATACTACTATTTTGGTACATGTTATTTTGTACACAAATCCATTTATCGAGTGATTGTGCACGTATTTAACATAGCTGTTGCTTTCAATGGTAACAATCCCTACTTTTTCTATTTGCCAGTTGCCGGTTTCCTGAAAACCTTCTAGAACACCCACGGTTTTAGTTTTATACTTATTTTTTTAGTTCACAAATCATGGCAATGACAATATTGGACATTAGTAGTACTGTAGTTTTATACTACTGCTGTTCAGAAGGTTGAAACTTGCTTACGGATTCAGTTGACTGTGCATCAGAACCCGTGCGATCGACACAATTTTTTTACGGAAATAGAACAATTATTCCCAATTATTATTGCAATGAAAATATGCATGATTATATTTAGACATCAATAAATTTTAAATATTTTATTGGAATTTTTTAATTTTTTTATATTTCTCTTTTTGTCAAATTAATTAGTTATTTTTCATTTTTTTTATCTCTTTCAAGATGTAAGACCAACTTTATTGTTGGTATCTTGATGGTATTCAAGGCAAATGAATCAATTCTATAAATAGAAATATTGAGAGGGAGAGAATAAGTGGTCTTGAGATGCTCTTAACATGCGAAATCCAATTAAGAAATCAAAATGATTGTCGAAAATAAGTCAATATTTTATGTGTGAGGGACTCCTTTTTGGTTATATAGCTGCAGCCAAATAAGATGAGCATGCTAGATTGCTTTCCGTTGGTTGTAGTAACTTTTCTGTTTGCCAGTTGCCGGTTTCCCGAAAACCTTCTAGAAGACCCACAGTTTATTTATATTTTGTTCACAGATCTCAACATCACTCAAAACTTATCTGGAACACCATGTCCATCCCTATAAAAACCTCTCTCATACTCATCTCCACATATTCTGATCCAACAGTCTTTAACACTCGAAGATTCTCTCCTTTTCAAATTTCAAACCTTTTCCCCCAAAACTAACAGACCCCTCTTCTTCTTCTCTCTCTGTAATCTCAATCGTGCATGGGTCGTCTTCACTGATTCGATAATAAAAATCTCAGATTCATTCTTCGTTTTCTGTTACGATGGAGTTGATTTCAGGTCTACCAGAGGACGTAGCCCGAGACTGCTTAATTAGGATTCCCTACGAGCAATTCCCGGCGGTTGCTTCCGTCTGCAAAGGCTGGAACACGGAGATTCACTCGCCGGACTTTCACCGGCGTAGAAGAACCACCAAACAAGCCCAGGAAATCCTCGTCACGGTTCAATCCAATATAGACTCCGAAAAAACTCGAACCGGTTTGCTCGCGAAGTCCACCACGAACCCGGTTTACCGGCTCAGCGTATTCGAACCGAAAACGGGTTCATGGAGCGAGTTACCCTTGGGACCCGAACTCGCCTTCGGGTTACCCATGTTCTGTCGGATAGCGGGTGTCGGGTTCGACCTTGTCGTAATGGGCGGGTGGGACCCAGACTCGTGGAAAGCGTCGAATTCGGTTTTTATCTACAACTTCCTGTCGGCCAAGTGGCGGCGTGGGGCCGACATGCCGGGTGGGCCCCGCACGTTTTTCGCATGCGCGTCGGATCAGAACAATCAAACGGTGTACGTCGCGGGCGGACACGACGAGGAGAAGAACGCGCTGAGGTCAGTGCTTGCGTATGACGTGGCCAGAGACCTGTGGGTCCCTCTACCCGACATGTCACGTGAGCGCGACGAGTGCAAGGCCGTGTTCCGCCGTGGCGCGCTTTGCGTCGTCGGAGGGTACTGCACAGAGATGCAGGGCAGGTTCGAGCGGAGCGCGGAGGTTTTCGACGTTGCCACGTGGAAGTGGGGCCCGGTGGAGGAGGAGTTCATGGATGCCGCCGCGTGTCCACGCACGTTCGTCGACGGCGGGGATGGTGCGATGTACATGTGCTGCGGCGGTGACGTGGTTGCGTTGCAAGGGGACACGTGGCGGAATGTGGCGAAGGTGCCGGGTGAAATACGGAACGTTGCGTGCGTGGGAGTGTGGGAAGGGGCAATGCTGGTCATTGGATCGAGTGGGTTTGGGGAACCGCATGTGGGCTTTGTGTTGGATCTGAAAAGTTGGGCTTGGACTAAACTTGTGAGCCCAGAGGAGTACACTGGTCACGTTCAATCTGGTTGCCTTTTGGAAATTTAGTACCTCATGTTTTTTTTTTTTTGGAAGTTAAAATGCTGAATATTATTGATGCATAATACTTGAGTTTTGTTTCGGGGCGTTTGTGTAAATACATGATCATATGAAGCAACAATTTTGTTTCTTTGGTTGCTTTATTTACTTACTCAAAAGCTTGATCATTTTAGTCTGTCGTAGCTTTTAAGGAGTTGTAGTATATATGGAGTGCACAATTACCCTTTTGTTTAGAGTTAGAACGAACAAAAGTGGAAACACGGGATATAGGAAATTGCATATCCTAGTAGACAGCACTAGATGTGCAGTACAGCAAGGAAAAGTGTAACAAATGAAGATGTTGTGCTTACACTTCATTGATGTTTTGCTTAAAGACAAAAATTAATTCGTCTTATTCTTGTTTGCCAAATTCTTCGGTCCTTCTCTATCAAGTTATTAAAAAAAACCTATTCCTCCCAACGAACCTTTTCATTGTGATGCTTACTACTCAATCATGACTGTTAGAGACTTTTAAATAAGTGTACACAGGGAATAACATTTTTTTCCCTTTGAAAGTTATTTTTATAATTTGAAAGTCATGAAATTAATCTTCTATTTATAATTTAAAAATCATAGAATTAATCCTTCAAAACGGAAGATTAAAGTATTTGTTTCCAATGGCATTGTCATTTTATTTTGTTATCTAATGTTGGTTTGCCGAAGCGGATAAAATATAACTTTGTGGATATGGAAGATTAAAGTTAAACTTATCACAACAAGCCAATTAAAAATGAACAGATCACATAGTAATGATCGGAGAAAAGCCCTCTACAAATGATTCAAAATACCCAGAAAACAACTCTGATAAACCTTCAACCAATTTAACGCATAAATTTTTTTATGAAGAAAAGTAATTACTGTGTTAAGAATGCCTTAAAAGATACAAGCAATTTAGGGTATGTGTATACACTTTGTGAAAACGATTTCAGAGAAAAGTCCTTGATGGCCAACAATAATACAAAGTAGGAGGAAACGATTTCAGTATTTAATATTATATTCAATCTCATTTAATCTCATCCGTCTAAAATTTTTAATATTATATTATACGGTTAGACTTCATGGTCCACCGTAGAATCTACCTTTAATTCAACACCCTCCCTTTAATGTTTACAACATAAGTTGACAAAATTCAATTTTAAATCATAGATATGGGGAGTGCACAATGATCGGTGTGGGATACACATGGGATGGAAAATGGCATACTAGATAGCACTGGATGTGAAGCACAACAAATTGACGGTTTGCCTAGAATGAATCGATGCAAAATCAATTAATCTTATTTTTCTTTCTCAAGTTTTTGGGTCTCTCTCAATTCTCAACAAATTTATACAAAACATGTATTCCTCCCAACAAACTTATAATTGATCTGTCTACTCGAAAGTATTAGCAAGATCTTTTTATGGATCCGAAGACTTTGATTATGTTTGGATGTTGGATTCCTTTAAAAAAATACATGTTTAGAGTAAAAGATATAAAAAATTATCCTTTTCCAAAAGTATGCTCACGTTTAGAACGTTTTTGTGTACTTTGATTTACAAGTATTATAACAGTGAATTTCCTTACAAATAATATTTTTAAAGTGTTTAATTTCCATGAATTATTCATGCAAAATTTGTACTATCAATCAAATAAAGATATATTAATAATATTTTTTAAAATGATGATTATAAAATTGACAATATTATTATACATTATAATTTATAATAGATGAAAGTATAAGTAAAACTTACAATATCAATATATCTAATTTAAATTCTTTTAATAATTAGATAAATGGATCCTATAACCATCAATTTAATTTTAGCTAAACCTCGACTTTAATCCGTCACCAGTAATATCTATCGCTTTCTTTTCTTAGAACTTGAGGGTTGCGTGCAGGGTTCTTTGACCATCATTTTTTTGGATCAGGAAAAAAAAAAAAAAACAGGTATTATATTGAGGATATAAACAGGTATAAAATATACCCAATCTACATACAAAATCTGCACCATCCCTTCCTATCCGAAACCAAGGCACTACAGGGGATACAAAATCAACATCCCAGAAAGTTACACCATAAAGACTAAAAAAGTCCCACTTATCCCAAAAGTTAAAGACAACTAATATACTCCAAGCTAAAAGTATACAGACAAGACCAACAACATAATAACCCTACACTGTAAAATAGCTTACTGCCAGCAATAAATTCAGTTACTCGACACCTTCATCACAAAATACCTTAGCCCCTGTCTTAAGCCTGACCGCCCTTGATACATTCCGAAAAATTAGAGACACATTGTACAAAAAAACACTTCGAATTCCTGCTCATAACCTTTTATCATACTTATATGTAAAAAGAAAATATATGTAATCTCTTGATTAGTCTCGATTTTAATTATGATTAAACTAGTTATTAATACATCCTTTTTGTAAATTTACTAAAGATTGAATAAATAAGAGGTCTTTAAAAAAAAATGAATAAGAGGTCTTTACTTTTTGGAATCATAGGCTAGATTAATGCAAAATTTTCCGCACCTTTTTTTCTGTATACTCTTCAATTATTGAAAGCTATACATGAATGAATCACTGCCTTTTTTAGTAGGATAAAAATTTCACTAAACAATTGTTAAAAATATGTTATTTGTACTTTTCAAGAGTAAAGGTTGATGCTCAAAGAAAAAGAAAAAGAAAAGAGTAAAGGCTGTACTAATTAGCCACTTTGCCACTTCTTCCAGATTGTATTTCCCTAACTTAAACATTCTTATGATATGCCGACACAAAGTTTCACTCTCTCTCTATAAAGGCAATATCCGCCACGAGGACGTTCGATACTGCAAGATAAAATAAAACTATTTAGTAAAGGTTCGAAATCAACACCCTCTAAATAGTTATTATAAGTTATTAATTTCATGCATACAATTAATAGATAAACCATCTAAACTGGGAAAAGACATATAGCCTTAGAAATTTCTAAGTATTGAATTCCAACTTTTATAGGTCGACTTCCACAATAAATAAATAGATAAGATTGTAAATTTGGTCCCTAGTTTATCTTCAGTTTCGGATTTGGTCTTCTAGTAATTTAATTTATGAATTGGGTCCTCCTATTTTATAAAATCATGCAATGTTAGTCCCCAGATCACAATTGGACGTTGACCGTTATAAAGGAATGTTGACTGTCACGTGTCACGTTGTTATTGGATGATGACTATCACGTGTCATGTTCTGATTGGTCAATGAAAATAATAGTGCATTTTATCTGTCACGTGCAACAGTTAATCTCTTTTTTTTAACAAGAACAATTAATCTTTATACAAATGTTAATGTGTGTCATAACAATCCTTGCAAGGAAAGTGAATCACACTTTAGTTTCTAATACACTTTTCATTATTAGTTAAAATATATCAAAAATTCAAAATTAAAAATTATAAAATTTTGAATGGAATTTATTAAATGTGAAGTAAGACTCTTAATATTATATGATTTTTATAAATTGTAACAAATAATAAAAAGAGTAGTATATTCAAAATAGTATGCTCCCAGCATATTATTGACACACTTCTCATACTTGCAAAAGCAGTCTAATAGAATTACACTTGTATATTTGGCCACTGTTGGGTTTTTTGAGTTTTTTTATAGGTGGAGTAAAGACTCAAATGATAAGGTCCATTTTGTCTCACTTGTTTAATTGGAGAGAGGGGTCAGATTATGGTGTAAGAGAGAAACTCATTTGTGTGGAAAACAATTACAGGACATTGAGAGAGAAAAGAGAAAAAAATCATTATGATTTTTGTACACCTACTAGAAAGCGTTTTTTAGATTACAATTGTGTTTTTTGTTCACCGTTGAATTGAGTTGATTTTTGGAAAGTAGGTTCTACACACGTGATACTTCAAAATGTTCGGTTGGATTATCAAATCGATATCTTGAGAGAGAAATAAGTGTTTTTCATTTCTTGCTATGCATTTGGTGTTTTCCATCTTTTTGTTTATTTATTGTAAGCATTGGTGCTTGGTTTTTGTTTGGCGATTTGCAGCATGTTTCAATGCATTTGTTGAAGACTCTCTTATACCTTTATTGATTATAGTAGAGTTATTTCTTTGATTTAAATGACCGTGATTTTCTACCCTTGCATTGAGGGACTTTCCACGTAATCGTGTTTCTTATGTGTTCTATATTTTATTGGTGGTCCTCACAAGTTTTTATCTGTCATTAAGTTTGTTATTTTGTTGGTTTGTTTTCCCCATTAGCCACATCATTTAAGAGTTAAGAATTTTTTAATTAACAGTTTAGTTAAGGAACATTTAAGACTAAGAATTTCACCATTATCATTGGCTTGCTCTTTCTGCGAAAGCATAAATCCACGACGCCAATTGTGTTTTGATAAATAAAAGAGTTTAACTATTGAGCATCAAGTGTGAAGAAGAAGATGCACCTATCGACAAAGTAGGCAAGAGGAAGCATGAAAAGCGAAGCAAAGAGGTAGTGATAGGCCATAAGAACACTTAAGCTCATCCCATCATTGGCAACCAATTTGAACAAGATGCCAACTCCGCCATAAGGAAAATGAACCAACACGTGACATGTTCACAATTAGTTGTGATGAGAGATGTGCAAAGAATATTTGCAATTAACCTATATTAGCTAGCTGGTGCTGTTGAAACGTCTATGGAGTAGGACACATTTTCAATCCAGTTCACCTCTTGTTTGAGTCTGTCAGAAATGCACAAAATTGCTACTATTTTTTATTGTGCATTAAGGCCGGTATCACCCTATTCATTAGAAGACTGGTTTTAATTTCTTTAAACTCAGACATCAACCAAGTGACCTTTGCCTGTATTTTCTTCATCTAAGGCAATTTTTTATTTCACATGAACTGTACATATTACTATAAATAAATTAGTCTATTAAATGATGTTTTATCTGATTTAATAAATTCATTATTACTAGATACTGTATTTTCAATTTGAAACTCTAAAATGCCGCCCTTCCTTGAGATTGGATGTATTTTCATTAAACTATTTTTCTAGAAAAATGTTTTCAACAGATTAGGATGGAAGAAGTTATGTATGATCCGGAATTAATATAGTCTCAAGTAATTTTTACATGACACTTATCCGAGTTTTATTAACTTTCTTGTAAATTGAAAATTTTAACTTTGTATCATGAAAATTAACCGAACCCATATAAATAAATGATAGTTCCAAACGGTGCAATAATTTTCCCAAGGCAGGCCAAGATGATTTACCCCTTGAGCTTTTTTCCCCTCTATTTTATGTATAATGCGATTCTCAATAACACTGAGACTTGGCGTTAATCACGGTAAGCCACAAGAACCCATTGGAGGAGACAAATGACTACTTTTAACTTTCATTGTACACGCTCAGTTTTATTCAACTTATCGTAACCACTATAAATTTATTGGTTTGCACTCAAACACAGATGAATATTGCTTTTCAGGAACATCTATTTTTATTTATTTATTTTGTCCAAAGGAAAGAAAACAAAGGAGCTGGTAATCCTTCTCATAAATTGGACTCAGTAGTAGTACAAAGAAACTAACAGTCTCGGGTTTGTGCAATCCAATAAAAGAATGGGAGCATTGCATTGCAAGTACCAAGCAGTTCTTTCACTTATTTGCTTCTCATGCACCTAGTAATAACCTCTACAAAATTCTTATACATGTGTTGCTTCAAATACATCTTCTGCACCTTCTTTCTTCCTTCCACCCCCATTTGCTTCCTTGCCAACTGGTTTTTGAGTAAAAACCGGAGATTCTGTGCAAGAACATCATTCCCCGGATGTCCAACAGGATGAAGAAGACCAGTAACATTGTTCTCAACAATCTCCCGTGTTCCTCCAGCATCCGTTCCAAGAACCTACTCCACCAAAATGAAGATATGAGGACATAAAACTCATAGAAATTATCAACTACTTTCACCGAATAAGTTAACACAAAGAAGCACAGAAAATATTATTAATCCCAAATTCCCAACACTAGATCCATCCCCAATTGCAGCTTTTTTATAATTAGAGCCAACAAAAGTTATTAGAATGCATTGTCTTTTACTTTAAGGCTACAATTACATGCATATGCTTCAGTAACAATTATCTCGATGAGTTTAAGGAGAAAATATAAGTCATACCGGAAGACCATATGCCATTGCTTCTATAGTCACACGTCCAAATGTTTCTCCCAGCCCCTGTTCACCATTTTGCTAATTAGCAACAGCTTTGCACAATAGAGAATATTTCTTTCAACAATTAATTTGATGACTCTAAATGTAGTAATAACTGGAATGTGTAGTTTCAGCTATCTTGTCAAGCTGTAAAGTGAAATGCTTTTTCTTACTATGTTTCAATGAAAAACAGGGCCAGAAACAGGATTATTTGTTATTTGCAACAATTTCATTGATTGCACACTAAATCTTATCTTTGATTGATAGAGAAAACTAAACACTACTGGCTAGATCAAAATCCAAACATCTTAATATAAAGAGTCATAACACAGGCAAGGATACTCCAGAAATGGGATAAGGCAAGAACTTCAAGTCTTCAAGTTAACATGATGAGAATCCAAATCCGTAAAAAAAATACATATATTTCATCTACCTCGACAAATAACTTACAATGACATCATGATAATATTTCCAACATTCTGAAGCATTTTTTTCATTTACAATTAGCTTTGTTTGGAGCTATATGGATATCAGATATAAATCGGATTCATAAACACATGCACATTCAAACAATGAAGGAAAAAAATGTTATATTTTTGTATAAGCATACTTCACCTATATATGTATGTAAAAACATTTTAGGTACTACTTTACAAATAATTTAACCTTTAAGCAACACTTACCTGAGAGTTTATAACGTAAACATCTGCAGCAGAGTAAAGTGAGGCAACTCGAGTTGTGGCTGGAGTCCAAAAAATTGATGTCGAGGCGTTTGGATGTTGTTCTAAGAAACTTAGAAGGCTTTTAACATAATCTGCCTTGTTACTCTTTGATCTAACAGAACCAATGAGAAGTTTGAGAGATTGTTGAATTGTTCCTTTGCCATTAGGCAACACTTGTTTCCTTCTGTTAATGTCAAAGTTTTTATAATCAGTGCAATATATAAAAATTGGATACTACACAACCACAAGTTATAAAATTTTATTTTTAAACTCATGTAACCTGCTTAAAGAATTGCTTGAGATACTATTTGAAGCTACTTTCCCATTCTTCATCAATGGCAACAATTTTCTAATACGATGCTTTCTAGTCAGGGAAGATAGGCCTTCCTTTATATTTGACACTTTTTTCATTTTCTTATCATCTTGCAACTGTCCTTGTTCAAGTACTGAGCTTACTGATTCAAGAAGCAATAGCTGGCCCTTCCCAGGGTTGATGCTGCTTAGAGATATCACAAGCATGTCATTATCAGTTAGGCCCATTTCTTTTCGGACTGATTCCCTCAATAACTGCTTTTTCTCAACCATTTTCTCGGTACTAAAGGATGGAGTGTTAAGTGTTGAAGGAATACCAGCTACAAATGCCAGTTCTTCATTAACAGACAATGCAACAATTTCAGGGAGGGATCTCAGTTTTATGCTTTCCTCTTCACACCATTTTTGCCACTGTTTAGATTGTGATTCAGAAAGAAAAACCAACATCTTTACTCTGTGCAATATATCCTTTGAACGATCAAAGTACTCTCGTCGATTTTCCATAATCCACCAGGCAACTTGGCTTGCACCAGCTGGGAAATGATCAATATATTGTTCTGGAAACATATGAAAAGATAATGATTTTCTATTAAGACATGTATAGAAGCGGAATTGCAAACTCTCACTGGCAAATTATAAACTGCAACAATATATACCACTGTTTACAACTTGATAATAGAAGATTTCAGTTGAGCAATAAAGCAATATGCATACCTCCATGTATAATCACACTCATTTGTTTTCTCAATTTCCATGGCTCAAACTTCAAATGATTAAAAGGTTAGAAGTTTATGTATATATGCAGGAAGTGAGGGATGGTGAGGATCCTCTACCAATGCCATTTAATGAGACAGAGTACTAATATTCTATCAATTCATGACAAGTTTAGGAAGCCTTATACCAATAATTCTAGAATTAGTCTGAGATGTAGAATTAAGCCTTTGACATTGTTGCAATGTGTCTCCAGAAGACTAGAGTTCGTCAAAGCACATTCATTTATATTAATCTTCCCTTTGAAATATTTATAATTTTCAAAGAGCAATGGTAAGTTGGTAATGATCATATCCTTTTGATTGAGAGCTAGAAATTAATTTCAAGGCTGCATAGCTAATTCATATAATAGAAGGATTAAAAACAGTTCGGGGAGGGGGGGGGGGAGAGACGGGATGGGCCGTTAGTGAAGCGCATTTCCTTAATCACTACAATATACATAAGGAAATATCACCAATGTGCTTACCAATCCATGATGCACAGACAGCTGAACCAGCAATTACAAGATCAGCCTTCATTGCAGTTTTGAAGCTGAGATCTGATTTGTCCTCAAGCACCTTGATCCGTCTCCTAGCAAGCTCTGACATTAAACCACCTTTCCTGCTAAGCACAACAGCTGAAACAGTGGCCCCACAGCTCAAAAGTTCAGTTGCCAACTCCATCATTGAAAGTGGAGCTCCAGTCATGGAAAGCTCGTGGAATATCAAGATAAATCTTCTGGACCAAACCAGACGTGCAAAGTCCTCCTTCCTGTTACATGTGCCAGAACGTTTCTCAGGACTCCATTCCAGAATCCTATCCTCCATTGGGCCAAACGGACCAACAAGCAATCCATACGTATTATTGGTTGTAGGAATTTCTGGCTCCTGCTCCTCTATATCAGTGTTCTTAATTTCTGTAGTTGGTTTCAGCTTACCACGTGATTTACCTTTCGAAGAACGTCTGCTCTTGCTCCTCTTCTTTGAGCTTGTTTTACGATGAGATGGAACATCATTGTCTTTCTTTGCCAAAGCTACACTTATAGTTTTACTGATCCCTGCTATATCTGCACCAGTCTCATTATTAGCAGATAATGATTTATCGCTAGCAAGCAAATCACGTCGCTGAATCTGTTCAGCATCTGTGTTGGTATTTCTTGGCCCGGTTCCAAAGCCAGAAAATTCTTCCTTCTTATCACTATGAGCCCACCTGGACTGAACAAAAAATCCAAGATAAGCCCAGAGGGTGATTAGAAGCAACCACAAAAGTAAATGATTGCTCCGAAACCACAGTGCACCGCCTACGCTGATCCTTCCTTCTTTTCTTGGCGTTCGCACAGAATTAAGCCGCCGGAATGAAGGGGAATTTCGAGGATTTGATCTTCCAGACAATGTTGATTTAAAACTGCCACCTAATCTCAAAGAAGACTGTTTAGCCAAATTAGGTTGATATTCCCCTCTATTGATGCTTTCCTCCATTAGTTTCCAGAACTATCACATCACTAAAGAAGATTCTTTTAGGGACAATTCTCGCTCGAAATTCAACCAAAAGCCTCCAGGAATACTTGAAGCTTGAACAGTAGTTTTCTGAATTAACCACACGGAAGAAGTAAGCTAGAAAGATAACAGACTTAATTTCTCCATCATAATTCATTCAAACAAAAAACAAGAAAAAGCAGTTTTGCTCCTTAACATTCAACAATTCGTTTTATTGTTACTCATTAACTATTGCTCCTTCTACCAAAGAGAAGTCTATCAAGAAACCATGGAAGTAAAAGAACGCAAATTTAAGTGTTGCGAAACAGAGTTGGGTTACCAAAAAAGGAAAGTCGGGTTTTAGCAGCAACAAATGAAAAGAAAGTAAAGTTACTTAACCAAGAAAAGAAACCCATTAGAAAAAGAGAAGAGAAGGGCATTACATGGATCGTTGAAGATCTGTGCAATGATTGAAGAGCGATTCTTTGTTGAAGTTGGTCCTTCAATTCATCACTGAGCTAAGCTTCCTTCAACACCTTGAGGCCGTTTTATTGTGCACGTTAAGGTCAAAACACGCTCTGAGAGACAAGAGAGAGAGAGAGAGAGAACTGAGTTATTACTTATTAGTAAGTAAGAGAGAGAGAGAAAGAAACAATTACTTCAACTACAAAGGTCTCAGTCTCACTCTGAGTCTGATTCTCAGACAAATTCATACTATCACGTGGGTCCTGCACGTGCCATCTTTCTTCCCTCTCTCCCTCTCTCATTGCCCCTGCACTGCACCGTCGGTGACTATCATCCAAACATTCTCACCGTTTGATTAATCCAACGGCCTCTTTGCCGTTTGACCTTGGTCCCACCACTTTGACTTTCATGCTTTCGTGTTCTATTATTCAATTAGCAAGGAACTGATATTTTTGGAGAAATATTAGATTTTTTTAATTGTTTAATGATGAGAATATTGTTAAATTATTAAATGATATCCATCATGAATATTACTATGTGTAGTTATTATTAGATTTTTTTTATGAAAATAATTCGTGATAGATTGAATTGTTCATTAATGATTATTAAGAAGTTTAGTCTCATTTGTAATGTAATAAACATTATAACAATGTATGTATATTTAGATTGAAAGTATTTTTTTTCTCACATTTCTACAATTCTTTATTCAAGCTAGTTTGTTGAGGATGACAAAAAGAAGTGTACAATTATCTTTTCTATTTTCGTTCAGTCTAGATCTTTTATGCGCTCAAAAGGAAAAAATAAAAACGTACATCTATCAAACATGGTGATAAGATGGATTTCATCTTAAAATGACAGTTTTAAATTTGTAATTAAAATTAACGCTTTTGCTATTCTTGCTAAAATTTGATTAAGATTCCCATAGAAATAAATTACAATATTTAACACTACTGTTAAAAACCTCATTTAAGGTACTATTAAAAATAATTTAATTAATTAAAATATAAAAAAAATAATGTAGACAAGATTGTGAATTTTTAAAATAAAAAAATCAAATATTTTTATTTTAAAATAAGAAGACAAATAGTACACATTGAATAAAATAAAATGAGATGACCAAAATTGTATTCAAGAAGGAAAAAAAAAAAAAAGCAACGGCTAAAGAGATAAGCATCGGACGAGTTTTTAACTGGCAAGCACTAGTAGAAGAAGAAGAAATTAACTAAAATTGATTAGTAGAGGAGAATTTTAGTATCATACGGAATATCATACATCACCAACCATTATGAAAAAAAGTCACATTTCGTAATTAATATAATATCGATTGAAATTCACGAAGCAAATTTTCGAGATTTTAATGTAATCCAATAAATACTTGTATGAAGCAAATTGTTGACGACGTCATACGAAGCGAATTTCCGAATTTATTGGCTTTCATCATCATACACTACAATTTTTAAAATAATTCTTATCACCACTTAATAGTACATGACATACAATCATTCTAATGTAAATACGTGCCACATCCTACATAAATTATATATTTCATTAATTTCGATTTAATCAACCAAGATAGAGTATAACAAAATAAAAACCATCGTTTTCATCGAATACCAAAACTGTCTTAGGTAAGAGTACTATATTAACATCCTTCAGATGAGTCTCAAATCTCAATAGAAGAAACAATGAATTCAAAAGCAAAAACCACTCAGTCAAAAACACTAATTTGAATTTGGAAAAATAAGAGGATTACACTATTTGACGTCTCGTAACAAATTTACCACAAGTACATACCAGACGAACAAGAAAACCATTTACACGAGAAATTTTCAATTCCACGAGCAATCAGTTGCTGCAACACAATCGTCGTTCTTTTTTCCCACATTCATAGTTGTAGAAAAACCTGCCTAAGTTTCTCACGAGCTTCACGAAAGCAAAACGCAAGAAAAATCTGGCAAAGAAGCCAACTGTCATAATTTCCTCAGCAGCAATTACAAGGACATCAACTGCAAATTTATTTATACTTACCGCACAATTACACAAGCAACTACCACCTGTCAAGCTGCAATTAACTTCTTTAAATGGAGAACAGCATGAACAGGCGTTATATAACACTGCAAGGGAAAAAATTGAATTACGGAGAGAAAAAAAGAGGTGTATCAGTGTACAAAGCCCAAGGGGAAACCCCCAACCAATCCCAAAACATGAGGGAACCGGGAAAAATAACTTCAAAAAATACTCCCAGCGAAAATACAAGTTCTGTAATCACCTAAAAATTCTTGAAACATATTGCTGCCCAAGTACTCCTGAACAAAAGCTTGAAGACAAAGGACCAGGAGGAAGAAGGCCTGCAAAACAAAAATTATGAAAACTAAGAAAATTGTAAACACTAGTAAGAAAATTGATGCATTATTTAATAGAGGAAAATAACAAACCTTATCTTTTTATTCAAACAAGTTGCATTCTATAATACTTCATTGCCCAAAATTCATCTCCGAGTATCTGCATGGAACATAACCAAACATTCATCAAGTTTATGTTGATCTAATTAAAAAATATGCCAGCACTATTACCCCTAGAATCCAAAGAAAAATACCCCTTCCCCCTCCCCCTCCACCCCCCAAAAAAAGGTAAAACCATGCTCAAGCATTCCCATCGCAGCAAAATTCATTTAAGACGACCAAAATGAAAATGTTTCCACAAATAAACTTACCTGCGGGGCTTATTTTGCCTCTGTCCAAACTCATCATTTACAGGCTCTGCAGACAGATCAATTCCAAAAAATAAATTAACTTCCAATGGTAATGTGTAAACAACATCAATGGAAAAAGAATATCAATGTCTTACCTGATTTCTGTGGTGATTTCCATTCATTATTAGCTTTATTCACATTATTTTCCTTGCTGTAAAGATTCAATCATGAAAACAGAAATCACAAAACCAGAAAAAAGGTACAGCAACATCAAACCTAGCATGGAAGAAAGAAAAGCATGACAAAAACCCATTACATTATGAATCCTCCTCTCCCAACCCCACGAGTTCACACAAAATTGAAATAAAGTATAAAGATCACCATTCAAGCCAAGCCATGCAATTTTAAGAAGTAAAACTACAAGAGTTCATAGTAAAGCTATAAAAGTACCAACCTTGAAATAGCTGTTGCAGATGTTTGTCCTGATTGTCGGGCATGATAAGCACCATCAACAGTGAGATAGGGTGGACAATATGTAGCCCCTAGAGCACCCGCTGCCCCTAAAGCACCCGCTGCCCCAGTCAAAACTGGTAGCCTAAACCAAAAAAGGAACTACTTAAATAGTGTTCCAAAAAGGAGCTAAAAAGGAACACAACAAAAAGTAAATGAAGACACTTCTAAGGATATTTCAACCATTAGAGTAGTTAAATATCATATTGATTATAAAATTCTTAGAAAATTGCAAGTGCGCACCATAGACAAATGAACACAGGGAGATTTCAACCATGTCAACATCTGGAAAAATTCGGTCATTAATATCCTTACCAGGTCATTTCAGAGTTTCCCAAACCAAGTTGAGGCTGACCAACATATCCAGGAAATGCCATGCCAACAGCAGGAACTCCTATGCCACCGGGATGTTGCCCTCCAAATTGCATAACTGTGTCCCACCAGTGTGCCAAATGAAAATCAGCAAAATTGATCAAAGAAAAAAAAGATCTGCATATGTTCTGAAAGGATCACAGGTACAAACGCAGCCAAACCAAGGGGATGTTTATAAATCAGGACACCCTCACCACAAAAAACTCATCTGTAACACAGTAAATAATATAACAACTTGACTTTTCACAGACTAGTAATGCTGCTATTCTACCTTTATGTGCATGAGAACATGGTATTTCAACAACAGAAATGCAAAATTACAATAAATATATTGGATCCAAATTTTCCACTAAGTTGGCACTGTTGACACTTATCAAGAAAACAGCTTATTAAAAACTGACCGGGCAAGAAGGTTGGGAAGTTATGATCTCCATGAGTACCACTGATATTTCCAGCAGTCCCCATAGCTCCACCATAAACAAAAGAGCCCCTTCCACTACCCTGTGGAGCTCCCCTTCCCTTCCCAACCAATGCACCCTTCAATTTATCGGAATCTGAAGCTGCATCAATTTCTCCAGAATCCAATGAACTAATCGCGCTGGATGTTTTGGGGGGAGATGAAGCTTGAGACCCACTACCAGGTCGATTACCAACCTGTGGAGCAGGGGCTTGCAAAGAAGGTGAAGTTCGCCCTGGAGCAGTTCTTTGAATAGCCGGGAGTTGTGTTGGATCAATTTTACTTGGTTGATTATGAGAGGTAACAGGCGGATAATTCATCTGCACTGGTACTGCTCCACTCCTCCCGTGACCTCTTGGATGAGCAGACTGAGAAGGATTAACTCCAGAAGATCCAGGTAGTGGAATATGCATATTGTTAAAAGCCTTTCCAACAGATGGAGTGCCAGGCCCATCAATATATAGCTTCTCCATGCTGACATGATCAACAACATTCTTTCCTCGAAGAAGTACATTGTTCTGTTGAACCAAAAAACCCTCATCCACAACACCAGGGCGAACAATCCTGCCTGTACCACCCGTTTGGACATCCCCTTTTGGTGCCACACTTATATCTTTGTTGGAAGAACTCGAAGGGTAAAAGGGGGGGGATGCATAATTCAAATTTGATGCAAACACTTGTTTCTTAGCAGGCACAGGATCAGACTTCGAATTAGAGACAGGAGCAAAAGTTTTTCCCAAACTAGCATGTGATGCTTTCTCTGGCTGCTTCCCAGGTCTTAGAAAATAACAAAACAAAATTATGATCAGAAAGCCTAAACATGTATATGTTGCACGAAATCCTACAAAATACAAAGTACTCACTGTTTATTTTGCACCTGGGATGCTGAATCATTGTTCTTATTAGTAGGCTCATACCTCTGGGGTCCTCTCCCTCGCACAACACTCTTTGGTGCTTGAGTTTGATTGCCTCTGTTATCATACCCTTTCCGGCTACCTCTAACATATCTTCCACTGTGGTCAACACCTCGTGTTTTACCACCACGGCCTCGAAAATTACCCTTAGAAGGTCTCCTTCCCTAAATTTTATACAGAACGCATTAGCAAGGTTTCTTTCACTTCAACAAACGAAAAAAAAAAAGTTCTACTACTACATATTTATAAAATCATCACCTCTTTATAGTGCCTTTCCTGCAAAGTAATTTCCTCAAACTTATCATGTCCCCACTTCCTATCATCCTTGGACTCCCACAGTCTCCTTCCACCACGCATACGCCTTTAAAACACAAAAGAACAAAAAACAAAACAAAACCATAAAATCAACCACGTGACAGTACACACACACGCATATTATGCAGAGGTCTGAGTGAAGATTTAGATACCTGTGGCGTGCACCGGCATTGTCCCTGAACCTATCATCGTGCATATAAAAGGCTCCAGCAGTGGGCACCGCAAATGGTTCATTCTCTTTCTTCTCTTCTTCATTTCCATTCCCTGATTCCTCCAAAGGGGCTTTCACATCAGCATCATCGGAATCTTTAACCACTGTGCCATTAGCACCTCCTTCATGTTCATGTTCATGTTCAAGTCCAACCCTCTCTTCTCCTTCCTCTTCTTCTTCCTCCTCCTCTTCCTCTTCCAACTCTTCTTCGTCATCATAATCTGCCACGCCGCCCTCGCCGTCGGAGTCATCGGAATGAGTTATCCGGCGATCGGCGGTGGCGGAGTCTCTTCCGTCAGCGTCGGCGTCACCTTCTTCGTCATCACTTGCCTCACGCCTTCTCCGCATTGCGAGCGATCTCGTGGCCTCTTCGGGATCACTCTCGTACTCGACCCCTTCTTCAGTCGTCGTAGCCATATTCCTAAAACCCCTCAAAAACCTAATCCCGAAAAAATCTGAATCAATCGCAAACACCAAAACGCACGAAAACTTTGTGGAGCGTCGAATAACGAAGAGGAACCAAAAGTGAATGAGCGCAGTCAATTGGAAACCCCAAATCCAAAGGGGGAAGAAATTGGAGTGCGAGAATGAAGGGCTAATTATTTGGTGGGGTGGGTGGGTGAGTGGTGAGAGTGGAAGGTAAGGGTTGCGCCTTGAGAAAACGAAACCCTAGTCTTGGATAATTTTGGGAGATTTTGTTGATTAGTGTCATTGGCAATTGAAACCGAGAGACGAAGAAAAAATAAGGGCAGGGGTTTATGGTGGAATTATCTTATCATCCGGGGTATTTCAGGAAGTTCAATGTCGGTTCCGGATTTGGGAGTAAAGATTGGTTTCTCTACTGTACAGTACTGAATTATGACATGTGGCTCCAAGATATCGACTTTTTTTTTTTTTATCAAACTGGGTATTTTCCTAAAACAATTTATGGAGATGGGTATTTTTTTAAATTATTTATCTGTCCGATATTATTTTGATTTTTGCCAAAGGTGTCACTATGATATTTGATACCACTTTAGGTATCCTGTCAGTGAATGAGATATCAAATGAAGATTTGTTTTGTTGTTTAGTTTGCAAATGAGATATCATCTTACTTGGCTTCACCCTTTTATATATATATATATATATATATATGCTTTTTCTTATGTAATTCTAATATAATTTTTTATTTTTAGAGTTTAATGATTATGCACATATAATTTTATATTGTTAATTTATAAAAAATTATCATTATTTATGACTTTAATGTCATTATTATAAAAAATTCCAAATTTATCATACACAAATTTTTATTGAATAAAAACTCTCAATAGGTAAACTATTTCTTTTGATTAGTTGTACTCTTATGTTTTCAATTATTATCTCTTTCTATCTAAAATATTTTATTTATATCTCTAAAAATAAGGTGTATTTGATAAAGATTTTAAAAGATTATTTCAGCATAAAAAATATTATTGATTTTAAATTTTAAAGATCATGTAGAAATATTATGATTCATCATATTTTTTTATAAGATTTATTAATAGTTTGAATTTCAGTGAATTTATATTATAAGAATTTAAAATATTTGAAAGAATTTTATATATTTGTAAGATTTAAAGGAATCCTATGGACTTTTTAAAATATATTCAAAATTACAAGAGTTAGTAAAAATAATAATAAAAAATTATGAAATTTAGATAAAAAAAAAGTAAAATCAATATATATTCTTAAAAATCTTTTAATGGCTAAATTGATTATATTTTTTAGGTTCTCCTATATTAATCCTTCTTGCAATAACATATTTTCATTATTGCTTTTGGATTTGAACAGTAGACTTAAAATACACGTTGAATTTTTTGTTTTTTAGTTACTAATGTCATTTCATTGTAAATTCAATGACATATTTAAATGAGATGTAATAATAATCATATACTAAAAGGAAGCGATAAGAGTGAAAAAATTATAGAAAGATTATTGAGTTTTGAGGAGGATAAAATTAAGGATGACAATCACAAAAATATTATGTCGAGCAAATGATGGACATAGTCATTGTATGAAAAAACATGATTAGCTTGAACACATAAGACAAATATTAATTTAATTTGCTAAGCAAATAGAAAAGTGCAAACGGAGAAGTATATTTGGCAAACATGTATGGCACACATATTGGAGAATATTATTTTTTGGCAATTGTTCACTATATCTTTCAAGTGAGTAGATCTCGTTTGTGTGTTCAATGTTGAGTTAAAAAGAGAAGAGAGAATTTGTGTAATTTGTGTGGTAAGAGAAAAGAAAGTTTGATAACCAATAAAAAAAAGCCTAACAAAATCTCAAGGGTTTAGATGAGATGATTGAATATGTGTTTTATACTAAAAAGTCATATGAACACACATCTTGAACTATATTTTTCAATACCAAAAAACTTTTTTTAAAGTTATAAAAAAAATTAATTGAATACCACAGGATTTTGTTATATTTTTTGAAAAATTTTAAAATATCTAAAAAATATATCGAATAGAGAATCAAATATCTTAAAGATTTAATTTATGTCATCCTAAAATATTTCAAACCTATCACTATCATGACCACCACCACTGCTATTGTCAGGATCATTTTTGCTGCAACTGTCATGGTTACCACTGTCAACCGTTATCACCATCATGATTGTTGTCATCGTTATTTCCACCACAATCACCACTACAAGCGTTGTCGTGACCATCGTCATCGTCACCAACATGATCTTCATTGTTGTCACCACTATCGACAATGGTGGTGGCAACACCAACAAAGATTATGTTGGTGACGACAATGATGATTACAGTGGTAGGTGTTATTGTGGTGATGACCTTAACATGAATTTTTTTTCTTCTATAAATGACATAAATTAAATCTTTAAAATATTTGATTTCATGTCTTGTACTTTTTTTTAGAGATTTTACAGTAAAATAAAACTTTGATTTGATTTTAAAATGTTTTGATCATGACTTTTTATTTTAATATAAAGGTTGAGATTAATCATTTTTTTTATCACATAAGATGATCAATATGATGTGATACGTCTTTATTTAATATATATCTAAACTATAACTTATATATCAATAGGTTATTTATCTATTATAAATTTTAGTTATAATATAATTTAAATATTTAAGCACATTTATCTATTATAAAGTTTAATCATATAAAAAAATAAAAACCACCACATAAAATAAACTGAATAATATTTATTTTAGATTTTTTTTAAAAAATTATTCAGTTATTTTAGAAATTAATTTCTGAAAAAAGTTAAATTAATTTGTAAGTTCTTGAATTATTTGAGAATTTTTAATTAGGACAATAACCTGTTTTTTTTTATATGGGTTATAGAACTTGTATTTTTTTTAAAGTGAGTCTTTTTGTCTATTATTTAATTTTAGTCCCAATAATACTTTTTTAAATTTTAAAATTAGTCTCTTTGAAAAATATTTAATGAAAATTAAATGCAAATAATCTACATATTGCTAGAAAAGAAATAAAAGGTTAAATTTATTATGAAGACTAAAACAAATTAACAATTGATCAAAATATATATAAAGAAATAACACTAAAAAATCACTACCAACAAAGTCAAAAAATGAAATTTTACAACATTTTTAAAAAAATAAAATTATAACGACCAAAATCAACCCATAACATATTTAAACCTTAATGGTTACTTTGCTTTTTCAAATTTAAATAAATAAATAATTAAATGAATTAAACAGGTTCATCCAACCTTCAAACAAATTCATTATCTGCTTTCATTTATTTTTTCCATTCCAAAATGATTACAGCTTTAACCTTTTCAAAAAAATTCAAAATTAACTGATTTCTTACTTTTTAATGAGATGTTAAAATATTTATTCTAATTTTGCAACTAAGATAATATGTTGCTCTATATTTCACTTTTTCTGTTCCAATAAAATAGTTAGAAATAGTTTTTTCTCTTTTTTCTTCTTTGTAATTTTGTACTCCTACATCTCTACGCAAGCAACATTTCTCCACGTTCAGTCATGTAAAAAAGAAAATAGGGAGAGAAAAAAAGATCTTTTTTCTTTCTGATAAGTAGATTGTTTTCATAAAGAAGGAAGACTATAACCTACTAGTGAGATTTTGTTTTCATAAAGGAGGAACACAATAACCTACTGGTGATTGTTTGATTAGCCTGCTTTACTTTTCTTTCTTACATCCCACTTTCTCATCCCAGATTACAGTAGAAGCTCCCAAATTAAATTAAACAAAAAACGTTAATTATATACAATTGACTTAATAAATTTTATCACTTATATTAGATAAATTCCAGCAAAACAGAATATGCAGCACTATATCTAACTTAGCCAATTGATATTGATGAGTGGAAACCCACAAAAAAAATAAAAAATGCAAGGTTTAGGTGACGCTAACTAGGTGAGTGAGTTGTGCTCTATTTTTTTTGTGCTGCCGATGACTGCAACGGTTAGAAATGAATATCTTTGAAAAGTTCACAGCTAAAATAAAGTAGTTTTTATTTCAATTAAAAAGTGATCTTGTCACGGTAACATCACAATAGCAAAGTTCAATATATGTCATTTTGAAATTTGACAAAATTCCAGGCTCAAGAAATAACAGCACTATTGAACGTTTCAGGGTTCAAGCGTTAAAACTGTGTAGAGTCTAAATCCAAAATTAAGTTCCATTATCAGTTGGAGACTTGACTCAAATTCAAGTACACTAATTTGACTATAATAGACTATGCCACACAAGGGCAAACGAACTCAGAATAGCAAATTATCTTTGTGAAGACAGACTTTATGAGGCATGAGTAAGGAGTGTCTATCAATCATCAGAAGCCTTTGGAGAATTTTCAGGGGTCTTAAGAACTGTGGATGTCTCACCTTTGTGTTCCATAACAGCGGCTTTAAATTCCTCCACTATGGAGCCATCCTTGAACTTCAAGGCAAATGTTGAAAGACCACCTTTCCCTTCGCTGGCACTATTGAGGCAGGCAAAAGTAACACCCTTCTTGTCCATATTTGTGAGCTTCATATCAGGGTAAAGTCGTGCATTCAAAATCAATCTATAATTTCCCTTTGACCTCATAAGAAGTCTGGCTTTTTTGGTTTCACTGGCAACATTAACCTTCAGTTCTCCCTTTCCACGTTCCTTCCAACTTCCATCAGCAAACTCAAACAATACTGAGTCTGCATTAAAAACCACTTTCTCATTTTCCTCCCCGGTTTCAACTATAACCTCCTGCATTGCTAAACCACTTCCCTCATTCTTAGAAATAGCAGAGGCCCCAGATGCCCCCAAAAGAGAACTTCCATTGTTAGATAAACCAAGACCAAAAGGCTTATCACTTTTCAGTCCAAAAATAGAACCAGACCCTTCATTTGAAATGGAACCAAAGGAAAATGAGGAATTAGAAAATCCAGTACCAGCAAGACCTGTAAAGGCATTTTGGCTACTTGAGAGCAGTTGAAATGACTTCAAATGGCCACCTTCAGCACTTGGCTCTGCACTTTCAGCTTTGCTGTCCTTCTTATCCACATTGTCAGTGTTCTCATTCTTATCATCATCGTTTTCAGAATCCTTGCCATCCCCAGTTTGTTCTTTATCTAACTTGCTGGCACTCTCGTTGTGTGTAGCATCCTTCTTAGCCTCATTTCCACTTTCAGTGACATCCTTTTTTTGTTCTTTATCTACCTCAGATTTGTCATCAAAACTTTCCTTTTCTTCAGTATGCTCTTTGTTTGCATTGCTTTCTTCTGCAGCATCCTTACCTTCAGTAGGTTTATCCTCTGCCTCATCAGATTTGAACTCTGACTGCTTAGTTTTCCCATCTTCAGCTTTCTTGGAATCCTTAGCTATACCTTCACCACTTTTTGAATCATGTGAAACAGCGTTCTCACCAGCTGATTGTACTTCAGTAGTAATCTCAGCAGGATCATCACATGATTCAGTGGGAGCAACCAGGCGTATTCCAGCAAAAGGATTTGCAGAAGGAGCAGAATTAGTCTGTTTGCGACGAATTGTGACCATCCTTCTGGTTGCCAGAACCTCTTCACTGGCTCTCTTGAAAGTGCCAGTCTCAAGCTCGGGGGCATCTTCCTCATCATCAATGGGAGTGTCTCGAGTGAGCTCCCTTCCAGCAGCCCTTTTCTTTGTAGGTGGAAGGGCATTCTCAGCATCCCCCATTGAAGAATGAAAACAATAAATGAACTTCTAGTTTACCAAGTTGGAGCACGACAGTAGCTGCAATCAGGAAATTACAATTCTTTTATTATCTCCTCGTATGATGCATAATATGTATAACAAAATCACACACAGGATAAGTTATTAAGCCTCATAACAAGTTACACACTATAGGAAAACTACCATAAACTAAGAAAATACCAACCAACAAAAACATATGCAGATTAGAAATCCCATCTATATAAATTTAACAAGGTAACCATATTATTTTCTTCATAAGAAAACTACAGAAGGCTTAGTAAACACCAGCACCTAAATTATTCATGCTAAGTACATCTGCTCACATTATTTGTACCTTATAAATAAATTATAATAATTTGATACCATAGAGCATCACAAAATAACACAAACTAATGGGGGAGAATAAACGTCTCAAGAAAGCATTTGAAGCATAACATTACACAAGAACCGGTAAGTAAATATAACAATGTAAAATATAAAAGAATTGCAATTTATTATTTCAAAGTAGTAAATAGCTAATGTATTATTTGAATTCGACTAGTTTGTATTCGGTCTGAACATTTAATCGGTGTTACAAGATAAACAACTAACACCGATTAAGCATAACAAGATTTCAAATACCATATTTTCAGACGCTGCCTAGCTCTAAATTTTAAAGCATCAGTATACAGAACCCTAAATAATCTCATCTAATGTAGAAAGACACAAAATAAATAAATAAATAAATAAAAGCGAGAGAAGATTACATGAGGATTAACAGAAAAGAAAAACCATTGGAATCACAAAACCAATCAGAGGAATCTGGGAAACAAAAATACTGTTCCCAATAACCTGGGTGGCAAAAGTAATATGAATTATTTCTAGGAGAGGAAACATAAAAACTAGGGCAAATAGTAAAACAATAGCGAAAGGAACAATTCAAATGCTAAAAACGAAGGAACATAGAGGCAAAGGGTACTTACAGACAAAAAAATGAACAATAATTCGTACAATTCTGTGGGAATCTTTCGATTTCACGAATTGGCGAAACGAAAATCGTGATATTCTGTTACAACGGCGAGAAAAAAAAAAGAAGAAAAAAAGTAAAGATTAAAAATGAGAAGAAAAGATGTAAGAAGAAGGAATGAAGAGATAAAGAGTGGAGAGTGCAAACCCTAAAAACGATGAAGAGTGAGTGCGGAGAGAGGGAAGAGATAGCGGCAGCAATATACTTACATAGCTGGCACCAGTATCTCTCTCTCTCAAGGTGAAAAAAAAGTTCAGAATATAGACACGTGGCTTTTTTTATAACATTAACTCCTATATTATCTCATTATTATCTGTCTTTGAATAATACAGTAATTAATTAACTTAATAATAATAATAATTTGTAGTAATGTTCTCTTACTTAAGGATAAACATTTTGCCTTTAAAATAAATTAATTTTAGAATTTTATTAACGAATAATTTTTCTTTTGGTACATGGGAAAGTTAAGATGCGAGAAAGAAAGATGGGAACTATGAAGCAGTGGACGAATATGCTAAGTGCTAACAGAAATAGTTTGAGAACATTTGTTAAAATTTGGCAGCTAAAACATAATTTAAAAAACAAGAGAGGTATATCGAAATATTATTGATAGCTTTCTTTTACAAAAAAGTTGTGCATTACTTATGCAGTATATGGTAAAACTAAACTTAATTAATTAAAAATAGAAATTATGTTAAATTATCTATTTTTTAAAATTTAATAGAAATTGAGATAAAAACATATTTATAATAACTGATGAAAAAACATATATTATTTATAAAAAAATCCATATCATTGTAATTAATTTTAAAAAAAACCATCACAATCAATACAAATTAATGTCTTCTATGAAGAATATTTATAGAAGAACTAAAAGCACATTTTTAATAAAATACACTGGATGATATAAAATTTTAGAATCTAAAAACAAGACTCAAAACTTATTTTTTTCCTTTTTTTTTCATCTTATATATTCAGTATACGGGTTAAATAAAGTAATATATGCTTTTCCTGCAAACAAGTTTCTCTTTCGTGTGCTTATTTATCAATGATTTGATATTGTGTGTATATAGTTAAAAGGCTTAAATATATTATGTTATCTTTGTAATTTAGTATTTTTTTCAGCTTTGTCCCTCCAAATTATTTGTTCGTTTTAGTATTTGTAAAAAGTAATTGTTTTGTCTTTCATTGTTTTAGATAGCGTTTTTGTTTCATTATTCAAAGATATTTTTTATTATTCAAAGTGTTATCTAAAATACTTTATAAATTGTAAGTACTTTCTTAAGGCCATTAAGGTATTAATCCTTAAGCATGCTTCAAATAAGTTTTGATTATGTGATCATGTAAGAAAAAGATTTTGTTCGAAGAAGTAAAACTCAATTCGACGACCGTTACCTTGGGAGATTAGTCTCATGGCCAGTCATAGGAATACCTTTGTTTTTAGCAAAAATGATTCCAATAATTAAAATAATTATGATCAATACAATTTTTATGATTTGAATACAATGATATTTAAAATATTTTATTTTATTTTAGGAGGAGGATTTTTAAAGATATTTTAGCAAGACTAAAAAAATAAATATCCATTTATTTGTAAGAGATTCTCGACTTCGATGTCTATTTATTTATTATAAAATTATTACGATTAATTAGATATTTATTAATTTTAAAAGTATGTAAAAAAGAATAGAACTATAAATTTACTACATTTATTATTGACACTGCATTGATAAATATAAATGAAGATTTAAAAAAATATTTATTATCCAATCCAATTACAATAACAAATTACATCAATAAAAAATACTATTTAAAAATAGTTCATAGAAAGACTAACCTTTTACGATAGTGACGGTAATAGTACTTAGTTTTTATTTCCCAACTTCGCTTTAGTCTTTTAAAATTAATCCATTTTAATATCCGACTCCATGGTCAAACGGCCCAACCAAGCCACCCTATTTTATTTATTTACAGGATGAGCTATGAACTATCAAATTACGATCCTTTATAAGAAACCTAGCTTTATCCCATTTTGTTTTACGCGTTGTTTGTCAATCCACGAACGCACAAGTCCACGGAAAACATCACATTTTCAGAAAAGAAATGCAAAGACTAGGCCTAAATACCGGTTGCAAACAGCAAGTTGAAGAACACACGACATAAGCATCCTTGGGAAGAATCATTATTTTCTCTATTAACCATCCATGTTTACAATCCAGGAAAATATAAAAATTAAAAAAATGATCAAGAAAAAATATTAAAAAAAAATAACTATCTAAAATTTAAACAGGCACCCGTCCCTAGTTCCGCTTTTCTACATTCACAATGGCACGAGTATATTGAGGTAAAAGCCCCAAAAGAATGTGCTATATATAAACTCTAGTAAATTGTAACTGACCCTAAGGAATATTGTTCATACCACGCGCAAAATGACAAAATTCAGGGCACTACAAAACCACAACACCAGGAAACAAACAACCAGTCCATAAAATCTCTTCGTGGCACCTTGAGAAGACCTGCATTTTAAATTACAGAACATTAAACCGACAATAATCATCCAAAAAACATACAATGCAGATATCTGCAATACACACAAACACGAGCAGGTCTTCTTTTTGCAACACTACTCGTCTATGTGAGCATCCATTATCAAACTAAAAAAAGTCTATCTGCGGGTGGTAATAAGATCACAATAATAACAAAAAAAAACTGTTACTCGATTGCATACTGATGAACCTGCTAGAGCAAATATTTTTATTAGTAAACTGACCAAACGGCCTGACTACCGATTTTCACAAGTTTGCAAATGCAAGGCCAGATGTCATAATAGCCAATGCAATACGAAAGTTTAAATCTACCTCAGATAGAAATCCCAGAAGCTGGAACCAACTGTCTTGATGGGACCTAGTGATGTGGCGCAAGCACTGCCGACAAAGATGAATATTTAAGTTAGAACTAAGAACCAACCAAAGCAAATTTAAAAAGGAAACAGCTTTAATGAGGTGACTTTTACAAACTCCCAAAACCAATAGTTGTATATAATCATGTGAAAATAGTCACAAGATTTAGTCAGTGTTTCATTATTGACAATGGACATTATTTTATTATGTCCTCCCTGATTCCCAAATATACAGCCTGATGCTGTGCAGTATCCAATACACTAAAAATTGAGAGGAACTGGAATTGGAATTGTTAGGACTCAGGTGGTGGTAGTTATAGTAAAAACAGCTAGTTGTCAAATGGTAGTTAGAAATGGCACTTCAGAAACAATTAATCACCAGAGACAAAATTTTGATTTTCACACCACCCCAACCAATTGCTTTTAGGCTGACGGGGCTCCTTCATTATTCGTACCCCACTCTTCGTCAGCCTCGTTACCATTAACGAGTACTGCACCATCTGTAGAATCTGCATCCACTACAACTGCCTCCTCTTGGCTTCCTTCCTCTCCATTCTGTTCCTCCTGCTCCTCTGTGTAGTGCTCTTCTCCATTTCGTTCAGTCAACTACAACAAAAGGACAACAAAATAAATTAACAGTCAAACACCACAACTAACAATGCACTGAGGCTATTTTTATGTAGGCATAAAACAAAATATAATATCATGTAGTTTATGAGAATTTCTTGCAACTAGTTGAGTGATCATGTAATCTTTAAATTTAGAATACCTCATGAGTAGAGTCCCCATTCTCCAGATGCTCCTCTCCTTCCTCAATCTGCATGCTTCTAAAAGCTTCAACAAGGGTAATGTGTGATTTGTCAGCATGGTTGACGTACTGCTCCGCAGGAGGGTACACATTCCTATAATAAAAGAGCATAGTTAAAGATGTTTTGCACACAAAAAAACACTAATCTACTAACTATCTACATTTCAAGATACATGCAATAAAATTTGCATTCTCTGCACTGACCTTGTTTCCACAGCTTTAGATTCGACAGCTAGTGCAACTTGCCAATCTTCAAACAAATTTGGATATTCTTCAGGATTAGCCAATGATTCAGCAGCTTTTGGATTGACCTGCAACAAAATATACGTATACGTACTCTCTTTAATCCATAAGTCACTTGTCAACATGATAAGACTACCCAAACAAGGCAAATGAATGAGAACGGATGCTCCTACCCAAACATTGGATTTTATGATAAAATAACCAAATATAATTGAATGGGTGTCAACCAACAGCAGAAGATGCAGTTTTTGTTAGGACTGTGGAGGATTCAGATTCCCATTATATAATATCATGCACAAAGGTAAAAAACAGGAAGTTCAAACATAAGTAAATACCATCTACCTGAATCAGAAATTACCTTATTGAGGTCTTTTCTCCAAATTGCCACTATCTCTGAGACCTTACTTGGGAGATAAGATCGAGCCATTAAAGCTGCCTCTGGAATTCGATTGCTGCAAAAGGCATACTTCAGCTATAAATGTAAACTGCATTCTAAATTTCTAATCAATCCTCCCTATCAGTAATGTCAGGAAGGAAAACAGCCCAACTTTAGAAAATTACCTTTCTACCAACAGTTGAAGGCAGTCTTCTAATTTACCCAACATAAATAAGCAAAGGAATGCAACATTGTTTTTCCCTTGCTCCTTGGCAAGGATTGCAAGTTTTGATATTCCTTCAGCATCTCCTAAAGAAGAATATAGCAGTAACAAGCCACTCAAATCCATTGCATACTTCAAACATTCCTCAGCCATTTCTAACTGCAAGAATGGAAAATACGGTGAGCTACAACGGGTCAAGAGAGGTTTCCAACAAGAATCAACATTTAAGTTCCCTCATTCTAGAATCATAACTTATTCTGACAAGAAAAAAAAGTAAAACATTTAACAACCTAATTGTATCTAGAGTCGTCATCTACAACTCAAAGCACCTGACTATAACTTCTAACATGCAACGAAGCAAATCTTAATTTGGCCATAGCTAAAATCTCTATAATCTCTTGCATATCAAAAGCTACAATAAGGTCTATATACATCATGTGCACATGGTCAAATTCAGTAGCACACCATCACGGAAATCTATAATACACTTGGCTATGGATATTTAGGAGTGCAATCAAGCTTTACACAAAGAACATAGTATAGGTTAAATAAATACAGTTGAAGATTCAAATCACATAGAAAACACCTTTCCAGTAGACATAGCTAATTCTCCCAACTGCTTCCATTTAGGCTCGCTCTGCAATTCTATTGCAATACTCTGCATGGGAAAAGGAGGTATATTATTTGTGATATAAAATGACAAATCAAACTGATGAAGAGAAATGAAGAAAATTAGATACCCAAGTTAACAACTTTCACAAATTAAACAATATCTCCTTGTAGACATATTACATGAGCATACCTTTGCAACATCTAGTTTTCCAAGCTGTATTGCTAGATCAAATCTGTAGTCAGGGTCAGTAGCTACTTCAAGAGCATCTTCTATCATACCTCGTGATTCCAGAAAATGAGCCACACTACCATAAAATCAAGTATTTTGATTAGGATGCAGGTAATATATTAGCACTAATTACAAAACTTCAGATCCGAAGACTGAACTCTGAAATTTGAATAAACAAATATGGCTTATAGAACAAAATTTTAAATCAAGTATCAGGCAAATGAACATGCAGTAGTTATTTGTGCAACATTATGCATTAATAGTTTAATACCATAAAAGCATATGACAAGCAAAGATAGATGTAACAATTAAATGTAACAACTAATCATACAAAATTATAAGCATCAAAAGATTACCACACTTGTCTTGAACAAAACAAAAAGAAGTGGAGAGGAAATGTAATATGCTAATACAAGATATACATAATTTTATAAAGCATAATTCTGTTACCAAAAACATTTTTAATTTCTACACATATCAAGCATATTTCTACATATTGAAAGAAAATCAATCATTGTCTTGCAACAAGGTAAGTCCTACCTGTTATGATGCTCTTTGGGGATTGATGGTAGAATTTCATTGGCCCTTTCCAAATCACCACGCATCACAAGTGTCTTGTACTCAATCAAGCTTAAAAGCAGTGTGTATCCCATAACACTGAGAAAAAAAAATTGATAAACAGAAAAGTAGTCAAGATTACTGCAATTTAAAACTTTGAATAATCCAAGCAGAAGTTTCACTTACTTAAACTCTTTGTCAATCAAATAAACACGACTTTGGTTTGCAAGATATCCCAACAAGTACATGGGGCGGTCCAAATGAAACATCGTAGTTACCTAAATTCATAATCATTATGCATCAAGATGTCTCATGATCCTTGTAGTTCAATTAAAAAAGAATGCACAATTCTTTTTTAAACTAGAAATCTAGAAGGGAAAAGAGTTAATACCTCACCACCAACACAGTAATTAAGTCTCCAAGAGGAATTGTTGTAGATAAAGCAATCCCCAACCCAGATGCCTGTTCTGACACGTTCATTCATTTCATGTAAGAGCTCAAAAGCATCTTCAACACCTTCATCATCTACAGGTCTTCCACTATCTAAATGTGATACAACAACATCACGCTGCAATAGTGGAAGTCAAAATGTTTAAAGGGCACTACCAGTAAAGATCTGTCAAATATACATTCGGCAGAAATAGTAAGGGGCAAAATATTCTTGAAAGCAAGCCAACATCTATAAGGAAAAGATGAAGTTCATGAGAGTCCTCACATTGTACTTCAGAATGTAGAATGATGTATCGCTAGCAATTGTTACTAGATCACCACTGTCAGCCCAGTAGAGGTTCTGACACAAGATTAATAACAAAATTATATTAAACAATGAATAACAAGGAAAAGAGCAGATAACTAAATGTCACCTAATCAAAGTACTTACTTTCACATTGACATCAATGCGATAGATCAACCTGCATTCAGCCCAGTCATAAAAGCAGATGAAATCGTTGGAGCACATCGCCAGTAGAGTGCCACCAAATATTCTTTCAGCTGAAAATGTTGGTCGGACACTCCTCTTTTCCTGAAATACCAATTGTTTAAATTCCAACTAAACCAAGTATTCCCTAGAGCAAATTTATTTCAATACGAAGACAGCTATAAGCCTATAACAATGAGAGGATTAAATTTTTGTGAACCTTCCAGAGTGATAACCAAGGCAATCAATAAGCGAAAATAAAAGTAAAGAAGTCTTGGTATTGGCTTTGAAGCAAATTTGCCAATCTCTAGTTCAGACATAAACGGTTTTCATAACGAAAATTAATAGCTCGCATAGTTTTATACACACTCCTTGACTCCTTGCCATAAACAGAACGATAAGAACCCACAAATATAACAGTAATTTTATTGAATACCCGGAATATGATCACTGTTACTGATATCAGTCTAGGAACTAATCCATACAACTATGGAAAACAGAACAGAAATAGAAAGAATAGACAGAGAAAACGCAATACATAGGGAGGCTGCTTCCTCCCTGCCCAAAGGCTTCAATTTCCTTACTCCACGACTGAATGGCTCCACTATGATCCTCTTCTAACTTTCATCCTTGCTCCCCCATGTTTCCTTCCTACACCCCTTGCCACATAAGCAAGGTCATTACAGCCTAATTCCTCTTTCTGACCCTTGCCCCTCACCCTCCATTATCCTTTTTCCCCCTCTCATAACTTCTGTAATTGTGGGATGCCTAACAGTCTAACACGGCACAAGAATGGCAACATCTTGTTATACTTTTCCTTTTAAGAAATAGCAAGAACTTGTTGGTTCATTACACAAAGAACAAGATCACACAAGATTAGAGAGGAAATGAAGTTTAAAAAAAAGTACAAACCTGGAAATTTTTGCTGAAAATTTTAATCTTTGATGTACTTTCTCTGACAGCATATTCTCCCTCAGAAGACCAAACAAATTCCAGTGCTGAACCAAATGACCTATTTCTCCATGCCAATGCAGTGTATATAATGTACTCACCATCTCCACACACAACAACAAACCTCCCATTTGGATTGTGCTTTAAATTCTGCACAACAAATTAAATCAACAATAAGTCACCACCCATGAAACAAATATTGTTGATAATTGAACCAGCAATAAGGACTATTGTTTTAAAACTCACTTCTCTGAATATAGATTAGAAACTAGTCAAGCCACAAACAAATAATTCCAAGCTACCAACTGATTTGCCATATTATATGGATATCTAAGTTCAACAGAACAAGATCCCCGCAGTTACAGCATGTTTGGGTTATGGGTATGCATCGGGAGCCTTTCAACTCCCGCATTTGCCTCCCAGACACAATTTTCACTAAAAACGACATGTTTGTCATTTTTTATCAATCGTTATTTTGTTTCTAAAAGCATGCTCAACTAAAAGTGAAAAATTGCAGCTTTTGCATTGAGTTGAAAGATTTAAATTACATTATATCTTAAACTTACGTTTAAAATAAAACTTCCTAAACATAAATTACATCACTTCAAACTCACTTTTAACTAAATCAATTTTATAAGTATGTAAGTGCTCAACCAAACACACGTAAATTTTGCATTTCAAAGTCTAGCATGGCTAGATGACCAATTTAATCCTTACATATAATCACAAATTTTTTAATACAAAGAAAATAGAAACTTGGGCAAGGTTCAAGAAAAAAGAGAAAAATGCTGCATAATGAACTAAAATGTCTGATACTCCGATTTCCTAAATAATGTACATATGCCACTTTCTAACTTTGTCGAGTTTTGCATAATGAGAGCAAAAATAATTAAAAATACGAAAGCTATGCAAAAGAATGCAAATAATATTAAGAACTACATTAACTCACTTGAGGGTAGAGATCGCAGGTACCCAACTCCTTAACAGCTAAAGGTAACCTTTCTCCGTCAGCAACCTAAGAAGCATAGTACTTGCACATGTCACTAAAAATAAAGAGAACTTAACACTTCTTGCTCGCAAATTATACAGCCCAAAAAAAAAAAGGAATAACAGAGCCCATACCTCTACATCTGCTCCTACACTTTTTATATTGACAGTCTGAATTTCATTATGCTTAGACCAAATAATTTTCCCGCTGTTGTCCATGCTAGCCACAGGAACTTCTCGACCAAGTTTGACCATAATTGTTCCTTCATCATAGCCAATCACAACCCTGTTTGAATGCACCCGATACGAGAAAAGAGTTAAGGATAAGAAAATTTCATAATTCAGGCACAATTTGGCACAGCTTCCCACTCAGCACTATTCAAGGGCTTAAAAAATTATATTAAGAAATTAATTGCAAAAATTCTATCCACAAAAAACTTACCGACGAGAACTCTTCAAGTATCCAATAGCCCAGACTCTTTCAAGACCATAGTTTAATGTGTTCTCAAGCCTGCAAGCAAATTGAACCATAAAAATTAAAATGGAGAATTAGTATATATCTTACAAACTATACTTCCAACTAAATTTAGTAACAGCTTAAAAACTGTAAACTGAAATAAAATAGAAAGGAAGAAATAAATAAAGCCTGTCAATCTCAATATTATTAGTGCTATCTTAATTTTTAATCAAAATCCATACATTATAATCACCAAAATAAATCTTTCCAGTCTTTTATGTACCAATGCAAACAGCAAATAAATAAGGTAAAGAAGTGGCACATCAACCACAATATCATAAATTCATAAACAAAAAGGCAGACCCATACAAGCCTTATTCTCTAAGGTAAAAAGTCAACCGCTAGCAAATAATCCAATTTCCAATACGAGTGATGATGATGGGAGAAGAAAAGCTAGCGGCATATGCCAAATAGAATAGGCATAATGTTAACCCTCATAACTCAGCAATCTGTGCATTTCACATTACCTATAAGTTGTGGAGTGCCATATGCGTACTGTGCCATCCTCAGAACCAGTAATGATTATAGGAAGTTCAGGATGAAAGCATACAGCAGATACATTGTGTGTGTGACCTTCTAGGGTCTGGACACAACTTTTGGTCTGATAATCCCATACCTGATTCATAAGTTTCATCCATGTTATTCCTTTTCATATATATATATATATATGTATGTATATGTAAATGCGTACAAGCAGATAGATCAAGCAACAAATGAAAACAAAACCTTAGCAGTGTGATCATCAGAACCAGTGATTAGATATGGTTTGTCACCACCTGTAAAATAATCAACACAATTCACTCCTTTCTGATGAGCATCCAAAGTAAAATTAGGATCAGGAGAGCCAAGATTCCAAATCTGAAAAGAGAAGACAACAGGTGCATTAATGCATTATATCATAGGAAACAACCAGGAACAAGAACATAATTCTACCTTTATTGTCCGATCAAGAGATGCACTAGCAAAGGTGTTTGTGTCTTTGGGATTAAATGTTACTTGCATGACATAATGAGAATGGCCTTCAAATATCTGGGTACAGATCCAGCCTTTTTCCCAATCCCAGAGCTTTATGAGCATATCATCAGATGATGAAAGCACATAAGGAAGGGTAGGATGAACTGCCACACACCTAATGTAATCAGTATGTGCTTCAAATACTTTGACTTTATCCATTGTGTTGTAATTATATACACGAATAAACATATCATCTGCTCCAGCAACAACCCACTGTTTGCGTGCAATAAACTTGGCCGATCTAACTGCAAAATCATGTTGTATAAGAGCTTCAGTGGTCTTCTAAGTAAGAAATCATGAAATATACAAAGAAAAGTGTCTTCAAGCAAATGCATCAAGAGATATATAGACAAACAAATGGACCAGAAAAGGTTCATGACTTCATGTACCTGGTAACTCGGTAACCTCAAAAGATTTGGCCATGGTCTGAAATAGAATAAATGAAATTAGTGTTAATTACACAAGCAAATCTCATTGAAACTAATGACCCATTTAAAGCAGAAATTTTATGAAGAATTTAAATATAGAAACAGGAGTGTTGGAAGCTATCATCCCTTAATAACAATCTATGAAGATATACCAAATGTGTCACAAGATATGAAATTATAAACGAACATTATAAGATCATGATGCCATGATAGAAAAAACAAGAATACTAATCCTAACACAATACACCAGAAACTGCAAAACCCATCTTGCATAATTTAAAGTGTCAAAAAACAAAGACAAATGCCAGATGGTGATCATAATATCTACAATTATTCAGATTTTACCGAAATACCAAAATGTGCCAAAATCTCAGAGCTCAGCTGGAAAAAAGTAAGAAGGCATCCAAAATATTCACAAGCACATAATTTAGTCTAAAAAATTTCCCAAAACATAGACTCCAAGAATTGTTAAATAAGATTAGTAACTAGTTTTACTTTGGAAACTTCGAAAGGGTGTGATTCAGATTAATGAAACACAGTTTACTCATCAAAATACTTACCCGCATGTAAATTTCACACAACTCCCAGTTTGTATCCACTTTGAAGTAGAAAATACTATAATATTTTCTAGTTATGTTTCAAGATAAAAGATCACTAAAAGAACTTTGCTAATTCCATTCAATATTTTCTTCATGGAATGAGTCATTACATCATACAGTATGTTGAATCAATCATTATTAAATTAAGCCATGGATAAAATAGGTCCCTCCATTTGTGAATCAGCAGCTCATTACATATAGGCACCATGCAAAAGGTTGCTTGTCTAGAGCCAGTATATACGTATCCACCATTACATTTCTCAATTAGGAATAAAAAACTCATTTATAACAGTATACAGAATCTCAGTTATAAAGAATATCACACCTGAGATTGGTAGTTCCAGATGCAGACAGTTCCAGAGTATAAACTCGCCAGAATCCTGAATTAACAAGTTTGCATCAAGCAATTAATTAAATGATGCCAACAGTAAACTTGTACAACAAACATCGGTATTAGTGACTAAATCCTCACAAACTACAGATATTCCCAATTATGATGTTAGCTTCACATCATAAATTGAATTCAGAAACAAAACAACAGCAGCAGAGGAGGCATTACCATGGCTCTGTTGGATGCAGATCCACACATTTCACTCTCTCTGATCTTTGCGCAAGCTTGCGCTGATCAAAAATCAAAATAACACGTTAGATTAAGTAGCCAGAAAGCAAAACATTCACACTAGGCTTAGTTTCCGACAAATCTAATCTCGCAGGTAACGAAATCAACAATTTGTCGGCAACCAAAAACAAATAAACATTGAATCAGAACAAAAAACAATTAGTACCTTGATTTCGAGTCTGAGAGGCTGCAAATGCAAGTAACAAGAGAGAAAATAAAAGCAAACAAAAAAATACGAATCAGAACAAGGTTTCACAGTGGATCACGTTGAAATTGAAATAGCAAGAGCTAGATAAGCGAATTGCGAGGCTCGCATTTCAAGTAAGAGGCAGCAAAGCATTCGAAATTGAAAGAGCGAATGGCATAGTGGGAAAGCATGAAATCGAAGCGAATTCGGTCCAGATCTAAGGTTGTTAAGAATGCAAAAGCGTTTGCGGAAGAGCAGATCAAAGAGGAAGCTCACCATTTTTGCAGATTGGAGAGTGCACTAGCCTCTACCGAGATCAATCGTTGGAGATCAGATTTCGAATTCGACGAGCTCAGAGAGAGAGAGAGAGAGAGAGAAATGTGTTTATTTGTTTTTGTAAGAGAGCTCTGTGTAAATACCATGAGGACGAATGAACGAGAGCGGTGCTAGTGCTATGCATTAAGAGAGATTACGAAAATGCCACTGAATCAGACACTACTCTGTGTGTTGTCACACCGTATGATCCATGGTGGTGAGGAAACGCACGGAGTGGTGGCAGTACCGTGGCAATGACATGCCTGCCACGTGGCTCTTCGGGCCCACATTTTCCAAAACTATCAATACAAATTATTAATTATTAATATTAATATACAGGTTTATTTTTTGTAAAATGCTTTTAATCTCTTTATTATTTTTGTCTCCTTTTTTTATAAAAAAATTTGTTGAAAACTAATTTTTAGGATTAATTTGAAAGAGTACTTGTTATTTGTCATGAATTTCTATTTGTTTAACTTCATAGCTAACGTTTTATTTCTAAAATATTAGTTTGTAATATATTTTCATGTAAATTTTAAAGATTGTTGAATTAGATAGATTGTCTATTATTCTATGGTAGATTACATTTTTTTTTATTAAAATGATCAATTTTAAATATAATAAATATTTTTTATTTTCTTAACATGTAGAATTCAGATGAATAATTTTGATTATAAAATAAATATTGGTGAAAAAGAAATTTCATTAAAAACAACTAGTTAAATTATTCAATAGAAATTAATTATTAATAAAATAAATAAATATCCCCACACAAATAACATAATGTTTCATAATAAATAAATAATCATTTTTATTGTACGACTAAAATGTCCTTTGATGATAAATAATTAATGTCTTGAACACATAAATTTTTAGAGTAGGTTTATTTCTTTTAACAAAGTCTATTTAATTAAAAAGATACATTAAATTATAGAAACTTCTCTTTAAGTTTGTACTTATTATATTTAACATCTCTTTATTTTTTTATCCCTAAAAAAATCCCTTAAATTTTCACCGGTGGTGGTCTCTCTCCCTGCTAATACCGTTTGAATGTCTAACAGAAACAAATCATGTAGTTGCACATGATTTATAACTATTTTTTTTTCTAAAATACCCCCCCTCTTCCTCCTTAAAACAATGGATTTTTTTTTTAAAAAAATGGTTGCTGAGAAAAAAACAAATCCGAATAAGGATAAGAGAAATGACCTGTGTTGAAGCTTTTTGTACTCCATGCATTAGCAACCCCGCAACAATCTTACTCAGATCTAGACAGTTTTTGACAATTGGACTTCAAATATTTCCCTATATTCCTCGTTCACAATAACATTGGGACTTCAAGAACTTAATATAAGGAATCAAGTTGCATGCAGGTTCATCAATTTCTCGTGGAACTAAGCATAATTGGTATTTACAAAATATTCAAGTCAATTTAATCATCTACTACTCAACAACTATACCGACAACTAAAAATAAAACAAAATTCAAAACTAAGGATAATTGGTATTTACATGGTTCAGACTATCCAGCAATGTCGTTGAGAGAAGTGGAACAACCTATGAATTATATTGTTCCTTCTATTAATTTGTATTAAATTAATTTTTTCATAAATCAAATTTTGTATCTTTTTTCTCCCTAATCAATAAAATAATCTTTCTACTCCGTTTTCATTCCTTCCCTCCAGGCATCCCATGCATTTAAGTTTATCATCCAAAAATGGCAAAAAGGAACAACATCAGGTGAAGTGGGGTTAGATTTTTCGCCTTGAGTTTACTAGAGCTCGAATTCGCATAACCACTTCTCCCTTTACCAATCAGGTTATTGTTAATTTATTGGCAAACGTAACAATTTATACAAATAGTAATAAAACGATAAAATCGAGTATCAAATTCACATAAATTTTACTTATACTCAAAGTTATATAAATTTAATGTTTAAGTAATTTATAATTCAAATAAAATCTTATTCATTGATTAGGTATAAATATAAATTAGTGTAAATTAACTACAAAGTAAGAAACATGAAAGAGTAAGAAAACAAACACTTAGAGTTGTGAGATGATGTTGATACATAGTTATGAAACACATGTTGGAGGCTTCTTATCAGAATTACTCTTGATGCAATCGTAATAGATTTTTCTCTTTTTAACATGAATATGATTATTACCCGCATCTTCTAACATATTATAATCATGACCCCTCAAGTAAAAGAGACTAAATCACCTAATATCGATTATAATCCTTAGGAATTATATTAAATAATTTGCATTAAGAGTAGAGATGCATAAATAGGTTAGACAATATCATTTTATCCTTAGATATAAATTACTTAAATGTTTCTCTCAAGTTCTTAGCATATAAATATTTCTCAATATCTAAATCTTAAAACATTTCATGAAAATTGATGATTAGACCACAAAGATGTGAATGAGTACAAAAAAGAATAATAATAACAATATCATATTAATAAATAATTCATAATCATTACATAAAAGAGGTTTGTGTTGCACAACTCTCAAACGGTCTGAGCAGGTAGAGAGACCACCACTGTTGAAAATTAAGGGATTTTTTTGGAATAAAAAAATAAAGATATGTTAAATGTAATAAGTACAAATTTAAAGAGAAGTTTCTATAATTTAATGTATTTTTTTAATTAAATAGACTTTGTTAAATAGACTTTTTTTAATTAAATGTAATAGACTTTGTTACAAATTTAATGTAATAAGTACAAATTATTAATAATTAATAATTTGTATTGATAGTTTTGGAAAATGTGGGCCCGAAGAGCCACGTGGCAGGCATGTCATTGCCACGGTACTGCCACCACTCCGTGCGTTTCCTCACCACCATGGATCATACGGTGTGACAACACACAGAGTAGTGTCTGATTCAGTGGCATTTTCGTAATCTCTCTTAATGCATAGCACTAGCACCGCTCTCGTTCATTCGTCCTCATGGTATTTACACAGAGCTCTCTTACAAAAACAAATAAACACATTTCTCTCTCTCTCTCTCTCTCTCTGAGCTCGTCGAATTCGAAATCTGATCTCCAACGATTGATCTCGGTAGAGGCTAGTGCACTCTCCAATCTGCAAAAATGGTGAGCTTCCTCTTTGATCTGCTCTTCCGCAAACGCTTTTGCATTCTTAACAACCTTAGATCTGGACCGAATTCGCTTCGATTTCATGCTTTCCCACTATGCCATTCGCTCTTTCAATTTCGAATGCTTTGCTGCCTCTTACTTGAAATGCGAGCCTCGCAATTCGCTTATCTAGCTCTTGCTATTTCAATTTCAACGTGATCCACTGTGAAACCTTGTTCTGATTCGTATTTTTTTGTTTGCTTTTATTTTCTCTCTTGTTACTTGCATTTGCAGCCTCTCAGACTCGAAATCAAGGTACTAATTGTTTTTTGTTCTGATTCAATGTTTATTTGTTTTTGGTTGCCGACAAATTGTTGATTTCGTTACCTGCGAGATTAGATTTGTCGGAAACTAAGCCTAGTGTGAATGTTTTGCTTTCTGGCTACTTAATCTAACGTGTTATTTTGATTTTTGATCAGCGCAAGCTTGCGCAAAGATCAGAGAGAGTGAAATGTGTGGATCTGCATCCAACAGAGCCATGGTAATGCCTCCTCTGCTGCTGTTGTTTTGTTTCTGAATTCAATTTATGATGTGAAGCTAACATCATAATTGGGAATATCTGTAGTTTGTGAGGATTTAGTCACTAATACCGATGTTTGTTGTACAAGTTTACTGTTGGCATCATTTAATTAATTGCTTGATGCAAACTTGTTAATTCAGGATTCTGGCGAGTTTATACTCTGGAACTGTCTGCATCTGGAACTACCAATCTCAGGTGTGATATTCTTTATAACTGAGATTCTGTATACTGTTATAAATGAGTTTTTTATTCCTAATTGAGAAATGTAATGGTGGATACGTATATACTGGCTCTAGACAAGCAACCTTTTGCATGGTGCCTATATGTAATGAGCTGCTGATTCACAAATGGAGGGACCTATTTTATCCATGGCTTAATTTAATAATGATTGATTCAACATACTGTATGATGTAATGACTCATTCCATGAAGAAAATATTGAATGGAATTAGCAAAGTTCTTTTAGTGATCTTTTATCTTGAAACATAACTAGAAAATATTATAGTATTTTCTACTTCAAAGTGGATACAAACTGGGAGTTGTGTGAAATTTACATGCGGGTAAGTATTTTGATGAGTAAACTGTGTTTCATTAATCTGAATCACACCCTTTCGAAGTTTCCAAAGTAAAACTAGTTACTAATCTTATTTAACAATTCTTGGAGTCTATGTTTTGGGAAATTTTTTAGACTAAATTATGTGCTTGTGAATATTTTGGATGCCTTCTTACTTTTTTCCAGCTGAGCTCTGAGATTTTGGCACATTTTGGTATTTCGGTAAAATCTGAATAATTGTAGATATTATGATCACCATCTGGCATTTGTCTTTGTTTTTTGACACTTTAAATTATGCAAGATGGGTTTTGCAGTTTCTGGTGTATTGTGTTAGGATTAGTATTCTTGTTTTTTCTATCATGGCATCATGATCTTATAATGTTCGTTTATAATTTCATATCTTGTGACACATTTGGTATATCTTCATAGATTGTTATTAAGGGATGATAGCTTCCAACACTCCTGTTTCTATATTTAAATTCTTCATAAAATTTCTGCTTTAAATGGGTCATTAGTTTCAATGAGATTTGCTTGTGTAATTAACACTAATTTCATTTATTCTATTTCAGACCATGGCCAAATCTTTTGAGGTTACCGAGTTACCAGGTACATGAAGTCATGAACCTTTTCTGGTCCATTTGTTTGTCTATATATCTCTTGATGCATTTGCTTGAAGACACTTTTCTTTGTATATTTCATGATTTCTTACTTAGAAGACCACTGAAGCTCTTATACAACATGATTTTGCAGTTAGATCGGCCAAGTTTATTGCACGCAAACAGTGGGTTGTTGCTGGAGCAGATGATATGTTTATTCGTGTATATAATTACAACACAATGGATAAAGTCAAAGTATTTGAAGCACATACTGATTACATTAGGTGTGTGGCAGTTCATCCTACCCTTCCTTATGTGCTTTCATCATCTGATGATATGCTCATAAAGCTCTGGGATTGGGAAAAAGGCTGGATCTGTACCCAGATATTTGAAGGCCATTCTCATTATGTCATGCAAGTAACATTTAATCCCAAAGACACAAACACCTTTGCTAGTGCATCTCTTGATCGGACAATAAAGGTAGAATTATGTTCTTGTTCCTGGTTGTTTCCTATGATATAATGCATTAATGCACCTGTTGTCTTCTCTTTTCAGATTTGGAATCTTGGCTCTCCTGATCCTAATTTTACTTTGGATGCTCATCAGAAAGGAGTGAATTGTGTTGATTATTTTACAGGTGGTGACAAACCATATCTAATCACTGGTTCTGATGATCACACTGCTAAGGTTTTGTTTTCATTTGTTGCTTGATCTATCTGCTTGTACGCATTTACATATACATACATATATATATATATATATGAAAAGGAATAACATGGATGAAACTTATGAATCAGGTATGGGATTATCAGACCAAAAGTTGTGTCCAGACCCTAGAAGGTCACACACACAATGTATCTGCTGTATGCTTTCATCCTGAACTTCCTATAATCATTACTGGTTCTGAGGATGGCACAGTACGCATATGGCACTCCACAACTTATAGGTAATGTGAAATGCACAGATTGCTGAGTTATGAGGGTTAACATTATGCCTATTCTATTTGGCATATGCCGCTAGCTTTTCTTCTCCCATCATCATCACTCGTATTGGAAATTGGATTATTTGCTAGCGGTTGACTTTTTACCTTAGAGAATAAGGCTTGTATGGGTCTGCCTTTTTGTTTATGAATTTATGATATTGTGGTTGATGTGCCACTTCTTTACCTTATTTATTTGCTGTTTGCATTGGTACATAAAAGACTGGAAAGATTTATTTTGGTGATTATAATGTATGGATTTTGATTAAAAATTAAGATAGCACTAATAATATTGAGATTGACAGGCTTTATTTATTTCTTCCTTTCTATTTTATTTCAGTTTACAGTTTTTAAGCTGTTACTAAATTTAGTTGGAAGTATAGTTTGTAAGATATATACTAATTCTCCATTTTAATTTTTATGGTTCAATTTGCTTGCAGGCTTGAGAACACATTAAACTATGGTCTTGAAAGAGTCTGGGCTATTGGATACTTGAAGAGTTCTCGTCGGTAAGTTTTTTGTGGATAGAATTTTTGCAATTAATTTCTTAATATAATTTTTTAAGCCCTTGAATAGTGCTGAGTGGGAAGCTGTGCCAAATTGTGCCTGAATTATGAAATTTTCTTATCCTTAACTCTTTTCTCGTATCGGGTGCATTCAAACAGGGTTGTGATTGGCTATGATGAAGGAACAATTATGGTCAAACTTGGTCGAGAAGTTCCTGTGGCTAGCATGGACAACAGCGGGAAAATTATTTGGTCTAAGCATAATGAAATTCAGACTGTCAATATAAAAAGTGTAGGAGCAGATGTAGAGGTATGGGCTCTGTTATTCCTTTTTTTTTTTGGGCTGTATAATTTGCGAGCAAGAAGTGTTAAGTTCTCTTTATTTTTAGTGACATGTGCAAGTACTATGCTTCTTAGGTTGCTGACGGAGAAAGGTTACCTTTAGCTGTTAAGGAGTTGGGTACCTGCGATCTCTACCCTCAAGTGAGTTAATGTAGTTCTTAATATTATTTGCATTCTTTTGCATAGCTTTCGTATTTTTAATTATTTTTGCTCTCATTATGCAAAACTCGACAAAGTTAGAAAGTGGCATATGTACATTATTTAGGAAATCGGAGTATCAGACATTTTAGTTCATTATGCAGCATTTTTCTCTTTTTTCTTGAACCTTGCCCAAGTTTCTATTTTCTTTGTATTAAAAAATTTGTGATTATATGTAAGGATTAAATTGGTCATCTAGCCATGCTAGACTTTGAAATGCAAAATTTACGTGTGTTTGGTTGAGCACTTACATACTTATAAAATTGATTTAGTTAAAAGTGAGTTTGAAGTGATGTAATTTATGTTTAGGAAGTTTTATTTTAAACGTAAGTTTAAGATATAATGTAATTTAAATCTTTCAACTCAATGCAAAAGCTGCAATTTTTCACTTTTAGTTGAGCATGCTTTTAGAAACAAAATAACGATTGATAAAAAATGACAAACATGTCGTTTTTAGTGAAAATTGTGTCTGGGAGGCAAATGCGGGAGTTGAAAGGCTCCCGATGCATACCCATAACCCAAACATGCTGTAACTGCGGGGATCTTGTTCTGTTGAACTTAGATATCCATATAATATGGCAAATCAGTTGGTAGCTTGGAATTATTTGTTTGTGGCTTGACTAGTTTCTAATCTATATTCAGAGAAGTGAGTTTTAAAACAATAGTCCTTATTGCTGGTTCAATTATCAACAATATTTGTTTCATGGGTGGTGACTTATTGTTGATTTAATTTGTTGTGCAGAATTTAAAGCACAATCCAAATGGGAGGTTTGTTGTTGTGTGTGGAGATGGTGAGTACATTATATACACTGCATTGGCATGGAGAAATAGGTCATTTGGTTCAGCACTGGAATTTGTTTGGTCTTCTGAGGGAGAATATGCTGTCAGAGAAAGTACATCAAAGATTAAAATTTTCAGCAAAAATTTCCAGGTTTGTACTTTTTTTTAAACTTCATTTCCTCTCTAATCTTGTGTGATCTTGTTCTTTGTGTAATGAACCAACAAGTTCTTGCTATTTCTTAAAAGGAAAAGTATAACAAGATGTTGCCATTCTTGTGCCGTGTTAGACTGTTAGGCATCCCACAATTACAGAAGTTATGAGAGGGGGAAAAAGGATAATGGAGGGTGAGGGGCAAGGGTCAGAAAGAGGAATTAGGCTGTAATGACCTTGCTTATGTGGCAAGGGGTGTAGGAAGGAAACATGGGGGAGCAAGGATGAAAGTTAGAAGAGGATCATAGTGGAGCCATTCAGTCGTGGAGTAAGGAAATTGAAGCCTTTGGGCAGGGAGGAAGCAGCCTCCCTATGTATTGCGTTTTCTCTGTCTATTCTTTCTATTTCTGTTCTGTTTTCCATAGTTGTATGGATTAGTTCCTAGACTGATATCAGTAACAGTGATCATATTCCGGGTATTCAATAAAATTACTGTTATATTTGTGGGTTCTTATCGTTCTGTTTATGGCAAGGAGTCAAGGAGTGTGTATAAAACTATGCGAGCTATTAATTTTCGTTATGAAAACCGTTTATGTCTGAACTAGAGATTGGCAAATTTGCTTCAAAGCCAATACCAAGACTTCTTTACTTTTATTTTCGCTTATTGATTGCCTTGGTTATCACTCTGGAAGGTTCACAAAAATTTAATCCTCTCATTGTTATAGGCTTATAGCTGTCTTCGTATTGAAATAAATTTGCTCTAGGGAATACTTGGTTTAGTTGGAATTTAAACAATTGGTATTTCAGGAAAAGAGGAGTGTCCGACCAACATTTTCAGCTGAAAGAATATTTGGTGGCACTCTACTGGCGATGTGCTCCAACGATTTCATCTGCTTTTATGACTGGGCTGAATGCAGGTTGATCTATCGCATTGATGTCAATGTGAAAGTAAGTACTTTGATTAGGTGACATTTAGTTATCTGCTCTTTTCCTTGTTATTCATTGTTTAATATAATTTTGTTATTAATCTTGTGTCAGAACCTCTACTGGGCTGACAGTGGTGATCTAGTAACAATTGCTAGCGATACATCATTCTACATTCTGAAGTACAATGTGAGGACTCTCATGAACTTCATCTTTTCCTTATAGATGTTGGCTTGCTTTCAAGAATATTTTGCCCCTTACTATTTCTGCCGAATGTATATTTGACAGATCTTTACTGGTAGTGCCCTTTAAACATTTTGACTTCCACTATTGCAGCGTGATGTTGTTGTATCACATTTAGATAGTGGAAGACCTGTAGATGATGAAGGTGTTGAAGATGCTTTTGAGCTCTTACATGAAATGAATGAACGTGTCAGAACAGGCATCTGGGTTGGGGATTGCTTTATCTACAACAATTCCTCTTGGAGACTTAATTACTGTGTTGGTGGTGAGGTATTAACTCTTTTCCCTTCTAGATTTCTAGTTTAAAAAAGAATTGTGCATTCTTTTTTAATTGAACTACAAGGATCATGAGACATCTTGATGCATAATGATTATGAATTTAGGTAACTACGATGTTTCATTTGGACCGCCCCATGTACTTGTTGGGATATCTTGCAAACCAAAGTCGTGTTTATTTGATTGACAAAGAGTTTAAGTAAGTGAAACTTCTGCTTGGATTATTCAAAGTTTTAAATTGCAGTAATCTTGACTACTTTTCTGTTTATCAATTTTTTTTTCTCAGTGTTATGGGATACACACTGCTTTTAAGCTTGATTGAGTACAAGACACTTGTGATGCGTGGTGATTTGGAAAGGGCCAATGAAATTCTACCATCAATCCCCAAAGAGCATCATAACAGGTAGGACTTACCTTGTTGCAAGACAATGATTGATTTTCTTTCAATATGTAGAAATATGCTTGATATGTGTAGAAATTAAAAATGTTTTTGGTAACAGAATTATGCTTTATAAAATTATGTATATCTTGTATTAGCATATTACATTTCCTCTCCACTTCTTTTTGTTTTGTTCAAGACAAGTGTGGTAATCTTTTGATGCTTATAATTTTGTATGATTAGTTGTTACATTTAATTGTTACATCTATCTTTGCTTGTCATATGCTTTTATGGTATTAAACTATTAATGCATAATGTTGCACAAATAACTACTGCATGTTCATTTGCCTGATACTTGATTTAAAATTTTGTTCTATAAGCCATATTTGTTTATTCAAATTTCAGAGTTCAGTCTTCGGATCTGAAGTTTTGTAATTAGTGCTAATATATTACCTGCATCCTAATCAAAATACTTGATTTTATGGTAGTGTGGCTCATTTTCTGGAATCACGAGGTATGATAGAAGATGCTCTTGAAGTAGCTACTGACCCTGACTACAGATTTGATCTAGCAATACAGCTTGGAAAACTAGATGTTGCAAAGGTATGCTCATGTAATATGTCTACAAGGAGATATTGTTTAATTTGTGAAAGTTGTTAACTTGGGTATCTAATTTTCTTCATTTCTCTTCATCAGTTTGATTTGTCATTTTATATCACAAATAATATACCTCCTTTTCCCATGCAGAGTATTGCAATAGAATTGCAGAGCGAGCCTAAATGGAAGCAGTTGGGAGAATTAGCTATGTCTACTGGAAAGGTGTTTTCTATGTGATTTGAATCTTCAACTGTATTTATTTAACCTATACTATGTTCTTTGTGTAAAGCTTGATTGCACTCCTAAATATCCATAGCCAAGTGTATTATAGATTTCCGTGATGGTGTGCTACTGAATTTGACCATGTGCACATGATGTATATAGACCTTATTGTAGCTTTTGATATGCAAGAGATTATAGAGATTTTAGCTATGGCCAAATTAAGATTTGCTTCGTTGCATGTTAGAAGTTATAGTCAGGTGCTTTGAGTTGTAGATGACGACTCTAGATACAATTAGGTTGTTAAATGTTTTACTTTTTTTTCTTGTCAGAATAAGTTATGATTCTAGAATGAGGGAACTTAAATGTTGATTCTTGTTGGAAACCTCTCTTGACCCGTTGTAGCTCACCGTATTTTCCATTCTTGCAGTTAGAAATGGCTGAGGAATGTTTGAAGTATGCAATGGATTTGAGTGGCTTGTTACTGCTATATTCTTCTTTAGGAGATGCTGAAGGAATATCAAAACTTGCAATCCTTGCCAAGGAGCAAGGGAAAAACAATGTTGCATTCCTTTGCTTATTTATGTTGGGTAAATTAGAAGACTGCCTTCAACTGTTGGTAGAAAGGTAATTTTCTAAAGTTGGGCTGTTTTCCTTCCTGACATTACTGATAGGGAGGATTGATTAGAAATTTAGAATGCAGTTTACATTTATAGCTGAAGTATGCCTTTTGCAGCAATCGAATTCCAGAGGCAGCTTTAATGGCTCGATCTTATCTCCCAAGTAAGGTCTCAGAGATAGTGGCAATTTGGAGAAAAGACCTCAATAAGGTAATTTCTGATTCAGGTAGATGGTATTTACTTATGTTTGAACTTCCTGTTTTTTACCTTTGTGCATGATATTATATAATGGGAATCTGAATCCTCCACAGTCCTAACAAAAACTGCATCTTCTGCTGTTGGTTGACACCCATTCAATTATATTTGGTTATTTTATCATAAAATCCAATGTTTGGGTAGGAGCATCCGTTCTCATTCATTTGCCTTGTTTGGGTAGTCTTATCATGTTGACAAGTGACTTATGGATTAAAGAGAGTACGTATACGTATATTTTGTTGCAGGTCAATCCAAAAGCTGCTGAATCATTGGCTAATCCTGAAGAATATCCAAATTTGTTTGAAGATTGGCAAGTTGCACTAGCTGTCGAATCTAAAGCTGTGGAAACAAGGTCAGTGCAGAGAATGCAAATTTTATTGCATGTATCTTGAAATGTAGATAGTTAGTAGATTAGTGTTTTTTTGTGTGCAAAACATCTTTAACTATGCTCTTTTATTATAGGAATGTGTACCCTCCTGCGGAGCAGTACGTCAACCATGCTGACAAATCACACATTACCCTTGTTGAAGCTTTTAGAAGCATGCAGATTGAGGAAGGAGAGGAGCATCTGGAGAATGGGGACTCTACTCATGAGGTATTCTAAATTTAAAGATTACATGATCACTCAACTAGTTGCAAGAAATTCTCATAAACTACATGATATTATATTTTGTTTTATGCCTACATAAAAATAGCCTCAGTGCATTGTTAGTTGTGGTGTTTGACTGTTAATTTATTTTGTTGTCCTTTTGTTGTAGTTGACTGAACGAAATGGAGAAGAGCACTACACAGAGGAGCAGGAGGAACAGAATGGAGAGGAAGGAAGCCAAGAGGAGGCAGTTGTAGTGGATGCAGATTCTACAGATGGTGCAGTACTCGTTAATGGTAACGAGGCTGACGAAGAGTGGGGTACGAATAATGAAGGAGCCCCGTCAGCCTAAAAGCAATTGGTTGGGGTGGTGTGAAAATCAAAATTTTGTCTCTGGTGATTAATTGTTTCTGAAGTGCCATTTCTAACTACCATTTGACAACTAGCTGTTTTTACTATAACTACCACCACCTGAGTCCTAACAATTCCAATTCCAGTTCCTCTCAATTTTTAGTGTATTGGATACTGCACAGCATCAGGCTGTATATTTGGGAATCAGGGAGGACATAATAAAATAATGTCCATTGTCAATAATGAAACACTGACTAAATCTTGTGACTATTTTCACATGATTATATACAACTATTGGTTTTGGGAGTTTGTAAAAGTCACCTCATTAAAGCTGTTTCCTTTTTAAATTTGCTTTGGTTGGTTCTTAGTTCTAACTTAAATATTCATCTTTGTCGGCAGTGCTTGCGCCACATCACTAGGTCCCATCAAGACAGTTGGTTCCAGCTTCTGGGATTTCTATCTGAGGTAGATTTAAACTTTCGTATTGCATTGGCTATTATGACATCTGGCCTTGCATTTGCAAACTTGTGAAAATCGGTAGTCAGGCCGTTTGGTCAGTTTACTAATAAAAATATTTGCTCTAGCAGGTTCATCAGTATGCAATCGAGTAACAGTTTTTTTTTGTTATTATTGTGATCTTATTACCACCCGCAGATAGACTTTTTTTAGTTTGATAATGGATGCTCACATAGACGAGTAGTGTTGCAAAAAGAAGACCTGCTCGTGTTTGTGTGTATTGCAGATATCTGCATTGTATGTTTTTTGGATGATTATTGTCGGTTTAATGTTCTGTAATTTAAAATGCAGGTCTTCTCAAGGTGCCACGAAGAGATTTTATGGACTGGTTGTTTGTTTCCTGGTGTTGTGGTTTTGTAGTGCCCTGAATTTTGTCATTTTGCGCGTGGTATGAACAATATTCCTTAGGGTCAGTTACAATTTACTAGAGTTTATATATAGCACATTCTTTTGGGGCTTTTACCTCAATATACTCGTGCCATTGTGAATGTAGAAAAGCGGAACTAGGGACGGGTGCCTGTTTAAATTTTAGATAGTTATTTTTTTTTAATATTTTTTCTTGATCATTTTTTTAATTTTTATATTTTCCTGGATTGTAAACATGGATGGTTAATAGAGAAAATAATGATTCTTCCCAAGGATGCTTATGTCGTGTGTTCTTCAACTTGCTGTTTGCAACCGGTATTTAGGCCTAGTCTTTGCATTTCTTTTCTGAAAATGTGATGTTTTCCGTGGACTTGTGCGTTCGTGGATTGACAAACAACGCGTAAAACAAAATGGGATAAAGCTAGGTTTCTTATAAAGGATCGTAATTTGATAGTTCATAGCTCATCCTGTAAATAAATAAAATAGGGTGGCTTGGTTGGGCCGTTTGACCATGGAGTCGGATATTAAAATGGATTAATTTTAAAAGACTAAAGCGAAGTTGGGAAATAAAAACTAAGTACTATTACCGTCACTATCGTAAAAGGTTAGTCTTTCTATGAACTATTTTTAAATAGTATTTTTTATTGATGTAATTTGTTATTGTAATTGGATTGGATAATAAATATTTTTTTAAATCTTCATTTATATTTATCAATGCAGTGTCAATAATAAATGTAGTAAATTTATAGTTCTATTCTTTTTTACATACTTTTAAAATTAATAAATATCTAATTAATCGTAATAATTTTATAATAAATAAATAGACATCGAAGTCGAGAATCTCTTACAAATAAATGGATATTTATTTTTTTAGTCTTGCTAAAATATCTTTAAAAATCCTCCTCCTAAAATAAAATAAAATATTTTAAATATCATTGTATTCAAATCATAAAAATTGTATTGATCATAATTATTTTAATTATTGGAATCATTTTTGCTAAAAACAAAGGTATTCCTATGACTGGCCATGAGACTAATCTCCCAAGGTAACGGTCGTCGAATTGAGTTTTACTTCTTCGAACAAAATCTTTTTCTTACATGATCACATAATCAAAACTTATTTGAAGCATGCTTAAGGATTAATACCTTAATGGCCTTAAGAAAGTACTTACAATTTACAAAGGTATATTGTCTTGAGACTCAAAACACTTACAGAAATATTTACAAGGATTTGTCCTCGTTAAGGTGAATCTCCTAGCTATCAAATGAAACATAAATACAAATTTTCAATCACTGATTAAAAGATAACAATTGTAATTTTGACATGATATATATACAAATTATTAACTAACTCTTTTTTCAGACTTTCAGAAGGAAGACTTCAATAAGCCAACCTCTGGTAGCCGGCAAAATGACGATAAGGGGTATTTTTTTCTTCAAAATTATCAAATGATAATAAAATTTAAATTAATACCTAAAAAGGGATAAGTCATAGAATAGTCTATCTATTTTGAATTGAAGACTACTTTTATTTCTTTTTTCTTTTCCATTAAAGTCGAAAAAAGTTTCCGACTTTAATTTCTTTAATATGACTTTGAACTCTTAAGTATTTTTAATTTTTTTAAAATTAGTTTTTTAGAAATTGTAAACTATTTACTACTTCAAAGTCGGAAATAGTTTTTATTTTAATTATCAACTAATTAAGGTATTTTTGTTTCATTTGGCAGCCAGGAGATTCACCTTAACCAAGAATCCTTGGTCACAACCAAAAGCAAGCCTGCAGAAAGCAGCGATGTGATGACAGTTCGTTAGAAATTATAGCAAGTGCATTTTTTTTTCGGCAGTCAAAGGAAGTTTCAGATAAATTACTGAGATGATCCTTTCTTGTATCCAATACTCCATACTCTCTCGAGACCAAAGTTCAACGCGTTTTGAAGCCTGCAAGTTAATGTGTACAAGCAGTAAATGTAGTTTTGAATGAGAACCTGCTGGGTGTAAATTTTCATTTATAGTATTGATGCCAAAATAAAAGGAGAGAAAAAAAAAATGAACTCAAAAGACTGAAAAACAGATAAGACTAAAGAGTAATTATATATTGATATGCAAACATTGGCAGTGTAATCATCAGAACCACTTAAAAGATATTGTTTGTCATTGGTTATGAAGTAATCAACACAATTCACTCCTTTCTGGCGTCCGTCTAGGGTAAAGTTTGGAGCTGATGAATAAAGACTCCAAATCTACAAAAAGAGAAAATTAAAGCAAAATGTTTGTCAATTAAGATTTGCAGTTATAAGATACTATCATATTCATATCTTCAAGGTTCCATCAAGGGATGCACTAGCAAAAGTTGATGGATCCTCAGGGTTGAATGTCACTTGCATCACATTATGTGAGTGCCCTTCAAAGTTCTTATAACAAGACCAACCTTTCTTCCAATTCCACAATTTTAGAACTTGATCATCTGAAGCTCATATTACATATGGAAGGACAGGATGAGCAGCCAAACTCCTAATATAATCTTTATGTTCTGCAAATTCTACTATCTTTTCCATTTTGTCATAATTGTAGTAGCAACAATCCATTTTCCCGAGCAATGAACTATGCTGATCTCACTGCAAGCATTAAGACAAAAAAAAAAAAAAACAGAACAAACATAAGATCACTGAGATAGGAACTAAGACACGTAGAGAAAATAAGATTTCATCAAAGGAAGCAGTTTTTTTGTAAAGCACACAGTTGTTGTCATTTACCTGGAGATTCGCTGATTTTTAAGAACTTCTCTTCAGTCTGTCATAGTATCAAATTAAATAATGGTTAACAATAAACTCCCAAGTACTACCTCCAAATTCCACAACAACATGCAGAAGCAGAAAGATACAGAACAACTACCAGCTTTATTGTTTCTAGATCAACTTCCTATTTAAGCACTAGGAAACTAGAAAGTAACAATACCTCAAATTCAAAGGAGAGGGTCTGTTCCTACAGAATCAACATCATAAGAAGCAATAAGCAGATTACTCAGTTTGTAGTTAATTACATATTTCACCAAGCTAAAAGTATGCATGGTAATCAAGAAATTGGCCAACCTAAAAATGTTATGAGAAAACCTTTTTCCTCCCGTCATAACCAAGGTTTAGTTTTCGCATTAACCATTCATTTCATTGTTAAGGTTCGCTATTTTATTTAGTCTAGAAAAAAAAAATTAATTTGTCTAAAATGGATTAATGACACGATTTTGATCCTGTCTCATAAGATTTGTTAATAGACAATTAGACATCGGTCTTTCGAGCTTAACAATCATGTACCTTGTCCATTTTTTTCAAATTTATGTATGTTGGACTCAGGTGCAGGTTTTCTTTAAGAAGATACTATTCATTAACAAAAACTCCGACATATTGAATTTTAATTTCGAAGGTTAAATTTGGTAAAAAAATAAATATTTTGCTTATTATAGCTTTAAAGTAAATCAATAAATAAATAATATTGTTTCACGAACTTGTTTTTAATAAATGATTGATAAATGGTCTCGTCGGCCTTCGGCCCCAGTTAAGCAAAAATAAATAAATAAATGATAAATAAAAAATAACTTTTTGAATTGGGCCTGGCCCATTTAAACCATTGACGGTCCAGATTCAGCTTCCTTAATCCTTATCGTTAAATTTGGAAAACAATTATCAGTCGCTGTCATTTATTCAAATTTGTATGGCCGTCACGCGTAACAAAGTCCGTTTTTTATACACAAATTAGTGTATGTTTGGATTATAGTTTAAAAAGTATAATTTGGTTGAATTTAATTTTGTGAACTTTTAAGCTTAGTTAGAATTGAGTTTAATGCATGTAATTTTATTTATGTTTGAATTTTTCTACATTCAACCAAAAAGTAAGCGAAAGTAGTTTTGAACTTAATCACAGTATGTGAAAATCACATTTAACTCAATTCAAAAACAATATTTGTCATATAAGCATGTACATCTTTCAATGAAAGCCAAACTTCAATTTGACTGTTTAAACATCAAGTCAAACACATCTGGTCCATTAATTTCCTTTTTTGAATAATTATTTATTACGAATTTAATAGTAAGTATTTTTTTTTTTTTACAATTGAATATGCATGTATACATTGTTGATATAAAAGTTTTATACTATTATCTAATTAGAAATTAACTTTGATATTATTTATAAGATAATTTTATCATAAATATTAACAACTTATACTGGATATGATAATTTGTAATGAATGAGATTTTGAAGTTGATGCAATATTATTTTTTAATTATAAATGACATTAAAGATATTTTGAAATTTATGATATGATACAATAAAAAGTGAGTTTAATTTTCATGGTTAATATAAAAAAAAAATATACTGACAATTAATTAGAAGTCATTATACTACGTACTTAATAGTACTGTAGTTTTTTTATTATTGATTTTGATTCATTAACCCACAGTCCTTAAGAGATTGTTTCTTAAACGCTTGTAATCTTGTATATTATCATCACACTTTGTTTTCACCTTTTATTTTTTGGCTAGATTCAATTCCCCGTGCTTGGAATTCTCAACCAACCATGTTTATAGTCAAAATCCTCGTTGTCGTTATTCGCTAGCTAGCTTCTTAGTCCTTTCCCCTTCATTCAAATGGTTTATGGAGTAGAAGACTCTTTGGCTGCATTCTTCCAGTTAAAAACTTAAAATAGAAAGAAAAAATTAAAAAGAATTTAACCATTTTATTACTGTCATTGTATTTTATACTAATAATTTAGTGTATATATAAATTAATTTCATATACTTTCTTCGTCTCATTATAACTCTCATGTAAAAAAAAATTATTTCAAAAAATTATCATTTTAATTTTTTGATATAACATTAGTTTTTTCCACTTACATATCTTATAATATTAATGATCAATAAACAAAATTTATAGATCAATTAATAATAATATAAATTTAATTTGGTGAAATTATACTCTATTTATTATTATTATTTGTTTGTGTAAAGTAATCTAACACGATAATTATAATAAAATGGTGGGATTAGTTTATGTTTCAATTCTCTTATAAGTTGTCCAAATAGTTTTTTTAATATATTTTTTTGGTAAATAATTTGTTTAATAATATTAAAATGGTCAAATACCCGAATTATCATTCATCCTTAGGCTCATTTCTGACAGCAAATTATTGAAAGGAAAAATGATTCTCTCAAATGAAAATGATGAAATATGGTCAAAAGTGCTATATATTAATCCATAAAGTGAAAATTGATATAATTAAATATTACAATTGCTCGATAATAGATATTATTATCCTGATTAAAACAACAAACCGTCACGACTGATCCCAATGAGAAAAAAAAGCAATATGATTATGTTAAGGCTAAAATATGGTCAACAAACACTTCCACCCATTTTCCTTTTTGTACCCGTAAATGCGTCATTTAATTTTGACCTCAATTTCATTTGCATTAATTAACATGTTTCTTTTTTTTTAGTAAAATGTTAGTCCACATGCAATGCCAACATATAAACCCTAGCCACTTTAAAAAAATACCTTAGGAGATAGGTTTTCTGTCCTCAGTGCCTTCGCCACTATATGATTTTAATGGCACAGAACACACTTTGAAGGTCCTGATCAAAGTTGACTTTTAGTAGTGATGTTTTAGGGAAACCCAAATGAATCAATCTGGAAATCATTATACCTATGAAACTGCAAGAATGAATGCAGATAAATTTGAGCCTTGAGGGGTATATTCCAAGAATAAACTCCTCCACTCACCACGTTTCCCAAAGCTTACTTTGTCTCTTTCAAGTTCATCCGTAAGAATAAGGGACGACACTAGCTAGTCAAACACCAACTAAAATGCCATAACTGCCTTCCTATCTAATACTACACACATTTTTTTATTTGGTATGAAATGCAAGTAAGATCTTAGGCTTCCATTGGTATTCAAAAGTATTCCAACAAATTTTAATTTTTTAGATTAGTTATGTGATTAATTTTTCGTCGGAATTTAATTACATTTAAAAAAAATTATTTCTCATCCAAAAGTGTATTATATGAAAATTATACTCGATTCTATCCCACAAATTCAATATATGTTATGTTTACGACTAAATTATATAGTTGGGTATATATATATATATATATATATCTTTTTGTTATAATGTGACAGGAGTACGTAGTATGGATGGCTTTCATGTTTGTCGTACGCGCGTGTAATGTTGATGAATGTCGCAACTGCTTGGTACGAACATGGCTTCTTTCTAACCTTAATTAGCGCATTTCTTACATAGAAGACACTCACTACAAACTGATTAGACTTCAGAGCACCGCTAAAGGGTGAGAGATGATGCTGTTCTTAAATCTTAACGAGAGATTCATGCAATATATGCAACCGATCACCAACATAGTGGAACTAATTAAAACTTTTTAAATAAGATCAATTGTGACTTTCCTCCATTAAACTGAATTTGGGGAGAACTTCTCAACTTTCTGGATATATAACTAGAGTGTATGATATCGATCCATGTTATGCACGAATAAATAATATTTATAAATGAATATTTTTATAAAATATTTTAAATATATAAATATTTTTAATTTTTTATGTTAATTAAAAATTATTTTTTATTTATTTTAATTATGGACTAAAAGTATAATTCTTTTTATTATTAGTTATTGTGAAGAGAAACTCATGCCAACTTATACTAAAAAAATGATCATTTATGTTCTCTTTTCTTACAATTTTTTCATTTATAATTGTTATCTTACTCATCAATTAAATGTATTATTTTTTTCAAGTTTTATATGTATTTTAAAATACTTGAAAATATACTCTCTTTTTTTTTTTTTACTAATATATGATATTAACATTATTTATTCTTTTTGGTACTTAGAATAACTAATTAATAAATTACATATCAGGATTAACAAATGATCATTTCACTACTAATTAGGCTTTGATTACGTTAAACTTTATAGTATTCATTATATAAAAATTAAATCACCATATTAAACTCAATTTAGACCGTGTAGCTTGTTGCATACTACATTTCTCTTGTTTTTAGATTTTTTAATTGTTTATTTAAATAAAAGATTTTAATTTGCTACATAGTACATACTATCAATCAAAATGCAAATTAATATATTAAGATTTTTTTATTAACTATTCTATCAAATATCTTTCTTTTTTAAAATTATTTTAGTTAACACGTAATCATAGTGAAAACTAAATAATTGCAAATATCTAGTAATTATTATAATTATTTTAATTATGTGTTCATTAATATAAATATATAATTATCATGCAATAAATTAAATTCATGCTTTTTTAGTGCGGTCAATTTTTTTTTCGTGTATATCAAAATAAATTACCTTTTTTAAGAGAAAATAAATTACCTTAATAATTTATATTCATATTAATCACGTTTAAAAATAGTAATGTAACTACATTTGTGAATCAAGTAACTTAATCGTAACTTTATTATAATTACATAATAAATAAATATTTCAATCAAATCAATTTATTTTGAGAATATTACATGTATTTTTTTATTTCAAAACAATTTATTTTATATTATTCCTAGAAAAGTCACGTGTCAATTTTCTTTTTTAAAAACATTTTTGTATGTATACAGCTAGTATAGATTTAGATATCGAATACAAATTTGTCTGAGCAATATTGAGATATCACTTTCTTAATATCAGATTGAACTTTCCCACCATTTTATCAATCACAACTAGTGTCTAGTGGTATTTTTGACCCTCCCCTGCTAACAAATCATTGTAGCGTTAGAAATACTGGGTAATCTATATATAGAAGTTTTGTTCCTGCTCCAACCCCAAAGAGAGATAAAATTTTCATCAGTGCTTTAAGAAGAAAGTTGTTTCAAAGAAATCTACGTTAGATCATTTGGAAAGGAAGAATCAAATTCCTGTCAGCTAAATAAAATCCAAATACAGGAATTTGGATCCAAACCCTCATGAAATTGGCTTTTGTATTGTCCTTTCTTTCTTCGGCTATCCCCCTATTGTTGAATTAGTTTATGTTAATATTTAATTTTGTAATTCAATTTAAAACTATGTGATTTTAAAATGACAGCATGGGAACAACTAAGAAAGGGAAGTAGAGAAGACAGGTCCAACCAACGCTGACCTACATGCAATAACATTAATAACAATTCATTCATTCAGCCACGTGTTCCCATCGAACCTTTTAATTATTCACACACTAAGTAGAGAACCTCTCAAAATGGGAAAGGAAATTGCATCTGCTCCATCCATTGTGTTCCCTTTTGAATTCCCCGAGAATCTGATCCATCAAGAGTGTGGGTTCCTCATTCATCATGCATCAAATTTATTTTCCTTATCTTTCCCACATGCAAACAATCTAACACAACTCTCTCTCGCCGCATACACACACGAGTCCCTTCAGTTCTTGAATTGAATAAACAAGCAGAAATAGAATCTACTAACTCTAGCTAGCATGTGTTCCACCCTTTCGCTTTCGCCTCAAAAATATTAGTGGCCTTGAGTGGTTCAGCCTGCACAAACTTTTGACTCTGCTTGATTCTGCACTGAAAGGCGTCAATTAATTGATTTAAGAAAAGTAATAAATATACTACTGATCAGCTTTTTTGAGTTGTGCACCAAGATTGAAGGGTTAATGTTTTATGTTAATTAATTTAGAAGGAAATATAGGAAACATTAGTACCAACTTACAAGGAAATGGAGGAAAACAAAAAAGGAACCAATTGTTCATATGTACCTAACTTTGTGTTATTAACTGGATCTTTCAGAATGTCCATTCTGTCTATCTACTTACATATATTTAAATTTATTTATCAAAGAAAGCTTGTAGCGCTAGGTAGTGTTGTATGAATGACCTTTATGTCAATGTCCCAAATTAGGAGTACAAGTTGTTCTCGTGATCAATGGAAGTAGAGCACTAGTATATAGGAAATTTTTTGTTTTAAAGCACTCACTTTTCTCAACTTCCATGAACTGTCCCACAATGCATACAGAATTAGGCTTCGCAGAATGATTTTTCCGTGGAGAGGATTTTACATTTCTAAGGGATAGACACAAAGTACAGAAAACCTTATACTGTTATGTAAGTGTGATAGGGTTAGTGGTGGGCTCTTGGTATCAATTTTATGAATAATCAAACTGATCCTGAAATCATTAAAATCAGCGGCCAAATTATGGGTGAAATGACAATGATAATATTTTTATATTCGTTTGCCTTTTTAATCAACAATACAGATGTATAGCTTCTAGTGGTGAATCTTCGAAGTGGGATATTGATGGGGTACTACTGCCTTCCATTATTGCTTAAACTGTAACATTCTCCTAACCAGCCTAATTATTTGCCTGTTATTGGTTCAAGAACTACTTTATACTGTTTTAATTTCTGTCTTCACGTTTTATATGCAATGTATAGAAAAAAAAGAAGAAAAAAAAAAGCCCTACTAGTTATATCTGTATTAACGGTAAGTCTAAATATGTTTGACCCATTTCAGTAAAATGAGGGGGCTAGGAGCTGTTTTTTTTTTTTATATATTATTATTATTGAGATTACAGTCACAATCTGATAAAACCAGGTAAATGTTGTTATTTGTACTCAACTTGCTCAACAAACAAAGCAAGACGTAATTATTTTTTTTTAATGACCCTTATTTTGAATCTGAATCCGAAGAAAAAGAGAATTGGAGTGAGGAAGAATGTAGAAGACAACTATGATCAGAGCAGGCACCTCTTGATTTTTAATTAGAGCTAGCATGCATCATGCATTTACAGAACAATGAGAATATGGAGAACTTTATCCTTCTCTTGATTTTTAATTAGAGCTAGCATGCATTCACTTCTTCCTCCCATGGAAGGGCCTTGAATTAAAATTGATTTATAATATTCTTGTAGTAACGTATTTTAATAAATTTTTTTTAAAATTTTCGTTATATTAATTATCTCATTTTATGTTTTTTCCTCTTGTTTTCTCTTAATAATAAAAAACTAAATAAAATATAAATAGGATGGATTTTCCCTTATTTTATGTATTTATTATAGACACATAATAAATAAAAGAAAAGGCATCAATAAGCAAAAAATGTTAAAAACCAAATCACGTAAGAAACAGTTTTTTGGATTTACGAAACAGTATAGACAAAGTGGAGGCAAATTTACAAAATTGGGGTATTTTTTAAGAAAATTTACCTTGTAATATTTTCAAAATCTACTCATTCCTATAATTTTTTTAAAAAAATTACCCCAATTTTTAAAATTTGCCCAAAGTGGAATTCTATTTATTCGGTTTGAACTACGTATCTCCATTGTATTGTTTTATTCAGATAACTACTTTAAATTTGTTTGTTTTAGATTTTACAACATCAATATCGAAATATTTTGGCTACTTGAGATATTTTTCGCAAGGGAAACAATTTTTTCTTTCTTCCCACCTTCCATTTGCGGTAGGAAACAAACAAGCACTTAATTTGACCAGAAAAATACGTTTTTCTTATGCTTACGACGGCACTGTCGGCACAATGAAACGGGAGGAACAACTCTTTTTGCCATAGCCAAACTGCTCTGCCACACAGTACATGCATGTTGTAAAGTATATGTTAGTTTTTTTGTGCAACTTTATTGCCTAACTGGATTTTGGTTAAGATAAGGTTAATTAATTTTACTCTTATTAAAATTATAAGATTGAGTTAGTGATAAAAAAAGAAAAAAATTCATAAATTTAATTCTTTCGCTGATAAAAAAAATTAAGAATTGATCTTAATATTTTTCTGACAAAAATTAACTCTCGTGACTATTGTTAAACACCAAGTTTTTTCTGAAACACGGATTGAGGGGATGATGTTCACTCGCCTGGTGACTACAAAGACTAGAGAATGAGAGTGACTCAGGTTATAAAGCTTATCACTTTTACATTAAAAAATATATATTTTTCTTTTCTAGTTGATATCATTACATATGTGCGTTGTTGAAATTTAAATATGCCATTCTACTGTTTATGGAAAAATATGGAGAAATTAACGAGGAAATTAAGTCAAAAGATGGGTAAAATAAGGGAAAAGTGCAATGCAGTCGCAAGGTTGGAATTTATACTGTGCCATAAGCCCATAACCATAAGAGTAATCATATTTCAATATTCCAACGGCTGCTACATCTTTTTTTCCGAAGGCTGCTACATCTTATTATTGACACTTATTACTTTTCGAGTTTAATAATTATTTGTTGACAATATAAAATAATCATCACTTAAATAAACTATTATTGATATAATTAATTTTAAATAATTATTTTAAAAGTTAACAAAATAATTATACATAATAATATATAATTAAACAATAAAAAATACATAATTTTTTATCACTTAATTTTCCTTATATTTTTTTTCTTTTCACCTCACATCACTTTTCATTTATAGTTTGCTATCTTTCATTACTTTCTTTTATATATCTATTACCATGAGGTTTTCATGAATAATTTTCCTATGCATAAAAATAGGATTTAATGAAAGGTGCACAACTAAAGGATCATATGAACATTTATATTCTTGAGAAGAATTATCTCAGTTAATTGAGTAAAATGTATGAGTTATTGGAAATATCTCGATACATGTTTTTGATTTTTATAGATAAAAAATGAACTTTCATGCCCATTATTATTATTTTATTGTCGTTGTTAATTAAAGGCTAATAACACATTTCTATAATACTCTTTCTAACATTTTTTATAATTAATTAAAATTGTTAAAAATTATAAAATTATTAATAAAACTCATTAAATAAAAAGTAAGACACGTAATTTTTTTAATTTTTGGTTAATTTTAGTCCATAACAAAAAAAAACATATTTAAAATAATATATTAGAGAGCATATTATTAGCAATTCTCTTGATACTGTTGTTGTTATTGTAAGATTGTTTTAAATAAAATTCTAAAATTGTCAATAGATTATGCACATATCACTTTTCTCATTTCCTAATCATTCACTTGATATTTTTTTAGGTGAACTCAAGTATTTTTAGTCAAAAGTTAGAGAATAATTTCTCAATATATTAACATTTTAGAAGACCAATCATAATCCTAAGTTTTCAATTAATTAATTATTAAATTAAGAAGCTTGTTTGTTATTTAATGATTTTTTTAACAATTACATTGCAAGATCACTGAGGATAATAGAAAAACAATCTTAAATACTGTAAAATCATTGGGTCTTATTTAAGGCTCTGCTTGTTTTTGTAGACGAAAACAAGTTATCAAAGACAAAAGTAATGAGTGTGTATTTGTTTTAAGTGATGCTTTGGAAAATTAATTTTGAATTACTAGAATTCAATCATGAGTTATTTTTCTCTTCACAATTTGTGGATAGATATTGAAATAATGAATGTTAATAGCAAAAAATATGGACCTACATCACTCTTCACAAAAAGTTTTTATTGTACATGTTATCATTGACACGAGTTAATTAAAGGGGATTGTATAATAACAAGACATTGACATGTTGTGGCTTAACATGTCAATGAGAATGATTAATTTTGAATTAGTGAGATTCACATGATTTATTTATTTTCTTCAAAATTTAGGAATAGATATTGGGATGATAAATGTTAATAGCAAAAAATTTGGATTGAAGGGAACCGGATAAAAACAAGGTACTAACATGTTGTGGCTTAATATGTCAACAAGAGTGATTAATTTAGAATTAGTGAGACCCACATAAGCTATTTTTGCTCTTCACAATTTGAGAATAGATGTTAGGATAATGAATGTTAATAGCAAAAACTCTAAACCTATGTTACTCTTCAAAAAAAAAAAATTATTGTACATGTGATCATTGACACAAATTAATTAAAAGAGATCGGATAATAATAAGGCACTGACATGTTATGATTTAACATTCCAACGAAAGTGATTAGTTTTGAATTAGTAGGACCCACATGAGTTATTTTCCAATTTACAAATTGGGGATAGATTTTGGGATAATAAATGTTAATGATAAAAAGTCCAGACTTACGTTACTCTTCACAAAAAGATGTTGTTGTACATGTGATCAATGACACGAATTAGTTAAATGAACTGGATAATAATAAGGCAGGGGCACGTTGTAGCTTAACATGCTAATGAGAGTGCAATATTGTAACTATGTAAGTGTGGACTCTTTTATGCACATTATATAATATTGAGATCCACATGAGTTACTTACCTCTTCGCAATTCGGGAATAGATATTGGAATAATGAATGTTAATAGCAAAAAATCAGGACTAATTTTACGTTACTTTTCACAAAAAGCTTTTATTGGTAAATGTGATCATTTGTACGAGTTAGTCAAAGGATCTAGATAATAATAAGACAACGGCATGTTATGGCTTAACATGCTAATGAGAGTGCAATATTGTAATTTTGTAAGTGTGGTTCTTTTATGTACGTTATATAATATTAAGATCCACACGAGTTACTTTCCTCTTCGTAATTTGGAGATAAATATTGAGATAATAAATGTTAATAGCAAAAAGTTTGGACTACTCCTACGTTACTTTCCACAAAAAGTTTTTTGTCGTATATGTAATCATTGACATGAGTTAGTTGAAGGAACTAGATAATAATAAGACAATGACACAATTTGCCTTAACATTCTAATGAGAGTACAATATTGTTACCGAGTAGATGTGGATTCTTCATTTATAATTGTTTATTCCTTTAAAATACTATAAGTACCTAAATTTATTTTAAATTTAATTTGATTTAAATTTAAATTTTAAATATTGGGACTCTATTTTAAATTATTTTTTATAGATAAAAAGTAATTTTTTTATATTGTTATAATTTACTCATCAAGAAAAGAGATTAATTTATATTAGTTTTAATAAAATGAATTTATCCATAACATGAACAAAGTGGAGTAAATAACTAAATATTAATTTAAATTCATTTTCCTTATATGCTTGTCAATCTTACATTCATGGAGTATCTATATTGGACATTCTTTTTTATCATTACATATCTATATTGGCCAATATTATCTCACTTAAGGGCCAGCAATATATTTGTAGTTTGATTTTCTTTTTATCTCCATTTAATTTGTTTATATGACATCCAAACAATATCCAAGACAATCTACCCAAAATGGAAACAAAGAAATACAAATTGAAATTCACTTTCCACATATATAGTACTTGTCGAACTTACATTCATAGAGATTCTCTATATAGACCATTTTTATCCAAAACACATAAGATTTTTTTTAAAAAAATATCTCTTTTTGTTCGATATCATACCAACTAGGGGAAGCGTGCCTCTATAATTTTTTTAATAATAAATAAAAAAAAACAAAAGTTAAATACAGTTAATAAAAAATAGTGGAAAAAAATTAAAAGTTTAAAGAGGAATTTAAGAGTAAAACCTTTCAAATAAAATGTGGACACTAAATAGAGTATTGAATTTATAATTAGTATAGATTAATATTAGTTAAATGACATTAATAATAAAAATTAGTCAAAGAAACTGAAAGTAAAAAAAAAAATAGTTGAGCGCGATGAGTAGTAATAACCGTGGAAGATTATAGGGAATAAAGTGACCGACATGTCCCTACAAGACAAGCGTCGAGACTGGAGCGGTAATGAGTTGAAGTGTGTCCTCTATAAATTGGCATCAACGCTGTGATTGTGTTTTAAGAGAGAGAGAGCGATGGGTGTGAACTCCAACAGAGTGGAACACTTTGCTAGCCATGATAGCGCCATCGAGGAGACAATGCAAATCCATGCAGTGCAGTTGCCACCACACCAGACCACACTCCACAAACTCAGGCACAGAGTCTCCGAAATCTTCTTCCCAGATGACCCTCTCCACCGTTTCAAGAACCAAACTCGCTTTAAAAAGTTCCTCCTCGCACTTCAGTATCTCTTCCCCATTTTCCACTGGGCCCCAAACTACAATCTTACCCTTCTCCGCTCTGACCTCATCTCTGGCCTCACCATTGCCAGCCTCGCCATTCCTCAGGTTCACAACATTTAGCCACCCAAATTGCTTTTTTTCTTATATAGCTTGATTGATTGCATGTTTTAGATGTAATTTTTCATGTTTTTTCAACCGGTACTATAATCACAAAAATTTTAGTCAGATTTTTTTAAACTTGTACTATATAAATTGTTTCGTCGCTAATTTTACTTTTTCTTATATACTAGTAGCATGTCTGATTGCATGTTTTAGACGTGGTTTTTCATGTTTTTCAACTAGTACTATAATCAAAAAAAACTTTCGTCAGTTTTTAAAAACTTGTATATAAATTCTTTCTCACTAATTAATTTTTTTCTTATATAGCGTGTTTGATTGAATGTTTTAGATGTGATTTTTCATGTTTCTAACATAATTATAACTTCTGCGTCTTAAATGTGAATTTTCTAGTCTCGGCCAGTTTTCATACACCCCAGTAGGAGTCTCACTTTTTTTTTTTTTCTTTTTCTTTCAAACATAACATTTCACAAACTCTTTTATTATTAACATAAACGTACTTACATCATATGTTAACGCGTCTGAAAGTTTCAATGTTTGTCTCTTGTTCTTTTCAGGGAATCAGTTATGCCAAGCTTGCCAACTTGCCACCTATTCTTGGATTATGTTAGTATTTTTTTTTTATTTGTCGTTTCCGCGTTGCCTGGAATTGAGTTATTGTAGTAAAATAGAAAATATGTTACGATGGACGTTTCAATATTGTGGGGGAAAGTAACGGTTGAAATGGTTTGAATATGGTGCAGATTCGAGTTTTGTTCCCCCATTGATATACTCGCTGCTTGGAAGTTCTAGACATCTTGGTGTTGGACCTGTTTCCATTGCGTCTTTGGTCATGGGATCAATGTTAAGTGATAAAATTTCTTACACTCAAGAACCTATTCTCTATCTGGGATTGGCTTTCACCGCCACTTTCTTTGCTGGTGTATTCCAAGCTTCTCTGGGTATATTAAGGTATTAGTTAATTCAACACACCCAAAAAAATAATCTAATTTTAACTTATCTATAAATATTTATATAAAAGTTGAAAAAAAACATATAGGTCAACATTTAATCACAATTAATTATGTACGATAAATTTATTAATTTTTATAAAAATTACTTTAAAATCATGGATTAACAACAAATTATTGAATAAATGGTGTAAAGGTGTTTTGAGAAGTGAAAAATTCTAAATTAGTTTCCTAATAAAATTTTTTTTTAGTAAAGTTGAAGATGAAGAATTTATGGTTACAGGCTGTTTTTACTGGCTAGTTATATTTTATGATTAAAATAAGCTTTTGGTTGTGTATACACACAGGCTAGGCTTCGTAATTGATTTTCTGTCGAAGGCAACGCTGGTTGGATTCACAGGCGGTGCTGCCATTATTGTGTCACTGCAGCAGCTGAAAGGTTTACTTGGAATAGTGCACTTTACCAGCAAGATGCAAATAATTCCAGTAACGATCTCTGTTTTCAAGCAAAGACACGAGGTACAGAGCTCCACCATGAGCATCGAATATTCGAATCTAATTGCGATTTACTTTAACAATGTTTGCTTGGAATCAAATATTTTACCACTGTACCATTTTTTTTACTGACTTAACTATTTCATCAATGATTTTTTAACATGAAAAGTTTTTTTTTTTTGAAGGAGTTACATGAAAAGTTATAAACACCAAATAGACATCTATTTATTTTTAGTTCGATTAGAGTGGATCGTGTATGGTTTTAATTTTTGAAATTGATATAGTTATCTATAGTAATTAAATCTTTACCTCTCTATTAGAAGTAAAAGATGATAAAATAAATTACTAGTTACTAATAATATATTACAAATATGTAACTTGATGTATAAATTAATTTAAATATCATTTTTTTATAATAAATACTAAACATGAAAATGATTTCTAAGTTGAATCAAATCATTTCTATTTTTTTAATGATTAAAAATACTGAAAAGAGGTAAAACTTATTGTGAGAAATTAAATTCACACATTCTTTATTTATGTTTTAGAAATTATTCAATCAAGTTGATTTCATAGTTCAAAAACAGCCTTTAGTTATGCTTTTTGAAATGCGAATAAAGTTAAGAAAGTAAAATATAATTAAAATTACAATCACAAAAAAAAAAATTGTTTTGATATTTTTTCTGGCTACTGTTTCGCTTCTTTCAAAGGTCTAGCAAAGCTACCTAGAAAAGAAAATAACTCTCCCGCACCACACAACCCTTTCAAGCATTCTGATAGAACTGATTCTTTTATTAAGAATATAGACTATCATTGCACTCCAAGATTGACAAGCGAAGGATACCTATTTTTATAAAATATGTTTTCTTGCAGTATTATATTAGGGAATCACATTCCTAAAGAAAGAAAAAATTCTTGGAGAATCACAAAAAAAGTTTTATCTTTAATTTTTCTTGCTTTCTATAGCTCTTAATTAAGGGTCACTTTTAAATGAACGGTACCTGGCCTAGTGAATGTAAGCGTAAATACGTGCATGTTCACTAACATATTTGAGCAACTTTGCAGTGGTCATGGCAAACCATTCTTTTGGGATTCGGCTTCCTGGTCTTCTTGCTGACAACAAGGCACATTGTAAATTTCTCTATCTTGCACAAACACATTTATACAGTATACTGTCATTTGCTTTTACTGTTCTCTTGTGTTTTTTTTTTACCCCTAAGATCTCACAGTTCTTAATCATTGCAACAGAGTTTGAGGAAACCAAAACTATTCTGGGTTTCAGCAGCTGCCCCATTGACATCAGTTATTCTGTCAACCATTTTAGTCTTTCTTCTGAGAAATAAGACTCATCAAATTTCAGTTGTAAGACACTAAGACATATATTTGATCATCGATTTTTTTCAACACACAAGAGATGCACAAATATAACTTATTTTTCTAATAACTACTTCTATGTATATTCTCTGGCAGATTGGGCACTTACCAAAGGGAGTTAATCCACCATCAGCAAACATGTTATACTTCAATGGTCCTTACTTGGCTCTTGCTATCAAAACTGGCATCATCACAGGGATCTTATCTCTCACTGTAATTGCCCTGTTGGTCACAAAAAATCTTTGATTTGCATTCTCATAAATTCATCATAACTATTTGTTTACAGACATAAATATATCATATTATGTAGTTTCATTTAACTGTCACCCTTATTCCACCAAATTTTCTTATGTGACAGGAAGGAATTGCAGTAGGGAGAACATTTGCTTCACTTAAGAACTACCAGGTGGATGGAAATAAAGAAATGATGGCCATTGGTCTAATGAACATAGCTGGCTCTTGTTCTTCATGTTATGTTACAACGGGTAATAATTCTCCTCTAATTTGATCATATGCCTAGTTACATAAGAAGCATTGATTTTGAGAAAGTCTACACATACATTCTTATGTGTCAAATATACTTGCAGGATCCTTTTCTCGATCGGCTGTTAACTATAATGCTGGAGCACAGACAACAGTTTCAAATATAATCATGGCTGCAGCTGTTCTAGTGACACTTCTGTTTCTCATGCCTCTTTTCTACTATACACCAAATGTTGTCTTAGCGGCCATTATCATCACTGCTGTGATTGGTCTAATAGATTATCAATCTGCATATAAATTGTGGAAGGTTGACAAACTTGATTTCTTGGCCTGTTTGTGCTCCTTTTTTGGGGTTCTGTTCATTTCAGTGCCTTTAGGTCTTGGTATAGCGGTAAGCTGTTAATTCATTAATTTTTTTTCTTCCTGTTATTTACAAAGCTAAAATATAATAGCATGATAATGCAATTGTTTTGCCATAAAAATAACAGCTGACTTGGTCAAAATCTTCAGGTTATCATATCAGTCCTCAAGATCCTGCTTCATGTCACTCGACCAAACACTTTGGTTTTGGGGAATATACCAGGAACACAAATATTCCACAACATAAACCAATACAAAAAAGCTTTAAGAGTTCCTTCATTTCTCATTTTGGCTGTTGAGTCTCCAATCTATTTTGCTAACTCAACTTATCTTCAAGAAAGGTAGGTCAATGCTATTTCAGTAATGTAGCTCAGTATGGTGCTTTTGAATCCATGATTCCATATGATTGAGAGCTTCTCCTGCAACAGGATACTGAGATGGGTTCGAGAAGAGGAAGAGCATATAAAAGCTAATAATGGAGCTCCATTGAAGTGCATAATTTTAGACATGACAGGTACATACTATTTTCGTTGGACCTACAACATTAGTTATCTAAAATTTTGACTTAATAATATTCTTTTTTGTCAGCTGTCACAGCCACAGACACAAGTGGGCTTGACACTTTATGTGAACTTAGAAAGATGCTGGAGAAGAGATCACTTGAGGTACAGACACTGATTGAGATGTCAAAATGCCTAAAACACTACCCTACCCATTATTTTGTTTTCTAACCTCTACATTTATTATTGGCTACTGCAGTTTGTGCTGGCAAATCCTGTTGGAAATGTGATGGAAAAATTGCATAAGTCAAACATTTTGGATTCTTTTGGATTAAAAGGAGTCTATCTCACAGTGGGAGAAGCTGTGACTGACATTTCATCAATCTGGAAAGCTCAGCCTTGATTTCCCATCAATGTTGTTCAAGGACTTATATATGGGGATAAACTCTCTAACCTTATATTTTTGCCTGCGATGAATACTTTTGTTTAAATTCCGGAGAGTCTAATTTCTGTTAGTAGAAACCTTCAAAACAATATTACCCCGTAAAAATGAAAAAGGAGTGCCTTCAAAATCAAGGACTTTGTTCTTTTAGAAGCGTGTTTCTTACCTCAGGTTGATGGCCCTGCCGATGTTGCTCCTTATAGTTTCTCCGCTATTTTACCAATTTTGCTTCTTGTTAGAGAGGGAAAAGAATCCGATACATGTTTGATAACCTTATTAGTCTAGAAAAATTGAGTTCAAAATATGATTAGAAGAATATAATCTTAAGAAGAAAGAATGGAAAAATGGCCATCTCTTCTTTTAAACAACATTTTTGCCACAAAATTAATCCACGAAGGTAGTATAAAAGACATTTTTTTTAGATAAAGGTAGTATAAAAGACTTGATGGCTAGATATAATAAAATTGTGTAAAGAGTAATAATACAAAAATACTTTATCATTTTAAATATTTCTTTAATATTTTTCATTTTTTTTATCTATCTCTTTGTTTTTCTATCAAATCATAAATTATATCAGTATCTATATTTTTTTCTTTTTTTTTTCTGGCTCACTCTAGGTGTTATATATTATAATGGGTCTCCATGATTTTTCTTGGGTAAATTCAAATCTCGTAATGCATTTTACATCTCTTTCCTCTTTCCCCATTGGCCTCCTTCGTCCTGTGGGCTTTTCTCAGCATTCCAACATAGCGGCGGGTCCTTTTTTGAAAGTAAAAACTGTGCCCAAGTTCTTACTAGACTATATTCATTCATAAAAGTGATTGGACCTTTTAAAAAGTTATCATCATAATTAAATCCCAATGATGATAATACTAGCAAGATTTTATGGATGAAGATATTGATAATAGCATTTAATTTAATTAGTCATGGTTACAAGAAGAGGCCCAAAGACACTGCCAAATGCAAAGAGCCCGGAGCAAACCACTAGAGAGCCAAGCCAGATTTTGGGTCACAATTCACAAATGACAAATACCAGATACATTAGTAGCAGCACAGGCTTCAATGAACAGTAAACATGAGGAATTTTAGCCTGCATACAAGTATGTCAAGTGTCTTAAATATTAGTAATATCATTTTTAACGTGTGAAATGAAGAAATGACATCCAACCTTACGATCGTTATTAAGGCAAACTAAGAAATGTGCACATGCTTATCATATAATCGCACACAATTGGCAAGACTTCTTATATGATACTGGCTAGAAAGCACCCTACTTAAAGGAATTATAGTGAAAAAGTAAAACTACCAATACAACTGCACAGAGAAAGGCCAAAGAGTTACACATCTATAGATCAATCAAGAAGTAAAAAACAAATTACAAAGCTCCATTCTGCTTTTGAATATAGCACCATTAGAAGATATGTCACACAATTTACGTATACTTGTAAGATTTTGAACAGAGCCAAGAACTCATAAAAAGAGAATTTTTTTTTGGAACTGAGATGTTTTTATTGAATATTATTTTATAAGATTGAAAACATTTAAACAACAATATCGTATTTTACAGTATACAATTATAAGTGTATTTTAGTTAGTAATGCATTTTTATCTTCTAAAATATTAGTGAGTTTTATCCTCTAAAATATACTTCTTTGTTTTGTAGGTGTGAACTAATTAAAAATTATCTTTAATATGGTTTGTAAGATAAATTCATCATATATTATGATTTATTATTAAATAATAATATAAAAGAATTTTACATTATTTATATATGCATTATTTATTCACTTTTATATTTTTATTTGAAATTCATGCATATTTATGAGTTTAATTTCTATCCACTTTCACTAAAAAAAATCACACTCAACAAATCAAAATTGATAGATGACACTGGAAGAATTTTAAAGTAATTGTACATGTATTCATTGTTTATATTTTCTTATTAAAAATATATGAATATTTATATTTGAATTTAATTTCTACCCACTATCAATATAAAATTTTACATAAAAAATCATGATAAGCATGACTTTTAACATATTTATTTTATAAGTCGGTAGTTATACGTATATTCTATAATCTATATAGACCAAATGATCTATTTGACCATTTATTTTATTTTTAAGCTTAATTTGATTATTTATTTTTTAGAAAATTCATTTTAATCT